>NC_045427.1:18013211-18313211 GCF_902635505.1 Sarcophilus harrisii
TTAATGGAGCCACATTGCTATTCCTGGGCCATAGAGATAGTCATCAAGAATGATCAGTACCCGCCTTGTCCCTCAGGATGTTTCTCTCTCCTCCCCCATGTTACTCTGATCCAGGGTATATTTCACTTTGGTCAAGGCAGACAGAAAGAAAGGGATCTTGGCTCAAGAAAATATGGCTCAGTTATTGAAATCAGTAATCCAGTGGATCGCAATTAACTTCGAATATTCCTTCAAACTGCATGGTGTATTTCACCCAAGCCCTTCTCAGATTGAGAAGAATTCTACTCCTAGGTTGGATTCCATATTTCTTCTTGGCTTTGGTCCAAACAAGTCTCTCTTTGCTCTGCACTTGGGCAGATCCTTCATCCACCGAGGCAGACTTGATGTGGTCTCTACCTAGCTGCTCTGGATGATTGATGATGATGATGAAGATGATGGTGATGGTGGTGGTGATAGTGAGAGTGATGTTGATGATAATGCTTAAGGTTTACAAAGCCATTCACATGTGCTCTTACTTGAGCCTTATAACCCTTTGAAAATGATGCTATCTTTTATTTACAAGTGAGGAAACACAGGTTGCTGACAGAGATTAAGTAACTTGCTCAGAATCACAATGCCAGCAAGTGCCTCAGGCAGGATCTCAGCTCAGGTTTTCATGACTCCAAGTCCCACACTTTACCCATTAGGCTATCTAGATACCACAGCTCTCCACTTTGGTGGGCGTAGGGCCACACCTGATGTCTAACCCTAGATATATTATTAACTTGGACTGGTTATTTCTCACTTCTGAGCCTGAGTTAACTATCCTATGCCCTTCTTTTTTTATATTTGGAAATATTTTTTTAAGTATTACTGTTACCTATTTTTTTTTTAGATAAAACTAATTTCTTCACCACTGAATCCTCCCATTCCAACAAAGCAAAAAAAAAAACCCATTTAAGCAAAAACAGCTGTCAAAGAGAAATTGTCTAAGATATAGCACATTCTGCATCCCTTCTATTGGGAGAAAAAAGGTGTACTTTTATCATCAATCATCCAAGTCTTTAATTGACTCACTTTTCAAATGCACTAACAGTATAGAAGATAGAATGCTGGGTCTAGAGTCAGAAAGACTCATCTTCCTGAGTTCCAAATCAGCCAGACACTTACTGGTTGTGTGACCCTGGGCAAATCATTCACAACGTTTGCCTCAGTTTCCTCCTTTGTACAATAAACTGGAGAAGGAAATGACAAATCACTCCAGTATCTTTGCCACGTAAATCCCAAATGGGGTCATGACGACCCATTCATAAAGAATCAGACACAACTAAAAAAAACAACTGAATCATAACAGAAAAAAAAAATTAAATAACAATACCAGGACTAGATGATTCTGCTCCAGCTTTGATATTCTGTGATTCTGTGGGTTATTAGTCTACTTCCAGCTCCATTGGTTTGTGACTCAGATGGTGAAAGATTTCAGCAAACCATCCAATTTTTAGTTCTGGCAATGGAAAACATCTCCACCATTTGGTAGGGACCCTTCCTGCTGACAAGAGCCAAACTGCTGAGCAAGATGTCTGGCCTGTTTGAGCAGTTGCTGCCCAGCAGCAGCCTCATGGCTGAGGAATCCTTCTAATTGAGCCAACAGCATCAGCATCAAAGGGACCTGTCTCGCCCAGCCCGCTGCAAAGTAGATCCATGTAGCAAAAACATATTCTAAGAGAAGTAAGCAAAGCAGTGGAACAGAATAACTCATCAAGGACAGATACTATGCCCAGTTTCTTGAGGACCTTCCAAAGAAGCAGAAAGCATCCAGCTTGAGGCAAGCAGGTGGCACAATGGGTGAAGAGCTGATTTGGTTCAAGAAGATCAGAGTTCAAATTCAGCTCCAGACACTAAGTAGCTACATAGCTCTTGTCTGATCATTTAATTTTTCTCTACCTTAGTTTCCTCAACTGTAAAAAAAAATAGTGCCTATGATTGTTGTGAAAATAATCAATTAATCAGTAAACATATATTAAGTGTCTACTAAGTATCAGACACTGTGCTAAACACTGGAAATGGAAATATATTAGTGTTTCTGAGGCAGAATTTGAACTCAGGTCTTACTACCTTCACTTCCAGCATTTTATGCATTGTATCACCTAGTTAGGTCAAGGCAGTTTTTTGCAGTTCACTTGTGTCTGACTCTTTGTGACCCCATTTGGGGTTTCATGGCAAAGATACTAGAGTGATTTGCCATTCCCCTTTTCAGATCATTTCACAGTTGAGAAAACAGAGGCAAGCTGGGTTGATTGACTTCTCATGGGTCACAACATAGCTAACATAGCTGAGGCTACAGTAGAAATCAGGTCTTCCTGGCTCCATCCACTGTATCACCTCTCTGACTTGACTCAAGTTAGAGCCAGAGTTCTTATATTATGTTCATATTATAGATAAAGAGAGACTCAGAAAAGGTACCTTGATTTTACATTGCTAATAAGTACCAAAATTCAGGTCACCTTTGAAGTCCAAGTCAGCGTCCCTTTTTTATGACACTTTTCCATCTTCTTCTTTCACCTTTCACATCATGTTTGCTTCTTTCCAGTCACATCAATATCTATTTTCCAAGACATTTATAACTGGATTAGTTCTCAAAAATCATCCAATTTGACCCCCACCCAAATCCCAAATTCTGGCAATGGAGTCCCTGACAGGTGGTTCTCCAGCTTCTAAAGATGATGAAAGAATCACTAAAATCTTATATTTTGTACAAGGTAGGAATATTAAAAAAATAACCCTAATAATGGTGATAACTAACAATTAACATTTGGTTAACTCCTTAAGCTTTGGAAAGTGCTTTTAACTATATTATCTCGTTTAATCTTCTTTACAAGCCTAAGAGATAGATGCTTTCACCCCCATTTTACAAACAAGGAAGCTGAATCTGAGTGAGGTTAATTCACTTCCCAAAGTCCCAGGGCCTGAGGCATCAATTTATACTAAGTTGTCCTGAATCCCAGTTTAGCATTTTATCTACTAGGTGAGAGCTAGAAAGGATCTTGGAAGACAACTAGTTTAGCCCCCTCATTTAAAAAAAAATTAATTTGTATGGATAATTTTGACAGCACCTATTTTTTCCAAAATATCTTTCTGCTCTCCTCCTAGAGAGCAATCTGCTTGAAACAATTTCAAAAGACGGATAAACAACAGCTCATCAAAAGTAGACCATCTAGCAAAACCATCTATTTAATCCCCATCATCTTCCCCCTATGCACAGAAATCTGGAGAAATATCTTCTTCTATCTCCCATTTGGATGGCTTCTTTTACAAATGAAGTCACCAAGACCCAGGAAGGAGAAACATGGTTTCACCTTCAACCATCTGATTATAAATCCTGATTTTGCTATATACTATTTACATGATCACGGGCCAATTTCTTTGCCTTTCTAGGTGAAGTTCCTTCACCTGGAGAGTTTCCTCTAGAGGTCAATTTCCTCATCTGTAAAATGAAAGGGCTGGACTGAGAGACCTCTTTGATTTCTTTCAGCTTCTAATCCTATTAACTGTTGTCTTACATATTATATGTTTGTAGCTATGGGTAAATTGTCCAGTATCTTTGGACTTTATAGTCCTCATCCGTAAAAGGGGCAGTTGAACAATCTGGTCTTTAAAGGTCCTGTTTCTCATTGATATTTTATCATCCTAAAGTGACTTGTTTCCTGTGCCCTAATCAATCCATTACTCCTTGCCCGACAATTTAATATTAACTCATATTTCTACAGGGTTTTAAGATTTACAAAATACTATACTCGATTTAAAGAACTGATAAAAATGTTTGTAGCCTCCCTTTTTTATAGTGGCACTAGAAACCGAATGGATGCCCATTAATTGAAGAATGGCTGAATAAGTTATGGTATATGAATGTTATGGAATATTATTGTTCTGAAAGAGATGATCAGCTAGATGATTTTAGAGAAGCCTGAAGAGATGTATAGGAACTGATGCTGAGTGAAGTGAGCAGAACCAGGAGATCATTGCAATAGATGATCGATTCTGATGGACTTGGCTATTTTCCACAATGAGATGATTCAGACCATTTGCAATGATCTTGTGATGAAAAGAGCCATTTACAACCAGAGAGAGGATTGTGGGAACTAAATGTGGTTCACAACTTAACATTTTCACTATTTTGTTGTTTGTTTGCATTTTCTTTTCTTTCTCTTTTTTCCTATTTGATTTTTCTTGTGCAGCAAGATAATTGTGTAAATATATATGTATATCTTGGATTTAACATATTATTTCTACCATGCTTCACATATATTGGATTACTTGCCATCTGGGGGAAGAGGTGGGGAAAGGAAAGGATTGGAACACAAGGTTTTGAAAGAATTAATCTTGAAAAATTACCCATGCATATGTTTTGAAAATAAAAAGCTTTAATTAAAGAAATACTAAAAAAAAAAAACAACAAAAAAAAACCAAACAAACAAACAAACAAACAAAACTGATTAACTTGAAGACCAGCCATACTTTAATCAGACCCAAGATAAAATATACTGGCCACCTCCTACCCAAGAGTCAATAGAGACCGGAGTGAAAACTAAGTCCCAAAGTGGCAAAGTTAATTAAATTTTAAGGTGGGATTTGAACCCAGGTTTTCCTAATATCAATTTCTGCACTCTATCCACTAAGCTACTAGATGCCATTCTAATTATATTACCTTATCTTTACTGCTGATATGACAACTACACCTATAAATAAATGTGTGTGCACATAAAGTGAAATAAACAGAAATATTGATGATCATTCCTCATTTTATGAAGAACCGAATCTTACAAATGTTAAGTGATTTGCCCAACACCAACAGGTAGAAGTTGATAGAATTGAGAACTCAAATACAGTTGAATCCTTTCACTTATTAATGACCTTTCACTGTCCCTCCCTCCAAAAAAAGGATCCTCCCTTTTAACTTGGTACATTTAAGCAAAACAAACATATATATCAGCTTTTCTCTCTCCTTATAATATATATCTCTTTTCAAACCTTTAATCAACCTTCTTTCTGCTGAGAGGAGAAGTATCTTTGTCCAAAGCAGGTTTAGTGACTGAATTGATCTCAGGTTCAAATCTTGCAATATTGTTTTTCTTTGCCAGTGTAATCTCTGTTTAAATTGTTCTTCTAGCTCTGGGTACCCCATCCTGTATCAGTTGAAACAAATCTTTTCATGATCCCACGTAGATCTTTATATTCCTTTTTCTTTTCCCACACCGAAATGTTCAGCCAGCCTCCACCCAAGGTTCTCCCTATCTTTTTAGGTGCCATCACCTTCTATAAGTACCAAGAAGTATTGCCCATTAGCAAGATAATATGGGACTTTATTTGAAAATTCTTAGGGTCTTGACTTTCTGACTCAGAAAGACCAGAGTTCAAATCCTCCCTCTCGCACTTACTTAGCTATTTCGCCCCTCTCCTAATCACTTCTCTCTCTCTTAACCTCAGTTTCCTCATCTGTAAAATTAAGATACTAGCATCTACTTCTTAGCGTTATTGTGAGGCTCAAATGAGATGATGCATCCAGTCCCTTCTCAAAGGCTTACAAAATGCTAGCTCCCACATTATCATCATTATTGTCTGGGATCCCAGTCTCTGCATCTCCAGACACCCAGAAGTCAAACAGGCTTTTCCTTTGCATGTGTGGGAGGAGGGAGGGAGAGAGGGCAAAGAATGGAAAGGAAGGGGGGCAGGGAAGATCTCAAGTTGCCCCTGGTAGCCCGAACAGTATGGGAAGGTCAGCACCTACTCCTTTAGACAAACAGCCTCGATGTGTCTTCCAGGTGAGGGTCTCCGCTAAGCTGTTCAACAGACGGGGAGGGGGAAGGTCTTTGCTGCACAGGCCACCCAGCGAGTGCACAGACCAATCTCCAGAAAAGGCCAGGCACAGCAGCTAACTGGCTCTCCAGAAACCCGGGGCCTTGAGGTGAAAGGGGGCACCGTTAGCAAAATACTCTTGGGCTCCTATTGCTCCATAAATCTTTTCCGATTGCTTTTCTTGGATGATAAGGCCTGATGAGGAGGATAATGAGGATGAATTATTATCTGCTACTGAAGGTTCCCAAAACCCTGATCCCCCTTCTCTGAGCCAAAGGGTCTGCGAGGGAAGTTGGCATAAACAGCTTTAGAACTGGGGTGGGAAGAGGGGGTGGGCACAGCTCAAAGAAGGGCCTGGATTAGAGGGAGAAGAGCTTTTGCAGTATTCAGAAATCTGCACCATGAATTGAATAGGGAACAGGAAGGGGAGAGAGAGAAAACAAAGGATTATATGGGACACTAGAATAATAATTAATATTTTGATCACACTTTAAGGTTTCTTATGCAATCTTTAATAATTTGTATTTATCATATGATTTCTATACAATCATATATGTGTATACATATTATATATATAGCATATATATAATATAATATATGTAATTTGTTAGATCATAAACTCCTTCAGGGAGTTCCTTGGCTGTCTTTTGCTATCTTTTTTCATCTGTAACACACATATCTCTAGCATAGTGTCTGGACATAGTGTGTAATAAAGGCTTATTGATATAAAGGGATCAATATCCATATATATGTGTGTATGTACATATATGCATATATACATTTATATATATATCAGCTTCCATTTCTATGGGCTTTAAAGTTTACAAAACACCTCCTCTGGGAAAAAAAAAAAAAGTGTGTTATAAATGGATAGCTCAGAGTTTATCTTAGTGCCTTCTTTAGTCTATTAGGTCACCCATTCTTCCCATCTCCCAGCTCAGTTTTCTCGACATGCATCCTCCCCCAGTTTCTTGAATCATTCTCTCCTTTTCTCCTCCCCATTTACTCGAAGCCCCAAATCACAGAACAAGAAAGGACCTTAATGACCATTTGTCCAATTCTTTAATTTGATGGAAGTGAAGAATGTGTCCCAGAGAGATGAAATTACTTACCAGAAAGTGGTAGAGCTAGTTAGTTGCAGAGCTGGGAATAGCTTCCAGACTTCCTAACAGCCATTCTGCTATAAGCATTTCCTCCTCTCCCAATCAAATCAAGTTGAATCAGAGTTTACGTATTGATTCTTACTATAGTGTTGATGTCTAAGCAAAAAGGATTAATGCCTTATCCTTCCCAGGAATATTTGGGGTTTTTTTAATCATTATAATTTTTTATTGACAGAACATATGCCTGGGTAATTTTTTACAACATTATCCCTTGCACTCACTTCTGTTCCGACTTTTCCCCTCCCTCCCTCCACCCCCTCCTTCGGGAATATTTGTGTTTTAACCAGGGACCCATACCTTTATAGAAGGAAATAAATCTCTAATTGTGGAATTGCAGGCACCAAGACAGGCCAGTGGGGGGAGATCATTTGCAGCACAGAGCCCACAAATCACATCACCTTCTCTGCATGTGGCTGAGGCAGGCAGGCCCTTCCAGAGGCATTTGAATTGACCTCTTTGTCATCCCGTGACAGACGGGAGAGGAGGGGTCCTCAAGGAGCAGGAGACAGCCTGCTCATCAGGAAGGAGAAACAATAACATTAAGGACTTGAGGGGTTTAAAAACAGATGTGAGTAGGAAGCCTCCAAATCCCCCAGCCTCACCATCCCAGCATTCCTAGATCCTAGAATCTCTGAGGTGGAAGGGCCCCCAGAGACCATCAGGTCTGACCTTTGTCTGAACAAGACCCTCCTCCCTTAGAACAACACTGACAAGTGATCATCCAGGGTGTGCTTAGAGATCTGCAATGAGGGGGCGGCCACTTTGGGGCAGCTCTGGTGCTGAAGAATTGTTTTCCTGATACCTAAAGCCTCAATCTGCCTCTGCGACTTTTACCACCCTCTTCCCGCCTTCCCTCAGGGGCCAAACAAAACAATTCTAATTACTCTTCCACAGCCAGCCCTTCAAACACTTAATGGCAGCTGCCAAAGTCCCTCCTGAGTCTTGTCATTCCTGTGGAATCATTCCTGGTTTCTTCCATCACTCCTGCTCTGACATATTCTCCAATTATGATCACCATCTTGGTCATCCCTGTGAACCTCTTCAGCTTATCAACATTCTTCCTAAAATGTAGTGCCCAGGGCTGTTCTAGCGATAGTCCTACCAGGACAAGGAAAGCAGAACTGTCTCTTCCTTAGTCCTGGGCATTAGTCCTCTCTTAATCTTAAGACCACTTTGTCCTCCAGAGTTGCCATGTCATGCTGACGTCTCCCTCTGAGCTTGCTGTCCACTCGATTTTTTGAAAAAATCAAAATGTCATCTTGTCATAATATTATTCCCCAACAGGTGAACTGCCTTCAGAGGATTCATTGCCTATTTAGAATAAGGACAGCAAACTTCCAGTAGATAATATTTGACCTGAGCAGTGGAATTTTTAATAATTGAATGTTAATTGAATAATAATTGAACGTGTGAAAGAGAGGGGGAGGGCATTCCTATTGTGTGGGGAAGCAAACACAAGCCTGCTGTGTGGGGGAATCAATGAAAACAGAAGCCTGGAAGGAAGAAGAGTCACTAGACTAAATATATTGACCATAGTTAATATTGGTTCCACCAAAGGAAAAAAAAAAAGGATATTAGATGAAGCAATCTTACCTGGCCTAGGGAAAGTAATAGGAACAGATGCTCCCTTCCTGGCAGTCAAGCAGAGAATTGTCCCTCACTGGAAGGAGAGGGACACTCATCTGAACGCATGCTTAGCAATGCCTGGCACATAGTAGGTGCTTAATAAATATTGGTCAATTAATTGTTTGAGATGGAGTTGAGGGAAGCAGGAAACACATCACAGTGGAATCTAGTTACTTGATAGGTATAATAGGTGCTTAATAAATCCTTATTTCCTTTTTTCACCAATCTATTACACTAGATTGATTCCAGGTTCTAGAGTTGGGAAGACCAAAGTTCAAATCAGACAGTTATTAGCCCTGTGATCCTGGGGCAAACCAGTTCTCTTGTATGCTTCAGTTTCCTGATTTGTAGGATGGGGATGATAGCAATAGCACCTATCTCCCAGAAGTTTTGTCGGGATGTTTGACCCTAGATGTGTGACCCTAGGAAGTTAGTTGTTGTAATTAATATTTTTAGATCTGCTCCTATAAACATAAAAAAGCTGTTCAGCCCTGGGGGTTGGTGACAATTTTGGCCTCTAATTCCGTGCAAAGCCAATGAGTCAATACACTTGCCAACTATGGAATGAATGGGTGGGAGAGAGGAATGGGGAGAGACAAACAGTCTTCTCCCAGCTCAAGGAAGGAGGTGGGTGGGAGGAATGAACCTCTGCACTGAGGTACATGGCTCTGTTTTTTTAAGCATCCATCCATGGAGTTCAATGAATCCCTGAATCTACGAACTAGAAGGGACCTCAGAGATCAAATAGTGCAATCTGTCCCTGAACAGGAGCTCTGTCTACACTGAACAAACCACTGGTCCTCCATTCTCTTCCTGGCCTGTAAAGAGAGGGAGAGCATCACCTTCAAAAGAAGATCATTCTATTGTTAGTTAGAAGGTTCTAATGTTTTCCCTACATGGAGTCTAAATCTCTTTCTGCCAATTCCTAGAAGAAGCCTTCCCTATTTCCCTTCCTCACTTCACCTGTCCTGTTCCACCTCTCCTTTCTGACTTCTCTTATATTTACTCTGCTTTCCCTCTAATTATCTCCCATTTATCCTGTAAAGATCTTGCTGATCCACTGTTGTCTCCCTGCTTGGGCAGTGAGTTCCTGGAAGCAGAGACTGGTTTTATCTTTCTTTTCTAAGTGTACACTACCTGGTATACAGTAGGCACTTAATAAATGCTTGAGAATGTAAGTTTCTTGAGAGGAGGACCTGTTTCTTTTCTTTGGTTTTGAAGCAATTGGGGATTGTTCAGGGTCACACAGCTACAAGTGTTAAGTGTCTGAGACGGCTTTGAACTCCGGTCCTCCTAAATTCAGGGTCGGTGCTCTCTCCACTGCGCTATCTAGCTGCCCCCGGAGCTGCTTGTTTTATTTTATTTTGTTTTGTCTGTTTGCTTGTTTATCATTTCTTCACTAAGGTAGCCGGTTCTGAAGTAGACCATAGACATTAGTAATGAATAGAGAAATGTATTTGGAATCGGGGGAAAAGGGCAAATCACTTAATCTCTGTTTGCCTCGATTTTCTCAATTGGAAAATGGGAATAAGAATAGAATTATTCCTCCTAGGATTCATCTGGAGGATCTGCTTCTAGAAATGGGCAGACCATGAAATGCACATAATAAGGAATTAGGGACCGGACCTGGATTCCCTTCCACCAGTATAGGCTGGTATCTCCCCTACAATTTAAGAGTTGAGGGTTGCCTAGATCTGTCAGAAGTCAGGTGACTTACCCAGAGGTAGTACTTGACCCAAAGTCTCCCTGCGCCTGAGGCTAGCGGCCTGTCTGCCTAAGCCAGTGGCAGATACACAGCAGGTGCTTAATAAATACTAGCTAAATAGAATCCGCGCAATTTTCACTCTTCCTTTTAGGCCTTCTGCAGTCAGTGGAAAAACCGGCCTCCGGGCGACAGGACTCGAGACCCTTGAAGACCACTCTCGCTCTCGCATTTCTGCTCCTTTCCTTCCAGGGAAAATGAGTGCAGTCCTTTGTCCCTGTCCTCGTCGGGCGAGTCCCTTCACTCGCCGGCTCTAGGTGCTGCTCGGTTCCGGACCCTCTCTCCCGTTTGGGAGTCTTCTCCCCGAAATGCAGTCAGTCCCCGGGGCAGGACCCAGTAGCTCTTCATGTGGGGTCTGAGCGCAGGTAGGGGCGGGGTTCGGGATGCTAATGGGATCCTAGAAAAGGAAGGGGGCATTTTCCCGAGGAAAGTGGATTAGGGGTTTCACTGGCTGTAGAGTCGGAGATGTAAACGAGGGACAAGTTGGAAAGTCCAGGCCCGGAGCAAAGCGTTCCTTGCCTCCCCTGGCCCGGAGCAGGGGCCGGGAGGGTGGACGCGGAGCGGAGGGGTCGGGCAGCCTCCCCGGCCAACATCTGAGCTTTCCCCTGCTCCGATTACGCCCCCCCGTCCCCCTCCCCAGAACCGCAGGCCTGCTCCCGCTCCCCCGGGCGCAACTTGAGCACCTGGAGGAGGTCGGCGGCCAATGGGAGGCGCGGCCAGACTCCGGGCTGGCCAATGAGCCGCGGGCCCGGTTTCTGGCCGCCGCCTCCCCCCTCCGGCTATATATAAACAGCCCGAGCCGCAGAAAGCGAAAGTGGTGGCCGGAGCTAGCCGGAGCTAGTGGGAGCCAAGCCGGCGAGCTGGACTGAGGCAGGAGCGGGAGCGGGAGCGGGAGCAGGAGCAGGAGCAGGAGCAGACGCAGACGCAGGGCCAGGAGCAGGAGCAGGAGCAGAGACAGAGGCAGAGGCAGGGGCAGAAGCTGCTGCCCGCCGAGCGGGAGGGGATGCTGAGCGCCCAGGAGCCTACGCCCTCAGGGGTCCCGGCCCCCGGGACCCTGGAGCCCCCTCCGCCACGCAGCCCTCGGGGCACGGCCCTGGCCCCTGCCAAGCCCCTCACCTCCTTCCTTATCCAGGACATTTTATGGGACGGGCGGGAGAGGCGCAGCGTCGCCAAGCTCAGTCCAAGTCCCGGGCCCGAGCCGGAGCCCGAGCCCGCGCCGCAGCTGGAGGCCGAATCTGTCTCCTTATCCGGGTCCGAGAGCGGCCCGGCGCCCCAGGACGAGCAGCCGGCGAGGCCCGCGGAGGCTGATCGGAGCACCGAGCCGGGCTCCTCTCCCTCGGGGGCAGAGCCAGGTAAGGGAGTACCGGGGGCCGGAGGCCCTTCAACCGGTCTGTCCACCATCCCACCTTTTAGAGAGCCGGGAGCCAGGACACCGGGACACCTCCGAAATCGACCATTAACTCCTCTCTGTGACCTTGGGCAAATCACCCCCCACCCCCCATTCCTGAGTCTGCCCTCCCTTCTCTCTAAAACGGGGGCGGCAGCGGCTGATCTCCCAGGGCTTCCATCACGTTAAAGATCGGTTGCTCCCACGGCTGCCCGGTCGAGGGAGGGGAGCGGGGGGGGGGGGGGGGGGGGGGGGGGGGGGGTGAGAAGGGCCCTCCTGGGAAGGCCGCTGCCCATCTGCAGCCTTGGGCTCTCTGCCCGCCCGGCACTTTGGGACTTTGGTGCCCTGCTTTGTTGGGACGCCGTCCCTCTTCCTCTGAGCTCCTCCTGCATTCCGGGAGGGGGCCAGGCCAACCCCAAAGCCCTTTCCAGCTCTAAAGTCTCCGATCCCACGATCTCTCGGCCGCTGGCGCACGCTAGAGCACTTGCACGTCCCTCGGCGGTCCTGGGGGTGGGGGTGGGGGGACAGACAGCGGTTGCCTTCCCCACAGCCGCCTCTCTCCTCGTCTCTCCTTCGGGGAACCCGGTTTAAACTCCCCAGTCAACAAGAGGGGGAGATAAAGGGTGTCTTTATTATCTCCAATTCCTAAATCCCTCCAACCGCCCTCTGAATGACTTGTGCACTCAAACCCGCGGCAACTAATGGCCAGCGACTGTTAGAGAAATGAGGTCGGAGGTAAACGTGTCAGCAATTATCCTAATCCCTCCGTAGCTCCTTATCCCTCCGTAGCTCCTTCTTTCATTCTTTGCTGCCTCATCCCCCCTCCCGGTCCGTTATTTGCCCCTAACATTCTGGTGCCCCTTGGGGAGGTGGGGAAGGGTTAACTAGATGACCTCAAAATTCGCTATTCTAAATCTACGCTCACTTCTAGATGTGATTTCACGAAATCCACTGATTTCACACTGATTTCTCTCAGTGAAGATCAGCAAGATCTTCTCTGAAATCTTTGGCCTTAGATAGCTGCCTCGGGCACCGAGATTAAATACTGACAAAGTGAGTCCGTGTACAAGGCAGGATTCGCATTTAGGTCCAACCAGCTCCGAAGCCAGTTCTACATCTTTCTGCTTTCCACAGGCCCTGCTTACCTTATCTCACTTGATTCTCAGAACAAACCTGGGGGAGGGATACATTTTACAGATGGAGAAACTGAGGCTTACAGACAGGAGTGATTTTCCCAGATGGGAAGAGATGTAACCCCGGGTCTCTTCTTACTTTCCATTTGTGCCCCACATCCTCCAGATGAGATGGTCTTTTAGTCCCTTTCATATTAGGCATCTTTTCCCATTTGAATCTCTTCACCTCAAAGGCAATATCCACTATCTCCTCTCCCCTGTCCCCTTCAGTTGCCTAAGCCGTCCCCCTCCCCAATTTGTGATAGCTGCTGTTCTGCTTTCTGTAACTTGGATATCTCCACCAGAATCCACAAAGTGCTTCAAAGCTCTCAATCTAGTTCCTCTGGGAGCCATAAACTCTTAGACAGTGGTTCTCAAACTCTTTTTCTCAGTATCTTTAAGTATTAACAACTATTGAGAATATGTCCAAAGAGTTTTTGTTTATATGGGTTACTAATAGATATTTATCATAAATAGAAAAAAAACTAATTTTGGATCTGTAGACCCTCTGAAAGGATTTCAGAGACCCTCCAGGATTCCTGCACCACACTTTGAGAACCACTGCTCTTAGAGATGGGGTGGTCCTTAGAAATCATCCAATCTAAATCCTTCCTGTTATTAAAAAAGGAAAAACTGAGTCACAGAAATGTAGTGACTCTTCTAAAGTCAGGCCAAGTTGTGACAAAGCCTCATTAGAAAACTAGACAAAGTGGCCACCATTACACACACACACACACACACACACACACACACATTTTAAGGGAATTCCTCAGCTATGTGAAAAAGCTCAAATGTATCCAGGTTCATACTGGCCTACTCTGTTCTTTTTCTGCAGAGATAAGGACCGATGCTGTTATGTCCTGTTCCCTGCTAATATGTAACTTTCTTTCCTCCCTCCCTGCCCCTTTCCTCCCTTCCATGTTCCAGATGCACACTTTGAGACCTGTCTGTTGGACTGTGCAAACCCTGCCAGTGCTGCCTCCCCCAAAGCCCTGAAGCCACCCAAGCGGTCCCGGGCTGCCTTCTCCCACACCCAGGTTATTGAGCTGGAGAGGAAGTTTAGCCACCAGAAGTACCTGTCGGCCCCCGAGCGGGCCCATCTGGCCAAGAATCTCAAGCTCACCGAGACCCAGGTCAAAATCTGGTTCCAGAACAGACGCTATAAGACCAAGAGAAAGCAGCTGACCTCTGACCTGGGAGACCTGGATAAGCACTCCCCCCTGCCCAGCTTAAAAGAAGAGAACTTCTCTGGAGCCTCTCTGATCTCCATGTATAACAGCTACCCCTATTATCCTTACCTCTATTGCTGGGGAGGTTGGAGTCCAGCTTTCTGGTAACCCTGGCTAATGACTGGGGCCCAACCCATAGCTGCTGCTTCCACTTTGTTCTCTGAAAGCAAAAAGGGGCCAGAATTAGGGAGATCGGGAGAAGAGAAAGGGGGGGGGGGCTATCCACCCTGCCAAAGGCTTCGAGTGGCAATCGAGTCCCTGTTTCTTGACTGATGGGTTCACTAAATCTGTGACCCAGCATAATATTTAATATTTAAGTGGCACTCAGGGCCAGCCAAGGCACCGAATGAGAGCATCCCTCTCATCCCAGTGATGTTGCAGAGGAAGATTCTTGTTCGGAGTGGGGCTGGATTAGCTGGCTTCTCAGGTGCCCCCAGTCAGCCCTGAAATCCTGAATCCTGAAGTGGATCTGACTCCCTCTCCACTCCCAGTTTAACTATCTTTGCTTTGAACTACCTTTCTTTGAAAAAAAAAAAGTTTGAGCTCCAGGCTCTCTTCCCAGTGCCTTTCTGCTTTGTTTTATGAGCTGTCAGCATCTCTGCTTCCGGGAGGATCTGTTCTTTTCCTTCAGCTCAGTCACCTGTGTAAACGGAGCATCTCATGAGAAGCTAAAGCCAGAACGGGAGCAAAAACAGTGCCAAGAACGGGGCTTAGGACAGGGTCGACACTGTAGATCTAACCTACGGTAGGAGGCGGTGGACCTCCCTGGACCTGGGAACATGCCTGACGTTCTCTTTGTTCCTCCCCACCCCCAGCTCCCCCAGTAAAATGGCAGTTCCTTGAGGGCAGGTACCATTTCATTTTCTGCCTCTGTAGCTCCGGTATCTAGCTAGCACAGTGCCTTGCACACAGTAGGTGTTTAATAAATGTTTGTCGCAATGTACTTGGAGGGCAAGGTCCGCTCCCGGAACTGAACAGGCAAAGCAGGGTGTTAGTTTCTTAATTTTGTATCTAGGAAGGAGGTGAAAGTTTTGCATTAAAAAATTGTTGAAAGAGAAAACAAAGGTGAACTCCAAGGATCCCTAAAGCAATTCCAAACTTTTATTTTGTCATGGACAATCTGGTAAAACTTATAAAAGTCCTCAAAATCATACTGTAAAATGATTGAAGATCTGAAATTTCAATTAGAAGCTAGCGAAAATAAAGATGGATTTTTGTCTCATAATCATCCAAGTTCCCGGATCCTCTAGAATCAATCTATAGATCTTTGGAGGGAGGGAAGGGCCAGGTTAAGAACTCTGGATCCTGAGGGTATCAAATCTTAGGATGACACCGTTTCAAACCATCTGTCTAAACAACCATGGCTCAAGGCTGAAGGTGTGAGCAATGACAAAGTAGTCCTTATATTTCTGGTGGGGTGATGGTTAATATGTAGGGATGAGGGAGAGGGAAAGAGAAAAAGTCCTTTCTTTTCAAGCATCATGAAGCAGTGAAAATTTCACTGAATCAGGAACCAGAAAATCGAGGTTTCATTCTTAGTTTTAGCTTCCCACTTACTAATCATGCCATTTAACCTTTCTGAACCTCAGTTTCCCCATCTGTAAAGACCTGCCCCAACCTATCTCACAGTGGTTTTTCTTTCTTTCTTTCTTTCTTTCTTTCTTTTTTTTTTTTTTGAGAATCAAATGAAACTGAGTTGGTGAAACAAACATTTCTTTGTAATCCAAAGTGTTAGATAAAGGTAAGATGGTTTTATTATTAAGGATTTAAGGAGCTATCGATGGCATTTTCCCTTGGGCACCTAGGGCTTCTGCCTGAGCCTTAGAGTGAAGCTTTCAGCTGTCCCACAGGTTTCTATCTCCTGCCAAAGTTTTATTTTGACAAGAGCCTTCACCCTCTACAGAGCCCCCTCCAGAAGCCATACTTTCAGCTTGGCTGAGGATTCTTATTTCCTTTCTGAGAGGTCTTGGTCTTGATGCTTGCCTGCAAAATAAAACAAAAATGATGGGTGAATTAAAGAGCTGAGAGGGTTGACATGCATGTCTAAACAGTAGAAGGGAAAAAATCGGTTCCTTAAAATGAGATACTAAATTCCAAATCTTATCAAAGGAACCATATTGAGTAAGGAAAGTCATTTTAGCAGGTCCAGACAGTAGGTGATACGACTTTGCATCACTATAGCTCAAGGCTTAGTGGATCCTTTCTCAGAGATTCTTCACATGAAGAGGAATAGGAAGTTGCAGCTGAATAGCCAAAGAATAAAGTTCCTGGGCTATGGTCTGATATCAGTGAGGTAGCAAGCGAGAGAACTAAGGGTCACAGTGTGAGGAAATCTGATAACAAGAGGGCTGAGAAGTAACCCGAGTCCCCCTTTAACTCACCAAGCAAGGTGAAGGGAAGAATGGGGGTTTGCTAAGGACACAGAGAACAGCTCTGACATTGGACAGTCTTTGTAAAGTCCATCAATGAAGAGTCTAGGTCTCAGATCCAGCAAGTCAGCGATTACACAGGCAGGGGGATTGGTAAAATCGAGTGACTTTCCAGGTCTAGGGAAGAAAAGATTTAAATGCAGGAGACAATTCTCTTGCTCACACTAGGATGGTGGGATTTGGGAATCAGAAGAGTTGAAATTTCATCTCTGCTACCCAAATCCCTTAACCTCTCTGAAGGCCTCAGTTTCCCCTTCTAAATGATGTGTAAGGTCCCTCCTAATATTAAATCTAGGTCCTAGTAAATGTCCTATTACCTCATAGAGGAAAAAGCTCTGGGGAAGGGGTGAGGCAGATAGCCAATTTTCTACCAGATCCCTGCTGTCTGGAACTCTTTTCAGGGCACTACCTATTTCCGTCTGGTTTCCAAACAAAACAAAAACCTTTTAACAGTCTTCATCTTAAGAGGGCTAATTTTCAGACAGTAACAAAACTGCTGAAGTAAGGTTCTGAAAATTTGGCCTAGCTTGTCGTCCTCCTGTAGCCCAGGCTCCGTGTTGCAATTTGGTGCAATGTCACCATCACCCATGATTAAGCTGAGACCCACTTCTAGAAATCTCAGGATGATTCGCCTTAATTACTCACTCCCTTTCAGACTTAGTTTGTCTCTTAAGATAACCTTTAATCGCTTTGGAATGCATTCTTTCCCCGCTGTTCCAAATTTCATATTCTCAGCATGGAGAAATGGGCATCTTTTTACTGTGATGTAAGTGTTGTAAAAAGCAAAATAGAAAACACGAGCTCTGCTTCCAAAAAAGAACTTAAAAAACAATTTGTCATGGTCAACTCCCTTGGGAAGGAGATGCATGAGTAGGAACTGCTTGACCGTGTCAGAGCGGGCAAGATGGACTGACAATTTCACCCAAGAATCAGTGCGTCACTTCAGCTCCAAGGCTCGGTTTGGGTTCTTTCCCCCAATGCCCACCAATCCAAGCACCATCTCTCACTGTTTGTGGTTTGAATCAGTAACTTAGTCCCCCCCTCCCCCCCAAAAAAGTGATATTTTTCTATGTGTATTTTTGCAACATATGTGTGGGACTTTCTTCTTTTTTAAATAAAGTATCTTATTTGAAACTTTATTGGCATAGCTTTATTTCCTAAAGATTCTGCTAACTCCCCCTCCCTACCACCACTACCACTTGTCAGACCTTTTATTCAACTATTTTTGGCCCTCTAGCAAGTTTGATCACCTGGAAAATGTAAAAGTTAAAGAAGATGGTATTTGAGCTCCTTTTTAGCTCTTTATATTTACTGGAAGTCAGTGGCAAATGTGACATGGTGGTTGATTCTTTCTCCCCGTTTCAATTCTAACAAACTCTTGGAGGCCAAAAGAATCTATAATTGTCACTGAGAGGTAAATGCTCCATTCTCAGATTTCAGCATTTATAATGCTGGGAAAATGGTGGAATTCAGAGTTCAATGTTCTGGGTTCAGATCCCAACTCTGCTACTTTCTACCTATGTGATCTTTGGTATGACTCCTTACTTCCGTAGCAAAATGAAAGGGTTGGGCTCGAGAGATTATTTATAACTAACTAAGGCCACTTAGCCTTTCTAGGACAAAGTTTTCCCATCTGTCAAATGGGAATAATAATGAATGTATTGCCTGACTTTCCAGGGCTGTTGGGAGGTTAGAATGAGATCACATAATTCCAAATTATGAACTGTTAGCACATATATGTATATATATATTTATAAATAATATATAATTAATTATATTATTTATATTACAGCAACTGTAGTTAATAAATTATGTATGATAGCTAATATTTACATAATGCTTACCGTGTGCCATGTATTGTACCAAGCACTTTAAATTTATTATCTAATTTCACCTTAAAACAACAATCCTGAGAGATAAGTGTTATTATTATGCCCAACCCCCAAAATATGAGATGATCCCTTACAAAAAGCTTAGACTTTTATATGGAAGAATAACATTGGCAGATTGGAACTGTCCAATTCAAGTGCCTACTGGATGCTAAATATCCTGCTAAGGACCAGGGATACAGAGTCAAAATTAAAATCAGTCCTTGTTCCTAAGGTACTTACTGGGAAGGTGAAATATGTTTCATAAACTATTAAGTATGAACATGAAGCTATGATTTATTCATATTTCTGCATGTAGAAGGATAAAAAAGTAACAGTGATAATAATGATGATGGTCTTTAGTGCTTTAAGCTTTACAAATCACTTTGTATCTGTTATCTCATTTGATCTCTCAACAGCCCTGTAAGGAGGGTGCTATTGCTGGCCCCATTTTACAGGTGAGGAAACTGAGACAGAGAGAGATGAAATGACTAGGCCAGGGTCACTCAGTCAATTAGAGTCTGAAGAAGGATTCAAATTCCACTTTCTATTTCCAAGTCCAGTCTGAGACCTAGGTGCAAAATGAAACAGTTTTTTTCTTCTATTAACTTATATTCTAGCGGGAGAGGCAACCTAATATACAGGTATATAAGAATATATTAAAACCTTATATACAGGTATATAAGAATATATTAAACATATACAAATTTGGAGGTATATTTCTTTGCTACTAGCAAGATAGAGGAAAAGCTTTATGTAAAATCCAGTCCTTGAGCTGAGTTTTGAAGGAAACAGTGGATTTTGGACAGAGATGGGGTAGGGGAATTTCCTGGGAGGAAGGACAGGAAGAAGGCAGAATTGGGGGACTCTTAGGAGGGAGTACCTTTCAGATGTAGAATTTGAGGACAGAGATAGCAATAATTTCTGAGAGGATCAAGACGTCTTCTTAGAGGAGGTGGCCCCTGAGCTGAATCTTTAAAGAGCATACAAAATAATCCTGGACTCCGCTTACGTAGTGCATTTTATTTGGAATCTCATGTATCAAAAATAGGTTTGATGAAACTCATTTAAAAAGAAAATCAGCCACCCCAACTCTAACTCCTTCATTCTCTTGTGCTTAATTAAGCTCTTCATTAAATCCCACAAGCAGAGGGCCCTGCACCTGAGTAGCTGAGAACTGATGGTTTTCTTGTCCCCTCCTTCAAGGAAATAGAAGCTTAAGCAGTAAGATACTTGCTCTAGGTAAAACATATCATGATTTCCAAGCTTGCTCTAATCCTATAAGTATACTGTACACACAGGTGGGGCTGCTCAGACGTGTTCATTGCAGGAGACTTAACCCTTCACTTGACTTTCTGCCTGTCTCACTCTTCAGAAAGATCATTAGCTCCCAAATTACAAAAGTGAATGAGCAGCATTCTCTATGTGTCTCTATCTCTATGTCTTTGACTCTGTGTGTGTTTTGTCTGTCTCTGTCTCTCTCTATTTGTCTCTCTCTGTCTCTTTCTCTCTGTGTCTCTCTGTCTCTGTCTTTCTCTGTCTTTTTCTCTCTCTCTCTGTCTCTGTCTCTCTGTCTCTTTCTCTCTCTCTGTCTCTCTCTCTCTCTCTCTCTCTCTCTCTCTCTCTCTCTCTCTCTCTCTCTCTGTGTGTGTGTGTGTGTGTGTGTGTGTGTGTGTGTGTGAGTGTGTGTATTTTAAGACTTATTCAATAGCTTGCCTTGGTAAATGGCTTAATCTCTCACCATTCTAAGGACCTCTCGAAGATCATACTTTGTAGAAAAAAGTGTCAATCTGTTTTTGGTAAATGGAGTTTGGGGATCGAGAATTCCTTATAATAATAAAATCACAGATCTAGTCTATTCCTTTTATTCACATTTCTGCAACTTCCCAGTACATAACCCATTCCAATGATAGAACATTCCCTCGAATTAAGAAGAAAAACAATTCATCCAAATAAACCAGCAAATTGACCATACATATGCTTCTGAATCCATAGTCAACCAGTTTGCCACAGAAAGAGGAAGGTGAGCAGGTCTTTGGTCTTCTGAAGCCAAGAAGGGTCATTGTATTTTGTGTCCTCCAGTGCTGTTCCCTTTCCTGTTTCATTGGTATCAGTATATGTATTGTTCTTTGGCTTTGCTTACTCTGCTCTGTGTCACTGCATGCAGATCTTACTTTGGAGTTCCTGAATCCCTTCCATCTTTTTTTTTTAAATAGTGCATTAATCTATTTTTGTTGTGATGTAGTCATATTCAACTCTTTTCGATCCCTTTTAGGGTTTTCTAGACCACTAGAGTGGTTCACCATTTCCTTCTCCAGCTCATTTGACAGATGAGGAAACTGAGGCAAACAGGATTAAGTGATTTGCCAAGGGTCACACACACAATTGAATTCAGGTTATTCTGACTCCAGGATTGGCACTCTGTCTACTTCACCATCTAGTTACCCTAGAATTAGGAAGAACTGAGTTCAAATTCTGCCTCCAACCCATACTAGCAAATCACTTTAACTCATTTTCTTCATGTGTCTAAACTTATGATATCCCTACTAACTCTAAATCCTTCTCTTTCTGGAAGTGCCTCAAATGTGATATTTAGCATCTCTTTTCAGTGTGAATCTTGGAATAATCTAGGGGGTAGGGAGCAAAGAATCTGAGAACACAGAGTTGAAAAAGTCCTTAGAGATGATTTACTTCAACCTTCTCGTTTCTGAGAGGGTGAAGCAGAAACAAAGATCAGTGACTTGGATCAAAACCACACAGCAAGTTTGGTCCAGAATTATGGAATATCAAGGCCGTGAGGACTTAGGGTTCTCATTTTATATAGCAGAAAATTGTGGCTAAGAGGGGATCAATAGCTGATCCAGGGTCAAAGGGTAATAAATATTAGAGCTAGAAGAGATGTCCCAGCTATTCTGAGTTACCCTGTTTGCACCAACCATCCTCTGCCTGCTTCTGAGTGGTCTCATCAGAGCTTTCCATGATTCCCCAAAATACTGGAAGGGTGCAGATAGTTGAGCATCAAGAATGTGCCGACATTAACACTACTCATTGAATGATCTTTTTTCTCTCCCAAGTACAAAAGAAACCCATTCTCAGGAGGTGAAACTGGCCATATGGATCCCGAGCTGGAGCTCGGCCAGTCATTTCAAACCTTTCATATCCCTGTTCTCATGTGACCTTCCAGCCTTAGCTATATTCTCGTTGGGTACTCTGTGCTCAGGCCAAACAGGATGACTAGTATTCCCCATCCATGACGTTTCATCTTTCCTTCTCTATATCTTTGACCAAGCTGAATCCCACACCAGAACACAGTACATCTTGTTCCTCATCTTTTGGCATCCTTATTTTTCCTTCAGCTCACACAGTCTCCCTGAGGTACCCAGATATAATTACTAGAAAGCTGGACTTGGAATCAATAAGCTCAAAAATTAAAAGAACAAGGAATAGTTTAACCTGTTGAACTATGGAGAAGGGAAGAATTTATAACGAACCAAGAGATAGAAAACATTATTAAATACAAAAATTGGTAATTTTGATTACACTAAATTTAAAAGATTTTGCATTGACAAAACCAATGCAACCAAGATTAATTAGAAAGGAAGCAGAAGACTGGGAAATAATTTTTGCTGCCACTTTTTTTCTGATCAAGGCCTCATTTCTAAAATATAGAGAGAACGGATTAAGATTTATAAGAATACAAGTCATTCCACAAATGATAAATGTTCAAAGAATATGAACAGGCAGTTTTCAGATGAAGAAATTAAAGGTTTTAAATTTCAGATGGAAAATCCTCTCCACATCCAGAGAAAGAATTATGGCGTCTGAATGCAGATTGAATATTATTTTTACTTTTTTTCTTTCTTATGATTTTTCTCTTTTGTTCTGATTCTTCTTTCACAACATGACTAATGTGGAAATATATTTAATATGACTGTACTTGTTTAACCCATATCATATTGCTTGCATCTTAGGGAGTGGTGAGGGGAAGAAGAGAGGGGAAAAAATGGAACTCAAAATCTTATAAGTGAATACCAAAAACTATATGTGTTTAAAAAAAAAAAAAGAAAGAAAGAAAAGAAAAGAAAAGAAAAAGAAAAAATAAAATAAAATCCACAGTTAGTTTTAAAAAGAGCTATACTCCAGCCTCAGACACTTATTAATTTTATGATCCTTAAAGTCATTTAATTACTGTCTGCCCCAGTTTCTTCAAATGTTAAATGAGAATAATAATAGTACCTCCCTCTTAGGGTTGTAAGGATCAAATGAACTTATATTTATAAAGTGTTTTGAAAACCTTCAAATGCTATAACGAAATTGCTCTGTGCTAGGCACTACACTAAGCATTTTTTAAATAATATGTCATAGATTTTCACAATAACATTGGGCAGGAAATGCTATTGTTATTCTCATTTAAGAATTGAGAAAAGGGAGGAAGTCAGAGGTTACATGACTTATCTAAGATCGCACAGCTAATGGGGATCTGAGATTGAATGTGAACTCTTCTGAACTCCAGATTCAGGACTCTACACATTGCAAGGAAAGTGAGTTCCCAGACAAAGAAACATTGAGTTGAGAAGGATGACAGCTGTCAGAAATGGTAGGATCAAATGAATATTTTTAAGGATGGGAAAGACTCAGGCAGTGTTGTGGGCAGCAAGGAAGGAGTCAGTATATAAGGAGACACTGAAGATTAATGATAGGGTGCTGAAAGTAGAGGTGACTTGCTGGAGATAATGGAAGAGGAGATGCAGGATCCATACATAAAGACCAGTTGCCAAAGAAAACAACATCTCTGTGCAGACTGGAGTAAAAGAAGAGATTTTTCTGTATGATGTAGGAAAAAAGGAAACAAGCCTTTATTAAGTGCCTACTAAGTCCTGGCCACTATTCCAAACACTTCACAAATAATTTCTCATTTGATCTTGGAAACAATTCTAGTTTTTCCTTCAAGGCTGAGCTTAATTATTATCCCCACTTTACAGATGAGAAGACTGAAGTAGACAGAGGTGATATGACTTGCCCAGTGTCCCCAAGCTAGTGTCTGAGGTTGAATTTGAATTCAGAGCTTCCTGACTCTAATCCTAATATTTTTTCTATCGTACAACTTAGCTGCCAGGCAAATAGATGTGAAATAGGGAGATAGAGAGAATAAAAAAGAAATAGAATAGAACTTAAAAATCAGTTTAAAAAATCCTACCAACATATCAACCAAAGCAGCTGAAGCTGGCTTTGATCTTTTTAAAGACACTAACAGTTTTAGGCATGTAGCCAATCAAAAAAAAGTTCCTCCCAACCATACAGCTAACTTACTTGAATCAATTACAGAATATCTACACGTGTTCCACAGAGTCTTCAAGCCACTTCCCTTGTATGTCATCACTGTTCTTTCTCACAAAAACAACTCTCCAAGTTCTTTCATGGGGACCCTACATCACCAGAGCAAGCAGACAGGTTCTGAGAATGTCCCCAGATGTCCCTGACATGAATCTGACAGTAGGACTTTGCTCTACCCCCACTGTCTGCTGCTTTTGCAGAGGGATCCATTTTTTTCTCTTTGATATCACGCTCAGATGTTATAATAACCTAGAGTTCAGATCCATTTTTGTTATTGTTCTTTTCACTCTCATTGTTGCATTATAGAAATTGATGCTCCTGGTTCTGCTGCTCTCACTTGACATCAGTTAAAACAAATCTTCCCATGTTTCTCGTATCCATCATCTTTATTCTTTATTAAATTGCAGTAATAATCTGTTCCAGGTATTTGGTTTAGCCCCTCCCCAATCAATGAGTGTGTACTTTGTTTCCAGTTGTTTCTTAATACAAAACATGTGGCTAATCATAATAATAATGTGCATTTAGCACCTACTATATGCCAGAGGATGTGCTGAGGGCTGAAGACCCACATATAAAAAGACAAAAGGTAATCTTCCTGCCCATTGGATTGTATGCCTCTTGAAAGCAGGTACATCTTTTGCATTTCTTTGTATCCCTGGTCCTTAGCAATATGGTACCTGGCACATAATAGGTGCTTAATACATGTTTATTGACTAGCAGTGGGATTTCTGGGTCAAAGAATATGGATATTTCAATCTCTTCCTCAGCATAATTTCAAATTGTATTTTAGAATAATTGAACCAATCGACAACTCCATCAGGAGTGTATTAATGCTGTAACATTTTCATGGTAAAGAATACTGAGTGCAGAGCATCAGGAGCCGGGTTGGGGTTCAGAGCACTGGCCTCAGACATCCAGGCTCTGAGCTCTCCAATGTCACCACCCAAATGTCAGTGGGGTATGTTTTCCAAAGCAGAGAGTTATTTAGTGCCAGGGGAAAGGTTCTGTGGCATCAGCTCTGGGATGTGAAGAATTCCTTGTTTAGACAAAGAATCGGGCTCCTTGTAAGCTTTCCCAGACCACCTCATCAAGGAGCCTTATCTTAGATCTAGAAGAGAAGGGAGTCTTGTTCCCTCAGTTTCCATAGCCTGATCAGGCTCTGGATAGAGATTTTATATTTTGCAAAAGAGGTGGAGTACATGGGGCTACACATTTAAAATTCCAAGTGCTCTCCAAAGTCATCTTAACCACCTTATGCCTGATTTTCTTTCTGTGGAAAAGGAGGAAGTTGGAATTGGCCTTTCATCCATGGAGGGTCCTTCCATCTTCAGAGCTATAGCCCAATCCCTTATTTTACAGAGGAGGAAACTGATGTACAGAGAAGTTAAGTGATTTGCTCAAAGCCATATAATAAGGAACAGAGCCAAGATGAATTTAGCCTCTGACATTTATTAGCTGACCACATTATCGTGGCCAATTTGCAAACTCTCCGTGATTAAGATAATTCTGTAATCCAGGAGTTTTTCTTGTGTCCAGGACCCCATTAGCAGTAGAAGTCTCTGGACCCCTCCTCTGAATGATGTTTGTCACCTATATTCCTAATGGAAGGAAATGCTCAATTTCAGTAAGAGGAAAACCAAAACAAATGTGGGATTTTTTTTCCTATTCAAAGTCAGAGACACCTTAAAATCTATCCCTTCATGCCTTGAGAGTTCACAAGCCTTGGATTAATAATCTAATCCTCTCTAAGTACACATGAGAATTCCTACAATGGGAGTTCCTTATACCAATGGAATCAGAGATCTTTCACTTTTAAATATATATTTTTTATGATTGAAGAGGATGTAGGGCAGTCCAGTTAGAGCACACCCTACTTCAAACAGCATGGGAAGAGCAGTGAACAGGGAATCAGCGGACTCAGGTTCAAATTTCCACCTTTTCTACTGACGAACCATATGACTTTGATCAAGTCATTTCTCTCTGGACCTCAATTTGCTTATCAGTAAAATGAGAAGGTTGGACTCCATTGTTAGATCCATGATCCTATGAGTCCATGCTGCAGTCAACAGGGCTCATTCTAACTGAGCTCCCCTTTACCCTGAAGCCCTGATGTCTTTTTAATGTGATACTTCTCTTTCTTTCTCAGCCACTCTATGTGTAACAAGATTTAGTCAACATTCATCTCTTTATTAAAGGGTCCTACAGACCACACTCACAATCCCAAACAAAGGTCCTGGAAGAAGGGGGAAAGGCCAATCTCTTAATACCAGTCTTACAATCTCAAAAACCAACTCCAAGGTTTGATTTGTTGCTGACATTGACATTATTTAAGAGCTAATGTGTCTGAACAATTTGACATCCTGAAGCCAACGTGATTCTGGGAGCTTAGCTAGACTGATCCTCAAGCTGTTGTTGTAGTGTTCCATAGGTGGTTGAGTCCTTTCAGTCATACCCAACTTTTCAGGAGGCCATTTGGGGTTTCTGGGCAAAGACACTGGAGTAGTCTGCCATTTTCTTCTCCAGCTCATTTGACAGATGAGAAAACTGAGACAGACTGGATTAAGTGATTTGCCCAAAGTCACACAACTAGAGTCTGAGGTCAAATTTGAACTCAGGAATATGGGTGTTTGTGACATTAGATATGGAGTTGTGTGCAATATGGCACCCCGTAGATGCCCAGTGTCATCAAAGCCTTCCCTGCTAGAACTTGTATTCTCCTTGCATAGCTTTGAACCCAGGGGCACTATCATACCAGGATGGAGCATTAGAGAATCTTGGTAGAAATGGCTAGATTGCTAAGTTCCTTGAAGACTAAACCTTTCTATCAACTCTAATGGCTTAACACTTTGTAAAGATTCCAACATAAACCTAAGTTTTTATATTTGTATCTCTGCCACCCAGAACACTACCTGATACACAGGAAACACTTAATAAATGCTTCCCGGTTGATGATCAAGTGGAGCAATTGCTATTAACAAAAAATCTGATGGGATGCTCCTCCCTAAGCCCGATTTGGAGAAACTGGTTCTCTTTACAGCAGAAAGGGGAGAGAAGAAAGGCTCAGAAGATAGGTTCAATTACCTAAGGGGGTCATAAGATCACAGATCAAGCACTGAAAGGTACCTCCCAAGTCAGCTAGTCTAATCACTTTTTTTTTTAATAGATGAGATAACTGGGGTCCAATGAGGTGACATGATTTCCTTAAGGACACACAGGAAGCAAAATATCCTCTGAGTAGGAGTCAAGGCTTGTTTAACTCTCTCAAGCTGGCATGTTGAAATCATTTAGAGCCCACAGTCCCCTTGGGTTCTTCTAGACTCTATATTTTATGCTGGTAGGTCCTCAAAATTATATGAACTTGGCCTCTTCCCTGGCTTCTTGCCACCATACTCCATGATTTGATTTGTATAATGTTGACCAGCTAATGAAAGATCTCGTGTCCTTGGAAGATCACTTTGTTACAGGGGGCACAAGCACAGGGGTCTGAAGTCTTGAGTTCAAATCTCACCTCTGTCACTTACCTGCGGATGACTTCAGGGAGGTTATAACTCCTCTGTGCCTCCATTTTCCCATAAGTAAAAGGAAAGATCTGGATTAAATCATCTCTTCAAATTCTGAAAATCCTAGAAACCCCCCTTCCCCCAGAGAATGATCTCAAGTTTGGATGGGAATCTAGGGATAGTTCCCAAAATAGGATTCCCTGAAAGCAAGAGGAGCCATTTTCAAGAATCCCTTAGAAGAGAGAGGACTCTTACCAGGTGAGAGCCAGAGAGGCTTCTCTGTGTGTGTAATTCCAGCCCTGAAAGGCTCAGGTACAGAGTGAGGGCTACCTAGAGGTGTCTGCCTGAAAGACAGACTTGTTTTTTGTACTTGGGGCATATTCTCCCTTTTAAAGGAAGCAGATGTTCTGCTCTTCTTCCTTTCTCAGCCAGCCACCTCCTGTTGGAATCATCTACATTCTTAAAAGGCTCTGGGTAATCCAGGAGAGTCCAGATCCTTCCATCTGATCCCTCACACAAAGAACCAGAGACTCAAACCAGTGGGATTTGATAACCTAATACCCTCGGGTGTTAAAGCAGACATTACCCATTGCCGGGTCTGGCCCAACCTGACAATGCTACTCTCAGGGTTATCCATTTCTTCTGGTACCAAAGGCAGAAAAGAAAGCTGCCCCGACCTTGATGGTTCCATCACTCCTACTGGCGCATTGCAGGGACCGGCATTCAGTGGGTAACAGATGTCAGTTACCTTCCCTGGCAACCCATCATTCAAGCTTCAAGTGTCTTCAGGCTGACATAACATTTATGATTTTTCTTCCAGATCAGTTATTTAAAATGAAGAACAAAAGGTGGGAGGGAAGGGGCCCGAGAAAACAGAGGGAGGCCTCTGCCTCCGACGACCACTGTTGACAAAAATTAGCATGCAGCAAACCACATAGTTGGCAGCTCGTCTCTAGCTTGAAGCCAAAAAAGCTTCAACTTGACCTATGTAACATCGGAGCAAGTGGAGTGATGGGAATGGGTTAGCTCTGCCTTCTTTAGTGGAATGCAGTGACTATTCTTAACATAGACTAAGGGAGGGGGAAGGGGGCAGACAGTCTCACACGGAAAAGTTTTGGGAGCCTCCCTGAGGGAGGAGAGCTGCCTGGACTTACCCAACATCACCTGAACTCTTAATGTGTTTCATCCTCTCCCCCCCCCAATACATTTCCACCACCCCCCTCACAGCAAGGAAGATCTGATTAGCCAGATCAGAGAATTTAGATCTTAAAGACAGATGTTAAAAATAACCTGATCCAATCCCCACCTCATTCTGCAGAGAAAACTGAATCCCAGAGAAGTGGATTGAGCTACATGGTAAATAGCAGATTGATTTTCCATCTCTGTACCTCAGTTTCCACAATTGTAAAATGGAATTGAGCCAGACTATCTTCAATGTATTTCCACCTTCAGTATTGTAGGATTCTGTCCCATCAGTCTTTTATTTTCATTTTTGTTGAAATCTTTTTTTTTCTTTTACATCATTTCATGTTAATTGAGAAATAAGCATTTAGCAAGTGCCCGCCATGTGTCTGACCTGTATTAGGCACTAGAGACACAAAGACAGTGAATGAAACAATTGTGACTCAACAAGGAGTTTACATTTTAATATGTGCCAATATATCTATCCTCCTCCACCCAAAGAACTATGTCTTAACACAAAAAAGGAAGAAGGAAGGAAGGAAGGAAGGAAGGAAGGAAGGAAGGAAGGAAGGAAGGAAGGAAGGAAGGAAAGAAGGAAGGAAGGAAGGAAGGAAGGAAGGAAGGAAGGAAGGAAGGAAGGAAGGAAGGAAGGAAGGAAGGAAGGAAGGAAGGGAGCTTGAAAAGTCATGTCAGTAAAGTTAACCAAGACATCAATCAAGCCCAATAGTGTATGGAATATTCCAAATCCAGTCTCCCATTTCTGCAGAGAAGGGAGAGACTTTTTCACATCTTTTTTAGACCCAAGCTTAGTCATTTTAATCACCTGATCATTGTAATTGGTCATTATATAATAATTGCTTTTTTCAATTTTCATTTGGTATTTGCCATAGATGCTGCTTTCTTACATCATTGACTTTACTTTGCTTCAGTTCTTTTGACATTTCATGTTTCATATTATTCTTCATGATCATCATTTATATTTAAATATTTTATTTTTTAAATTACACATAAAAACAAATTTAATATTCATTTTTAAAAAACGTTGACTTCCAAATTCTTTTCCTTTCCTTCCTGAGACAATAAGCAATTTGATATAGGATATACCTGTGCAATCATGCAAAACATATTTCTATATTAGTCATGCTGTAAAAGAAGACAAACTAAAAAAAAAAAAAAAGAAGAAAGAAAAGAAAAGAAACCACAACACGAAAAAAGTCAAGAAAGTAAAAAAAATTCTCTTGCTTCAATCTGCATTTAGACTCCATCAATTCTTTCTTTGAAGGTATAGAACTTTTCCCATCAGGAGTCTTTTGGAATTGCTTTGAATCATTGTATGCTGAGAAGAGCTAAGTCATTCACAGCTGATCACCATAAGATATTGCAGTTGCTTTGTACCATTTGTCTGGACTGTTGTCTTGCCATGAAGTCTGATGACTTTGGAGGAGAGAATGGAGATGATGACTTTGTCTCACTTAAATCCAATTGGGTCCTCTTCAAGAGTGAAGAATGAACAATGAGAACTACCAAGAAGTTGGTCAAGCATCTTGACCTCTCTGAGCCTTAAGTTTCCTCATTGGTAAAAAGTTAGGGGAGTTAGACTCCCGACTTTTAAGGAAATTCCTCTTAGCTAGATCTATGGTCCTCTGAATCTACATTGAAGGCGCTGGTTGACGGACCAGAGGGTCTGTGATTGTGATGTGACTGGTGTAGGTTCCTTCAGTGGAAGGATAACTAAGCAAACAACATCATTTAGTCCAACCTAGAAAATAACAATATCTAGCATTTATATAGTATTTTCTAAGTATTATCTCTTTCTTATCTCAACAGCTCCGGGAAGTAGGAGCTGTAACAATATCCATTTGATAGAAGAAGGAACTGACATTCAGGAAGACTAAACTTTTATCTTGGCAGAAGTCCCAAATCTAGTAGAAGGCTGAAGCTAGATTTGAGCTCAAGGCTTCTGGACTCCAGATCCAGCCCTCTATCCAGGGAGCCGCCTAGCTGCTTTTGAAAGATAAGGTCAAATGAGGAAACATATGTAAAACACTTTATAAACCTTAAAATGCTAGTAAGCAGAAGTCTAGGCTCAAATCTGGCCTCTGATACTCAATACTTATATGACCCGGGGCAAAGCACCCGAACCTCTCCAACTTCAAATAACTTATTTGTAAAAGCTTCTAAAAGGGCACGTAGGTAATACCGTAAATAGAGTGCCAGGTCTGGAGTCAGGAAAACCTAGTTCAGATTCATCCGCAGACCTGGACTGTTTTCCTCAGTTTCCTCACATGAAAAATGAACTATAGAGGGAAATGGCAAATCACTGCAATATTTTTGTCAAGAAAACCCCAAAATGGGATAATGAAGAATCAGACACAATTAAAATGACCAAACAACAACAAGCTTTTCTCATTGGCTGTGAGAGCCATATAAGATCATGATCATAAAACAAACAGTAAGCCTCCAAGTGCTGTGTTAATGTGAGCTATCACTCATATATGTCATTTTTGCCTCTTACAGTCTAGCTTCCTTTTACGTAAGAGAATCGTTTCAGATGAGTTGACTACCAATAGCATTTTTGTAACTTGAATCCTAGTGAAATGTTTTACATTTCTAAAATGTAGATCATGTATTACTGAGCCATAAAAATGATGATCATGCATAATTTAAGATTTCATTTATGTACATTTGCAAAGTGTTTTATCAATATTATGACCTTTGATTTTGATACCAACCCTAGGAAGTTGGTACTATTATCATTTCCATTTTATAGATGAGGAAACTGAAACAGATTGTGATGAAGTATCTTGCCCATGATAAAAACAGCTGGTGTCTAAAGCAAATGCTTGTTTGTTTTCTTCCTTACAAGTAAATCAAGTTTCCATATTGGCCATATCCAAAAAATTGTCTCATTCTGCACCCTGAGTCCATGCTAAAGATAGCATTATAAGTCCTTCAGAATCTTGGTGAGTTAGTTTGTTGTTGATCAGAGTTTATAGGTCTTCCAAAGTTGTCTCCTGGTTTTTACTTCACTTTGTATTGGTTCATACAAGTTTTTTCAGGTTTGTCTAAAACTATTCTCTTCATCATTTCTCATAGTGCAATAGTATTTCATCACATTTACACACCTTCATTTGTTTAGCCAATCCCCAATTGACGGGAACCCACAGTTTCTAGTTCTATGAAATGTATAGAATATTTTTTCAAACACATACGTATTAATGTCTACTGGTAGCCATCTTTAGGGGGAGGGAGGAAAAAATTTATCATATATTTAAGAGAAATAGAAAGTTGTACATAATAGTTTTGCATACAATCATCATTTTCCATATTCTATTGTTACTGAATTTTTCTTTTTTCTTTCTTTTTTCTTATTTCTTTTTATTTTTTAATTCAGAATTTTTTTATTTCTTAAGTTCAGAATATTTTTTATTTTTATAATAGCTTTTTATTTTTCAAAATACATGCAAAGATAGTTTTCAACATTCACCCTTGCAAAACCTTGTGTTCTATACTTTTCCTCCCTTTCCCCACTTCCTCTCTTCAGTGATCCAATATAGATTAAACATGTACAATTCTTCTAAACATATTTCCACATTTATCATGGTGCACAAGAAAAATCATAGCAAAAAGGAAAAAAAGGAGAGAGAGAGAAAACAAGCAAGGAAACAATAATATTAACAACAACAAAAGTGAAAATCCTTTGTTGTGATCCATTCAGTCCCATAATTCTCTTTCTGGATTCAGATGATTCTCTTCATCACAAATCTATTGGAATTAGCCTGAATCACCTCATTGTTGAAAAGAGCCTCTATCAAGTTGATGATCATCACCAGAATTTTTTTTTTAAGATAAGAATGAGTATTCCAAAAGGAAGCCTTAACTTTTCTATTTTCTCTAGTGTTGGTGTGTATAAATTATCTGTCTACTCATAACAATGGCTAGCATTTAAGTATCAAGTCAAGGTTTGAAAAACACTTCACATATGTTAAGTCAATGCATCCTCACAATAACATTAAAGATAGATGCTATTAATGTCCCTGATTTACAGGTGAAGAAACTGAGGCAAAGAAAAGTTAAACTCAGGTTCACACAATTATCAAGTGATGGGAAGTTAGATGGTATAATAGATAGAGAGCCTGGCCTGAAGTCAAAGAGAACTGACAAATCCAGCCTTAAATACTAGTTGTGTGACCCTGAATACATCACTTAACCTTTGTCGACCTTAGTTTCCTCATCAGTAAAATGGGGATAACAATAGCATCTTTGTACTGGGTTGGTTGTGAAGATCAAATGAGATAGCATTTGTAAGGTGCTAAGCCCAGTGCCTGGCACATCATATTCAATAGGATGAGAATGAGAATATAGCAGTTGGAGAATCTGCACCCAGGTCTATTCTGATTCCAGATCTTTTGTTCTAGTTCCTCCCAGTCTCTTGTGAGTGGAACAAAGTGTTAGGTGAGGCAGAGGGGGAAGTAAAGAAATAGAGGATATTGAGAAGATGTCCTTCTCATCACAAGATTCATTTTCTAATTATAATTTATTATAATAATTTATCATTATTATTATAATTTATTATATAATAATATTTTATTATAATTTAATAATAATTTATTATATAAATTGGAATGAACCTTAGAAATCACAAAGGCTATAGAATCAACATGGAGCAGCTAATTGGCACCAGAGTGCCCAAAGCACCCAGCTTGGAGTCGAGATCAGAGTTCAAATCCAGCCTCAGATGATTATTAGCTGGGTTATCTGAAAAAGTCACTTAACCCAAATTGCCTCAGTTTCTTCATCTGTAAAAACAGGAGCTAGGAAAGAAATGGCAAACCACTGCAGTATCTTAGCCAAGAAAACCCCAAAAAGGATTATGGAGAATTGGACACAAATGAAAATCAAGAATAACAAAAAACCATCGATATAGATGACCACAACATATAACAGTATATGATAAATACATGCTTGTGTACATTTGTTCCTCACAAGTTTTCTGCAAAGTGGGCAATATAGGAATTATCATGGCCGTTTTACAGATGTAAAAACTGAGACTTTGACAAGCCAAATGACTTGCCAAGGTCACAGTTAGAAAGTATTGAGTAAGATGCAAACATAGATCTTTTGGGACTCTACGTTCCACTCTCTTGCACTTCATTTTAAGTCACTTAAATAACTCCTATTTGAAATTTAATACATTATTACATATTACACATTAATATGTAATAATTAATTACATAATACATATTAATTCATGCGGTGGGAAGGTCATTACCCAGCCCTTTCCAGATTGTGCTTCCCTTCCCTGTCATCCTCCTCATTCCCTCATTCCCCTCCCACTAAAAATTGGATTCCTGGGACTCTGAGCTCTGATAACCTTTGACTTCTCTTGTTTTGAAGCCAGGTCAGCGCACACTTCCTGAGTCATTTCCAAGTCTCGTGCAGCTGATCTCCCTTCCAAATCTCCGTATTTTCTTCTTTTATTGCAATATAAGCTCTTTGAGGGCAGAAACTGTCTTGCTTCCTTGTATTTATATCATAGGCAGAACAGTGCTTTGCAAATAGAAAGCAAATAGGTCACTTTCTGTGACCCCATTTGGGGTTCTCTTGACAAAGATACTGGAGTACTGTCTCCTCCCGCTCGGTTGACAGATCAGGAAACTGAGGCAAAAAACTGTCCGGGCTCACACAGTTAATAAGTGTCTGAGGCCAGATTTGACATTACAAAGATGAGTTTTCCTGACTCCAGGCCCAGTGTTCTATCCACTGTGCCATTTAGTTGTCCCTCAAAAGATTGAACAAATCTTCATTCATTCGTTCAGAATGAGGAACAAGGAATCACCAAGTGGGAAAATCAGGGAAAGCTTTGGAAAGGAGATTGGTCTTTAAAGGATGGCTAGGAATTCATGAGTAAGGAGGGCACTCCAGGTAGAGGGAACGGCATGAGCAAAGATACTGAGGCAGGAAAGTATGAGACATATCAGTCAGCAAAAAAGGGACATATGGGAGAAGGCTGCAAAGGCAGAGCAACACCAGTTCATGGAAGGCAGAGAAGTCTGAGATTTATTCAGAAGATAGCAGGAAATAGTGATCAAAGATTCTCAAATAGCAGACATGACTAAATAAACTAATAGAAATTCACAACACACACACACACACACACACACACACACACACACACACTTACTACTCTACAAGTTTCTAATTCCTCCTTGGAAAGATTTTAACCCAGCCTCTCGAAACATTCATCATACTACTCGGGGAAACTGAGGCACAGAGAAGCAAACTGTGTTGCCTAGAGCTACAAAGCCACAATGTCTACCAGGACATTACCATATCACCTCTCTATATTGTCTCTAATATTCTCCTTTCTCCAGCTGAGAAATGGGAGAACCAGTAACCTTGAAAAGGACCAACAGTTTGGTACATGAAGAAAGGGAACAAACATTTATTGACTGTAACTATGTACCATATATTGTGCTGAACATTATATACATTCTATATCACTTAATTTTTTATGGTTTAAAAATATTTTTAGTTCCTTTGATTTTTGATATTTGACAACAGCCCTAAGTAGGAAATAAGTGCTATTATTATCTCCATTTTACAGATGAGGAAACTGAGGCAAAGAGGTTTAAATGACTTGCCCAGGAGTCTGGATTTGAACTCGGGTTTTCCTGACTCCAGGTCTGGTGTCCCCTTTCTTCCCTCTACCCGACTTGTCATGGTTGCCTATTTCTGAAGTATAAATGCTCACACTGAAAATTTAACAATCAGCTCAGGGAAGAATCTGGACTAAAGGCTCTTCCATCTTTAAACCAATTATCCTAAATTAATATCAGAAGACCTGGGCTGCCATCACTCATTATTTAGCTGTGTGACCTTGGAAAAGTCCTTTTCCTCTCTGAGCCTCAAGTAGATGTGATCATCTTCTCCTAAATTCTATGATCCAGAATCAGAAAAGTTAGGTTTGCATACTACATCTGATACAGGTCAAATCTTGTGCCTCAGTTTCCCCCTCTTTAAAATGAGAGGGTTAAACTTCATAATCTCTAAGGGTTTTTCTAAATTCAAAACTAGGATCCCATGAGCTAACCTCAGTAAACCTGGAATCTGCTCATTTATTTGTGACCTTGAACTAATTTTGGACAATTCTAAAATGGGGGAGGGAGGGTGTATATGGTAACTTCCAAAGTCCCTTCCAGCCCTAGATCCGTGGTATCCTCTAATAAAGAGGCATCAGTGGGTATAGATAACCTGCTTCCGAGTGGGGGGGAGGCCTTCCCCACTCCCACCCCCCCACCCAAATTCAACTCCCCAGAGGGCAGGGACCAAGGCTGGCTCACCAAACCAAGCGGGATTGCACAAAGCAGCCCTGGAGGATAAATCACTCCTGATTGCAGGAGGCATTTCTAAACATGTCCTGCAGCCAGAATTTATGGCTATTAGCTCTTGGAAAAGCCAGTTCCAGATAAGACAACTATTTTTACAGAAAACAAAATATAAAACCTTTATCGATTGGTTTGAAGTTGCCAGTCCCCAGTCCGAAGAGAAAAGAAACCCTTTCCTGATAGGCCCTTCCCCACCCCATGGGCCTTGTTGGGACCCTTTTGTAGAAGTCCCCAAGCCCTGGCTTCAGTGTGAATGTGTGGGAGGATCAGCATGGGGACCATCTATTCCACAGCAGAGTGGTTTGTGTTCTCTGCCATTCTTTTAGTAGGGAGAAAAGGGACTTAAAAGGCCCTGAAACATCAGTATCTTCAGGAGAGGCAGAATGAGGAGTCCCAGGGGAAGGAGGTGGGGAATGAGAGGTAAGCAGCCCCTAACTGGAGACAAAACACAACTTCCTCCTTGCTTTTCCCTTGTTCAGGAGCCTCACCTGTAGAAGGAAGTCTCTGTTCTAGCCCCTCGTGAGTTTTGTCACTTCATCTTCATTCACTGAACTAGAAAATGTCCTGGATGTGAAGTCAAAATAGTTTAGCTCTGTCGTTTATCCCCTGGGTGATCTTAGGCAACTTAATTTCACTTTTCTGTGCCTCAGTTTCCCCAACTCTCAAATGAAGGGGTTGGACTAGTTGAGGTGATAATCTTGTGGCCTATTCTAATAAAGTTCCCTCTGTGCCTCAGTTTCTTCATTTGGGACTTGGTCACCTCTAAAGATCACCTCTGTGTGCCTGTTTCCTCTTTGGGACGTGGTGACCTCCAAGGATCACCTCTGTGGACATCAGTTTATTCATTGGGACTTGGTGACCTCCAAGGATCAACTCTGTGGGCATCAGTCTCCTCATTTGGGACTTGGTCACCTCCAAAGATCACCTCCATGTGCCTCAGTTTCCTCATTCGGGACTTGGTCACCTCCAAATATTCCTGTTCCTCACTCCCTTTCCCTTTCTCCCACTCCGTCCCCCACGTTTGACAGTATTAGCATTGATAATGAAATCTCCTGTTTCAGGCAAACTTTCCCCATCCAGCCTCCCCCCGGCCTTCCCTCCTCCCACACATTCATCTGAAACTTATGATAAACTTTAGAGCCGGCAGGGCAAATTATACTCGCAGCCTCCAGGAGGAAAAGGCTTGCTAAGCACATTAGCAGTGTAAACAAGATTATGGAGAGAGTGTTTGGCCTACTTAGGAGAAGGAGCTCCTGTCAAGAGCTCTTAAAAGAGCTCGGCCTTCTCCCAGCAGCCACCAGCTGGGTATTGAACCAAGCACACGCTCCCTGAGCACCTACTATGCGCGGGCCCTTACAGAATGCTCCTTTAGTGAAGGAGTAACAGTCCTGCCTCTTCCCCCAAGGAGCTCAAAGGGCAGCTCTTCCTTCCTTACTAGCGTGATCTCTCCGTGGGCCTCAGTTTCCTATTCTGTACGATGACGTACTTGGTTGGATCCGGTGATCCCTTCCAGCTCTGATATTCTGTTTTTGCCGTCTTGAGAGTCTTGAATCTTGAGAGGAGAGTTTGCGTTCCAGCGTTCCTTCTTCCGAGGTTCCTTCCGCCTCCGACAGCCGGTGCCCTAGAATCTGTTCCACCTTCGGGGTTCTACGCCTGGTCAAAGGCAGCCAGCAGAGCTGGGGTCTCCTTTCATTACAAATTCATTCCAGTATCAGCAGGCAAAATCCGATGGTTCCCAAGGGCAGGTAGAACCAGTAAACAAACAAACAAACAAAAAACAAACGAATGAATGAATGAATGAATGAATGACTAAATAAATAAATGAATAGACAAATAAATAAATGAATGAATGAATGACTAAATAAATAAATAAATGAAGAAGGGGGACCAGCAGGTTAGTAAGCAGTGGACAGAAGGGTCCCTGGGGGTCTCCGTGCTCCTAGCCCAAAATCCAAAGCCTACTTTGATGTTCTTCTTGTCCACAGCTGGATCCTTTTCAACCACCCAGACTCAGCTCAGATTTCCCCAGCTCTGGGTCACTAAAGTCCACGTTGGGGTCATAGGAATAAGGAGGGATAGTTAACACTTGTCCAGTTCCATTAATACCCAAACCCAAGCAGGCATCCTATTTGCCAAAGGAGCCTTGAGATCTGAGGTGCTGTAAGTCCCATGTCTTTCTCCTCTTCACTCCAGATGGAACATTTATGTTCTAAGGTTCCTTCCAGATTTAACCTTCTCTGTTCTAAGTCCTTCCTAGCGCCGAAATCCTCTGTTTTAAGCACACCCCCAGCTCTAGAATCTACTTAGAACTGTCTTACCTATGAAATGTATGAGAAAGTTAATTAATAAAACCAGGTTCTATATGCCAAGCACTCAATACATCTCAGAACCTGGGATCTCAGAAGAAGGAATAATCTGTCTGAATGGGGTTAGAATGTTTCCAGGAGAACAGGGAGCTAAACTAGACCTTGAAGGATGATTTCTGACTTGGCTGGGCTGAGAGAAAGGTGGAAGGAGAGAGCTCCAGGCTCCAGGGAGCTCTGGGTGGGCCAGAGTGTGGAGATGAGAATGTGCTTGGAATATCTCTCTCTAATTCTGTCTCTGTCTCTCTGTTTCTGTCTCTGTCTCTCTTTGTGTCTCTCACTATCTCTTTCTCTTTGTTTTTCTCTGTGTCTCTGTCTCTCTCTGTCTCTCTCTCTCTCTCTCTCTCTCTCTCTCTCTATATATATATATATATATATATATAATATATATATATATATATCTGTATCTTTCCCTTTCTCTCTCTCCCTCCCTTCTCTCTTTGTCTCTGTCTCTCGCCTTCCCCCCTTTCTCTGTCTCTCTCCATCTCTCCATCTCTGTCTCTCTTCCTCTCTGTCCCTCCCCCCTCTCTGTCCCTCCCCCCCCCGTCTCTCCCATCTCTTCCTCCCTCCTTCTCCCTCTCTCTCTCTCTCTCTTCATAATTCCTGCCAAATAGCATAATACTTGACACATGACTATTCTCTCTTGATCCTGACTTATACTTTCCCCAGCTTGTAAGTGGGCTTTGGCTACAAAGTCAGAAGTTCTGGGCTCAAATCCTACCAGTGTATCCTTGGGGAAAATCACTTAATTTCCCTGAGCCTCAGTTTCCTCATTTGCAAAATTACCAGGTTTGACCAGATGGCCTGAGGTCACTTCTAGTTCTGAATCTCTGACCCCAAACCTACTAAGATCCTTAGAGCACTGGGCGAATCATTTCTCTTTTCTAAGACTCAGTTTCCTCAACTGTAAACCGGTGACAGGAGGAGGAGGAGCACCTACTTCCTAGGGGTGTTGGGATAATACTCGTGAAATGCTTTGAAAATATGAAAGTGCTATTTATAATGCTCAAGGCCAGATCTGATTCTCTCTAGATCTTGCTTCCCAGCTCACCCTTCGGGTGTGGAGCCTGGCTTGTCCTGCCCAGGCACTGATTTGGGCCTCTCGCGGTTACTCTGGGGAAGAGCACGCTCCCCCCATCTCCAGGTCCGCCCACTTCAGTTCTGGGTTGTCCTGTCCTGACCTTGCAGTCACGGGGACTCCTATCTCTTTATTCCAGAAGATCCAAAGGGCTTCTCTCCACTTGGTAACTTTTCCCAGTTTGTGTTCTTGAAAGTAACCAAACTGTATTTCTTTTTCAAAAATGTATTCCATCATTCCGGCCTCTCACAAGATCAGAGTGTTCTCTCCTCCTCACCCCCAAGGTCCCATTCATTTAAATTTATGAGGTTTCATTATATAAATCCCACCTTTGAAACTAACTGCATCTGGGGTCTCCAGCAAGTCTAGAAAATGGGAGTGGGAGGCAGGACGGCATAATGGGTAGGGTCATCCTTCGACTCCCACCTCTTGCTCCTCTTGGCTGTGTGACACAGAGCAGATCGTTTAAACCCTTCAAGTTTCCAGGCAATTTTCTGAGGGGATGTCAACAGCTCTTGACCAATCTGCCTCATTGGAGTGGATTTCCCCTTCAGGATTTCCTCACAGGGATGACATCTCGGGTCAAAATCCAAAGGAACAAGTCAACCATCGTCCTAGAAAGTCAGAGATGAAAAGCTGATGGGAGCAGAGTTAAAACTGGAGGAGGCCTGAGCAGCCACTCGGCCCATCCAATCAATAAACATTTATTAAGCTTCCCCTTCATGACATGCACTGTGTTAAGGGCAGGGGGTACAAGGACAAAGGGAAACACTCGCTGCGCTCACAGAGTTAACACATGGAAGCACTGTAATGAGTGCCAGACTGTCTGGGGAGGAAGTCCACTTCTAGACGCAGCCCTTTAATTTATAGATGTGGAAACTGAGGCCTGACAGAGAAATGAAGTGACAGACCCACATTTAGCCCCCCTCTCTGGGCCTCAGTACACTCCTGCAGGACTGGGACTAAGCAATGGAAGGATAGTGGACATGGCCACATGAAGATTTGAATCCATCTCCTGCCCCTGACACTTATTAACCATATAACCTTTATCTCTCTGGGTCTCAGTTTCCTAATCTGTAAAATGAGGTTAAACCAGATGGCCTCTGAGTCCAAGGTTACACAACTAGTGTCTAAGATGGAATCTGACCTTAGATCTTCGGTACTCTGTGTATCGTGCCCCTTCCCTAATGCTACCCCATCTTTCAGACCTGGCCCATTTGTGGGTACCAAGAGAGATCTGCTTGCATCTGCTTATCTGGCACTGAACCCCAGGGGAGCCATGGGAATGAGGGGCCTGAAGCCTTGCCGTTCCCAGGCCATAGCTATTGCCTCCCACCCGCCCCGAGTCAGCTTCCTCCCTTACGAGCCCCCGTTGGAAAACCAAAGTAGCAAAATGACAACAAAGCAATCTCTCCCCCGGCAAAGGCCCCTGTGTGAAGATCTGTCCACTTTTAACATCCTGGCTTCCCCTTTTGGCTACAGTGCCTGTCAAGAGCCCCCCACGCCTGTCCCTGTTACAATGCCACTCTGTTCTCCAGCCTCCCCTGATGGAAACAGAGTAGCGGAGGGAGCAGCGGGCACCAGCGCCCACACGGGAGCCAGGACTCAAGCTGACGTGAGCAGCTGCGGACTCCGGAGATCCCTCCTTTCCTTAATCACAAAATGTTACAGGGAAACAATAAGAGATGGGCTGTGATTTGCCACTTTCTTCCTAGGGAGGTGAATCCCCTGGGCTGGGGGTAGAGGGTGGCAGAGGAGACAGAATCCACCACCAATACTTAAGACCCATGGGGGGATATTCAAAATTCAGAAGGGGGATCACCGGATTTGCAAGTGGATACATAACAGGTCTGAAGAGGTGGGTTCCAAGTAGCCTGACTCATAAGATCATAGAGCTGGGGCTGAAGGGGACCTCGGAGCTCCAAACCCTTCCTTTTAAAGATGGGGAAACTGAGGCAAATGGGCTAGACTGCTGATAAATTTCAAAGACGTTGCTAAACCCATTCATAGCAGCTAAGCCCTTGGTTGCCCAACCTAAGGCCATTTGGAAGAGAAGTTGGGTTAGAGGAAAGGAGAAAGAAGTGGTGCCCCCAAAATTGACATCTCCATTTGGAAAAAGTGGCTTGGGCAGACAAACTTGCCCCATTCCCCAGTGGAGAACTCCCAAGTCTTTGACTCTTGGAAAGAACCCCGTTCTTCCTCTACTACTCCAAGCCCCAAATTCACTTTTCTTAGGGATTCCATTAAGTCAGCAGCAAATCAATCAATATTGATTAAGTATCTACGGTATCAAGCATTGGGAATACAAGTAAAGGAAATTATAATCTCTGCTTCTAAAAACCTTAAGGGAAAAAGATAACATGCAAAAATCTATATATACATAAGATATATATATATATTTATAAGCGACATACATGAGATAAATGCAAAAATCTATATATACACAAGATATATATTTTAAGATATATATGCAAAAATCTATACATACATAAGAGATATATGCAAAAATCTATATACACATAAGATATATATATTTATAAGCTATATACATGATATATATTATGCAAAAATCTATATATACATAAGATATATATATATTTATAAGATATATATATATATATATTTATAAGATATATATATAAAATATGTAGATGGGAAATCACATTAGAGAGAAGACACAATAGAGACCAGGAAAGACTTCTCACAGGTAGAGGAATTTGAGGCGGGGGGAGGAAGGGGTCATGAAAGAAGCCAGTATAGATGAGGAAGATGAGTATTCCATGCAGGGGAGAGGGCTAATCCAAAACCTCAGAATTGGGAGGTGTTGTTCTGGGTTCAAGGAATAGCCAAAAGGCTAATATATTGGGTTTGGGAGGATGTGGAGGGGCAGTAAAGTGAGAAAGGGCCAGATTTGAAGAGCTTTTAAAAATGAAGAGAACCAATGAAGTTTATTGAGTAGGGTAATGATATGGACCTCAATTTTAGGAAAAGTAATGACTGAATGGAAGTTGGAATAGAGTGAGGAAGGACTAGAGGCAGTTAAACCCTTGAAGGTGTGAGGTGATGAGAGTCTGAACCAAAGAGGGGGCAGGGTCAAGAGAGATGATGCAAAGATGAACTCAACCGACTTTGACAACAGCTTGGCCTTGGAGGATGAGAAAGAGGGAAAAGTCCAACATGGCTCCTAGACTGTAGGCCTCAGCCTTCTACAGTTATAAGAAAGGCAAGAAAGAGGTAAGGTTTGGAAGAAAAAGAAAATGGGATCAATTTTATTCATGTTGAGTTTGGACATCTACGGTCATCCAATTCAAGTTGTCCAATGGGTAGTTGGTGATAAGATTTGGAGGTTAACATTTATCATCCTCTTCTAAGGTAATAAATACAGCAACCCAGGGAAGTATTTGTGGGAGGTCTCCTAGCAAGGAGGGAGGATTTAACTGATTACCTCATAGGATGGATTGCCCCTTGCTTAGCAAAGAGTAAACATTGTGTGTGTGTGTGTGTGTGTGGCCACACATTGATGATAAGGTATATGGGGATCTGGATTTCTGAGTTAAACCCCCAATACAGGGAAGTTTGGGGCCTTGCTTTTCCCCAAGCCTTCCCCCTTTCCATCTAGGCCATCCAATGGCTCAAGCTTCATTTAGATTATCTCTTGATACTTAATAAGCACATGTTGCATTTAGTGACCAAGCTTGAAGTCAGGAAAATCTGAGTTACAAAGGAGCTTTCTAATCGAGTGATTCTGGGCAAGTTACTTAACTTCTAGCTACCTTAAGATCTCCTCTGGCTCTAAATCTATAATCCAAGATAATTCTAAGAGGCTCACTATGGAAAATGCCATTCCCTTCCAGAAAAAGAATTAGAGTCTGAATGCAGATCAAAACATACTATTTTCACTTTTTTTTTTTTACTTCTCATGGTTTTTCCTTTTTGTTCTGGTTCTTCTTTCACAACATGATTAATGTGGAAATATGTTTAATGATTGTACGTTTATAACCTATATCAGATTGCTTGGTGCCTTGGGAAAAGAGAAGGGGAGGAAAGAAGGGAGCAAGAAGAAAATGGACCTTAAAATCTTATAAAAGTAAATATTGAAAATCATTTTACATGGAAGTAGAAAAAATAAAATACTATTAAGTGGTAGAAAATAAAATAATTGAAAATGAAAAATATTTCTCTGACCCATTGAATTGAAATGAAATCAATTGAATTAAACTGAATCTATTGAATTGGATCCAGCCTACTTTGAACTAAAAAGTGAGATTTTGCTTGACCGACATGGAAAGAATTGATTAATAAAGCAACTCATTTAATGGGAACCTACTGTTGTGATTGTTGCTTCTGCTGCTGTTCAGTCATTTCCAACTCTGAGATCAACTCTTCATGACTCCCTTTGGGCTTTTCTTGACTTGGCATTTCTTGGTTTGCCACTCTTTCCCAGCTCATTTTATAAATGAGGAAACTGAGGCAAATAGGGTGAAGTGGCTTGCCCAGGGTCACACAGCTAGTAAGTGTCTGAGGTTGGATTTGAACTCAAAATAGATGAGTCCTCCTGAGTCCAGGCTCAATGCTCTGTGCACTATGGCACCCCCTAACTGCCCCATTATTATACTGTAAATGCCTAGACTTAGACCTACCTCAGTGATATCAGAGAAGTCAGTTAGGATCCTCCCTGGTATAAAAAAAAAAAAACAACATTTGTAAAATCCTGGATAGTTTTCAAAATATATACTTTCTTCTGAACCTGGTGGGTAGCATAATACCAGTAGGAAGTGTTTTGGATTTAGAATCAAGAGATCTGGATTCAAATCTCAGCACTATCACTCTAGATGATAGCTAGAAGGGTCAAATATTCCAATTTTACAGAGAAGAAAACTGAGGCTCAGAGAGGGCAGATAACTTAAAGTCACAAAGAAGACAGAGTGACAGGGCTGAGATTTGAATCCAGAGCTACTTAACATTTTAAAGCTTGATTAACTCATCAGTACAATCTGTGAGATTCTTGTTCCCATCTCCCATAAACTCTTTGCAAGGGATCATAGTATCATAGATCTAGAGCTGGAAGGAGATTGGAAGCCATCTCATCCAACTCTCTCATTTTTACAGTTTAGAGAGTTTCAATGTCACCAAAGGTCATGCAGGTTTGTAAGTGGCAGAAATGGGAATTTGAAGCCAGGTCTTTGATTTCAGTTCCATCATTCTTCTCACTGGTCTATTGTTGCCTCTCAAGGCATTTAGGTGAAAGGGAATTGGGGAGGGAGTTTCCCGTCTAGGAGAAGTAACATGTCACTCCTGGCCCCAATGCTGGCACATTGGAGAAAAGCCATTGACCCATGGCTCTCTCCAAACTCCAATCTCATTGAGTTCTTGGAACATTACCTGGCAGCCAGTAAGGGACTGTGCAATTCCACACTCTTGTCCTATGGCTGGCCCACTTAACCCTCATTTCCTTATTCAGCCACCAAAGTGATTTTCTTAAATTGCAGGTCTGATCATGTCACTTTCGTACTCAATACACTCTAATGGTTCTCTATCATCTCCAGGGTCAACTACTTGACCCTGCTTCATTTGGCCTTCAATGTCCTTCATCACCTGCCCCTTTCTATCTTTCCACTCCCCTACATATCCTCTTGGATCCAATAGCACAGGCTTCCTGGCTGTTCCACACACAAGACCCCATCTCTTGCCTCTGGTTATTCTCTCTCACCCTTCTATGTTTGGAATGCCTTCCTTTCCATCCCTGCCTCTGTAGCTTCCTTCAATTTCCAAGTAAAATCCCATCTTCTACAAGAAGCCTTTCCCAATGCATCTTAATTCTAATACCCTAATTCTTTTTGTATTCCATTTATCCTTTTTCTTCTTCTTCATTTTCTTCTCCTCTTCTTCCTCTTCTTCTTCTTCTTCCTCCTCTTCTTTCTCTTCCTCTTCTTCCTCTTCTTTTTCTTCCTCTCCCTCATCCTTTTTCTCTTTTTCCTCTTCATCTTTTTCTCCCACTCTTCTTCTTCCTTTTCCATGTCCTGCTCCTTTTCCTCTTCCTCTTCCTCCTTCTCCTTTTAATCTATAGGATGGCTTTCTTTGCCTTTAGGAATTGCAGCCCATTAACCAGATTCTATAGGACACACACACGCACACACACACACAAGTACTTTCCCTCTAATGCAAGTAACCATTGCACACAGGTTTCCATTTCTTATTTCATCTTAGACTGACAGCAATCCTGGGAAGTAGGTCTTATTATTATTTCTGTTTTTCAGACAAGGAAATTTCAATTGAGAAAGGAGGCCACTTGCCCAGGGTCCCAAAGCTAGGAAGTATCTGAGTCAGGCTTTGAACTCAGCTCTCCTGAACTTCAGGAATTATAAACTCTTTCTTTCTATACCAGGTGGTACCATAGATAAGACTTCTGGACTTGAAGTCAGAGAGATCTGAATTCAAGTCCCACTCAAAACACTGCCTTTATAACATGGGAAAAGTCACTTCATCTTTCTCCTCCTCAATTTCCTCATCTATAAATTGGGATAATAATAGCCCCTATCTTCCAGGATTGTTGTGAGGATCAGATGGGATATTTATAAAGTGCTCTGCAAGTCTTAAAATACTTAAAATAACTCTAAGTTTTTATTACAGCATTGGTTTTTCCAAGAGCACTGTGAGTTTTACTCGGTATACTATAAGATCTTAGGCATTATATGTTAATCAAGAAAAAATAAAATATATAAATAATTTTATTCAATGTAAAATTTACTTAACTGTTATATGTTAATAAGACATCCCTGTGTTCAAAAATTAAACATAATTTGCCTGCTACCTGTAAGCTCTAAACTCAAAATGTATCATATCTCAAACTCTTTTAAAAAAATGGTTACTTGCATTAGAGGGAAAGTACGTGTGTGTGTGTGTGTGTGTGTGTGTGTGTGTGTGTGTCCGATAGAATCTGTTAATGGGCTGCAATTCCTAAAGGCAAAGAAAGCCATCTTATAGATTAAAAGCTTTGGGAACCACTGCACTGTAAGCTGCTGCCTCCCTGAAGTCCTTTTCAGTCCCAAAGCAATGAAGATATGGCCTTAGGATACCCCAAAACTCTTGCCATTGTGAGGTCATGTCCATAGATCACAGATTTAGACCTCAAAGGCCATCTAAGTCATTTGAGAAGAAGAAACTGAGACCCAGGGTATGGGCCCAGATTCTCTAACTGCAGATCCATCCTACAGACTCCTGTCCTCCCACACCCCTAAGTCTCCTGGGGGAAGAAGCCATCCCCTTTCTGAGGAATGTTGGCCCTGGAACTCCCTGGCAGGGAGTGACCCCGAAGGGCTCTGGGGACAGCCAGTCCCTGAGATAGTAAACCACAGGCCTTTGTAGGTTGTGAAGAATGAGAATAAACTGTGTTTGTTCTTCTGGAACAAGGGAGAGGCAGATGAGCCTCCTGGACCAAAGCAGCCTAAGTAAACCAGTTACTATGCCCTTTATTTGTGCCCTTCCCAAGATCTGGGTTTGGGCCAAAAGGCTGCCTACTTGCAAGTGGGGCTGCTGCCCAGAATTGTCTCCACTTGGGAAGACTCCACAGCAGGGCGGTTCCAGCATAGAATAACCAGCCAAACTTGCTACAACGAAAAAAGCGACACATGGGGTGGGAGATGGGGTCAGAGGGACTGAGTTCAAATTTTGCCTCTGCTACTTACTACCTGTACTATCTTGGACAAATCACTTAAGTCTCTCCTGCCCTCAGTCCCTCATCAGAAAAGTGATTGGTTGAACTAAAACCAGGCATTTTTAACCTGGGATCTGTGAATTTTAAATAGGTATACATATATACCTATTTTAAAAATATATATTTTATATATAATAATATAAATATATATACACAGAGAGAAAGGGAAAGAGGAGAGACAGAGAGAGAGACAGAGAGAAAGAGAAAGAGACAGACAGAGAGAGAGACAGAGAGACAGAGAGAGACAGAGAGAGACATAGAGAGACAGAGAGAGAGAGAGAGAGAGAGAGAGAGAGAGAGAGAGAGAGAGAGAGAGAGAGAGAGAGAGAGAGAGAGAGAGAGAGAACTATATTTCTTTTTTTTTTTTTTTCAGATTTTATTTATTTATTTATTTATTTTATTTAATAGCCTTTAATTTACAGGATATATACATGGGTAACTTTACAGCATTAACAATTGCCAAACCTCTTGTTCCAATTTTTCACCTCTTACCCCCCCCACCCCCTCCCCTAGATGGCAGGATGACCAGTAGATGTTAAATATATTAAAATATAACTTAGATACACAATAAGTATATATGACCAAAACATTATTTTGCTGTACAAAAAGAATCAGACTCTGAATTATTGTACAATTAGCTTGTGAAGGAAATCAAAGATGCAGGTGGGCATAAATATAGGGATTGGGAATTCAATGTAATGGTTTTTAGTCATCTCCCAGAGTTCTTTTTCTGGGTATAGCTAGTTCAGTTCATTACTGCTCCATTAGAAATGATTTGGTTGATCTCGTTGCTGAGGATGGCCTGATCCATCAGAACTGGTCATCATCTAGTATTGTTGTTGAAGTATATAATGATCTCCTGGACCTGCTCATTTCACTTAGCATCAGTTCATGTAAGTGAGAGAACTATATTTCAACATAATCACTTTCCTATACATTTAAAACATTCTTCTGGGCAGAAATCCATAGGTTTCACCCGACCAACCAGGAGGATTATGGCACAAAGGTGAAGAACCCTGAGTAAATGAGTAGATTAATCAAGAGCTATTTTACCAAGTACCTGAATATAAGAACCAGCAAAATCAGCCTCCTGGAGCCTTCAAGGAACTTATTCTCAAAAGGGGACAATGTATATATAAATTGGCATATATAAGATACAAAGTAATATATAACAAGTTTATAAAGATACAAAGGGATGGATAACTAATTCTCTAATCTCCCTTTCCAGTATTTATTTTATTTTATTTTTGACCACAATGGACAAATATGAATATATGCTTCTTCCCAAAAAATTATTAATGCAATTAAAATATAAATTGCTCCATTTTCTTTTTTTACTGTAACATTTATTTTGTTTTAAAATTTTACTGACATAATTATGCATATAAAGTTCAATGAAAGAATATTTTTCACCCTCTACATTTCTTTTCTGGCCATTAATTTTTATTATACTTTGTGACTTATTGAACAACATTTTGTCATATAAAGAAGGAGAGATGTCAGAAATTATCCCCTCTTGAGGTTGATACTTGATGTTCAACATTGGACAATGATAGTTGAAAAATTTTGGAAAACAATACCATAAGGTTTGAGAAGGGCAAAAAATCAACCTGATTTTCCAAAAAAAAAAAAAAGGGGGAAGAGAATAGATCTAGCAAACCGTAGACCATTGAACTTGACTTTGATCCTTGGGGAATTCTAGAATGGTTCCTTGGAAAGATTGTTGTTGAATATCTACAAAGAGAAGTAGCCATTACAAAGAGCCAGCAGGGTTTCATCAAGCACAGGTTTATGCTAGAGTAAGCTCCTTTCCTTTTTTGATCACTAAACCAGTAATGAAGGGAAAACTGTAGATGGAGTTTACCTACATTTTAGCGAATATTTATTAGAGTAACTCATACTATTTTTGTAGAGAAGATGATAAGATATAGATTAAGTATCAATAAAATTCAGGTGGATTCATAACTCTGGCCTCAAAGAGTAGTTGTTAATTACTCAGCCTCAATGGGTAGGAGATTGTCAATGGATTATCCCAGAAATTTGTACTTGAACTTATGCAAGTTGAAATAATAAAAACTAGCAAAAGTAAGAACTCTCTGCTAGAGAAGTCCATTTCTATCCTTACCTTTCTTTTCTTTATAAAGTACTTTAAGAACTGCAAAGAACTCTACAAATATGTCATTTTACCTCACAACCGATATTAGAGGTAGGTAGTATTATTAGTCCTATTTTATAGATTAGGAAAACAAGGTAGACAGAGGTTAAATGATTTATCCATGGAAAAATAGTTACTACTCTGAGGCTAGATTTGAACTCAGGTCTTGATGACTTCATCCCTAGCGCTTTATCTACTTTCCCCACACTGATGTATCAATTTTATATTTTTTATCAGTAGCTTAGATAAAAGTACAGATGGCATGTTTATCCATTTTACAGATCACAGTAAGCTTAATTGGATAGCTAACACACTGGAAGACAGACAAGTAAGTCCTAAATGGGCCTTGGTAGATTGGCGCATAGGGCTGAATCTAGTAAAAATAAAATTCAATGGTATAATTGCAAATCTTACCCTCAGATAAAAATAAAAAAACAGAAACTTCTCAAGCATATGATTGGGAGGCATAAAGAGACACAGCAATTGTCCTGAAAAAGATTCCCGGGGTCTCAGGAAACCTACATGCTCCATATGAGTCAGTGGAATAATGTCATAGACAAAACAGCTTTGGGGGCCTTGGTCTGTGTCAAGAGGGACAAAGCAACTAGGAACAAATGGGGAGGGATCAGTGTCATTCAACTATGCCCTTGTCAGATCTCACCAGGAATATTGCATCTAGATATGATTGCCATGGTTTAGAAAAGACATTGACAGATTGGAGAGTGTCTGGAGGAAGATGATGAGAGTAAAGAAGGACCTTAAGTTCATGTATACGAGAGCCATAGGAAGACACTGGGCATATTTAGCCAGAAAAAAAGGCAGGGAGACCATGTTAGCTGTCTTCAAGTATTTGAAAGTCTGTCATGGAGAGAAAGGATTGGATTTGTCTTGTTATACCCCAAATCAAGCTACAAAGAAAACAATTTAATTTTGATATCAGAGAAACTTTCTTTCCAAGAGCTGTTCAATAGTGAAGAAGTCCCTTCTCCCTGGAGGTTTTTAAGCAGAGATTGGATGATCAACTAAGGAACTAATCAATAGATATTTATTAAGCACCCACCATATGCCAGGCACTGTGCTAAGTGTTGGGAGTACAAAAAGAAGTAAAAGACAGCCTCTGCCCTTTAAGAAGCTTGCAATCTGACTAGTGAGGCAAATAAATATTTACAAAGTAAGCAACATATAGAAAACATGGGAGTGATCACCAAAGGAATGCATTGGAATTGATAACATTAGTAAAGGCTTCCAGTCACTTGCCAGATGCTGTTGTGGGCATTTTTATTCATTGTTCTTTTCTCATAGATGACTATTGATGTGCTTCCAACTCTCAGATGCTCTAATTCTGATATATAGATTGCATGTGCCTTTCTAAATGCTCAGGGATGAAGTAAGCTTTGAAGGGAATGCTCGATCAGTCTACAAAAAAGCAGGCTCCAGGAGGCTGAATGAGCATCTAACCAGTCTTTGGACTTCATCACCTCTTGCACTTTGGTGTTTCCAACTACCTGTGTGACCTTAGACAAGCCACTTGTCTTACCTACATTTCAACGTTCTCCTCTACAAAATGAGAAGCTTGATGACTAAGGTGATTTCTGGCTCTACATCCTAAAAGCTATCTCAGTCTTAGATCAGCTCTTCCCTATATCTGGAATGTCCTCACTCTCCATCTTTGCCCTTTAGAATCTCTCCATTACCTTCAAAGTTCAGCTCAAGCTCATTTAAGTTCCTTGAGTCCTTCCTTCCCCATTAAATTATATTTTGTATATCTTTATGTACAGATTGTTTTTCCTATAGAATATAAATTCTGTGTGAGCAGGAACAATTTTATTTTTGTCTCATGATAGACACTTAATATATGCTGACTTATTGATGGATCTTTGAACTGCTTTGAACTGTCCTGAGGCACCAAATCTCATCTAGAATCATGGAATCTTGGGTTTTTAATGAACCTTAGATTCATTAAATAAATGATGCAGTGGCCAGAGTTCTCTGGATTTGGAGTTAGAGGCTCTGAATTTGATGTAAAATGAGCTAGAGAAGGAAGAAGCCAACAACTTCAATATCTTTGCCAAGAAAATCTTAGAGGGGCTAGGTGATGCAGTGGAGAGAGTACCAGCCCTGAAGTCAGGAGGAGCTGAGTTCAAATCTGACCTCAAATGTTTCACACTTCCTAGCTGTGTGACCTTTGGCAAGTCACTTAACCCCAACTGCTTCAGCAAAACAAACAAACACAGTTGTGAAGAATTGGAGTCAAATAAAAATGACTAAACATCACACAATTCTAAATTGATTTATTGAATTCTACTTTAAATATATGTTTGAAAGTATTCTGTTTCGTATTTCTTTTGTGTTTAAGAAATAAATACCTATCCTGTACCTGACTCATATTATATATTGCATACCTTTTTATTTCCCCTTTTGGAGTAAACTTTGAATTTAGCTTTATTTGTTACCTTGGATTTGACAAGATTACTTTTAAAACCCCTCACAGCTCTAAATCCCTCTATCTAGCCCAGTCCTGGAAGCACTGACAATCAGAGAGGCAGAGAAGCTTCTTCATGGTCACACAGGAAATAGCAGAACTCCCTCATACTCAGCCCAGGATCTCTTTCCATCTCACTCTACCTGTCCCCTTCTTGTCACCTCCGTTTCCAATTGAAGAGAAAAACAGGATACCTTGCTGCTGTTCTGGGTTCAATCAAAGAAAACAATGGACAAATATTTACTAAGGATTTACTGTGTACCTAGCTCTGAGCTAGGAGAGAAAATAAGAAACTAGAAGTTTAGTTGGGTAGATAACACTTAGTGGATGAGACAAGATGCCTTATAATTAAATATTTAATTAATTGTGCAGTAATATTTATTAGAAGGCAACTAGATAAGGCAGTGGATAGAGGATTGGGAGTTAGGAAGACCTGATTCAAACACTTACTAGCTGTATGACCTTGCCAAGTCACTTAACTTTTTTCCCCCAGTTCCTCATCTGCAAAATGAACTAGAGAAGGAAAAGGCAAGAAAATCCCAAATAGGGTTGTGAATAATTGGATTCTATTGAAAATGATTAAACATCTCCAAATTACAAATTAAGTTATTGAATCCTGCTTTAAATGACTGCTTGCAAGCATTCTGTGTTTAGTTTTTCTCTTGTGTGTAAGAAATAAATACCTGTCCCATACCTGATTCATTTATATACATTGCATACCTTTTGAACTTTCTCTTTTGCAATAAACTTTGATATAAGCTTAAGCCTAAATTTTAAATAATTTGCCCCCAGGGCAAGGGGAAAGAGTTTAATGCCTATGAGAAAAGGGGAACCTAGTCTATCAATCACAAGAAGGCAGATTCCTCCAAGATTGAACCTAATCTGACCACATTCAAGCTCCAGGGCAAAGGATCCCCTTAGTGGAGAAGGAGTGGGCAAAATAACCTTCTGGGCTCAGTAACAATCCTTCAAGGTTAGAATATTGTTGAAAAGCTGAATATATTTTCCCCTTGTTCTCTTTTCTTCTTTCTGCATCAATTCACATACATCTTCCCAGGATTCTCTATTTTCATCATAGCTATCCTGCATTTTGAAGGCAGTATCCCAAAGTCAAGCTAATTCATGGAGCTGGGCTAACCTGGTCTCCCTATTAGGAACTAGGATTAAAAGCAGTTAAAGCCTGAATCTCTGGGGCTGGGTTGGCCAGCTCCAGATCCTGCCAAGAAGTCACACACACCTTTCTGGAAAGGAGGATAACTATTTAATGAGAAACAACTTTAAGGTACAAGCCAAGGATCAAAGAACAAGCTGGCAGGAACTTCAGGGGCCTTCAGAAATAGCATTATGTGCATGTCACCTTTCCAATTCCAACCACCATACATTTGTTAAAAACAATTCAATATCTCATTTATTTTCTCATCTCCCTCAACATTTTGGTCTCAATAACTTTGCAATCTAGAAACACACATCAAAAACATCCCCGAATCCAAATCAGCTCCAATCATTCAGTGATGAACAGAATCCCATGAAAACACATTGGGAAATGAGTGTGAACCACAACACAGCACTTACACTCTTTCTGTTATTGTTTGCTTGCATTTTTGTTTTTCTTCCCAGGTTATTTTTACCTTCTTTTTAAATCCGATTTTTCTGGTGCAACAATCTTACTGTATAAATATGTACACATATATTGGATTTAACATACAGCTTAACATGTTTTTAAAAAATTCCAGAATTGCAGACTTTCAGTTGTAAGGGACATTAGCCGTCACCCCTCCTCCTAACTTCCCTAATTATGCCCAAAGATCCTGGCACAGAATAGACATTTAATAAATGATTGCTAACTAGATAAACATCACCGACACTCTTCCAGGGACCTTGAAGAAATTCTTGACTCACAGTTCTGCCTCGACCCTTTATATCTTGTTAGCCATCAGTTTTATCTCTATATCATCTGTCACATGTGTCCCCTTCCCAAACTCCTGACCACAATCTACTTTAGACCCTCATTTCTAGCCCACACACCAGCAACAGACTCCTAGTCTTTCTTTCTGCCTTGAATCTCTCCCCACTTTGGTCCAATCATCCACACTACTGCCAAAGGGATAATAATAGCTCACGTTTATACATTGCTTGCTTTGTGTAAATGCTTTACAATTATTATCCTTATCCTCATAACAATCTGTTATTTTATAGACAAGGAAATGGAGGTAAACTGAAGGTAAGTGACTTTCCCAGAATTACAGTTAGAAGTCGAGAGGCTGGATCTGAGCTCAGGCTTCTAGATTCCAGGTCCCACATGCCATCCATTTGCCACTGAGCTGATGAGGGGCCACTTTTGTTTGCTTTTAAAATGAAATATAAACCCTTCTGATTGCCATTCAAAGGCCTTTACAGTCTGGACATAGTCTATCTTTCCAGACTGGTTGAGCATTACATCCCTTCTCATGTACTAAATTTCAGCCTTTGTATACAATCCTACTTTCCTACTTTGGTTCAAGTCCTGGCTCTCCATAGAAATGATCTTCTGCCTCAGCTCTGCTTTGTGGAACTTCTAGTTCTTTCCAAAACTTATATTTTTCAAGAAACCTTCCATAATTCCCTCAGTCTTTCCTCCCCAACCAGGAAATAGCTGTATATTTTTATATATTTTGCATTTCCTTATCTATGTATTCTGTATACTTTCTTTCATTTTTTCTATTATTATTATTATTATAGCTTTTTATTTACAAAACATATGCATGGGTAATTTTTCAACATTGACCCTTGCAAAACCTTCTGTTCCCACTTTTTCCTTCCTTCTCCCCATCCCCTCCCCTAGATGGCAGGCAGTCCCATATCTGTTAAATATGTTAAATACAATGCATGTACACATATTTATACAGTTATCTTGATGTACAAAAGAAATTAGATCTAGAAAGAAGGTTAAAAAAAACATGAGAAAGAAAACAAAAATGAAAGCATTTGTTTCATTATTTAACTGGATCTTTTTAAACAACTACTCTATGAAATTATTCTTATTTTATAATTGAGGAAAATAAGGTTCAGAAAAGTTGTGACTTACCCAGAGTCACACAGCTACTAAGTATTAGGGACTTGATTCTAGTCGAATTTATTGTCCGTTCCACCATGCAGACCAAGAAGACAATAAGAGACTGCTCGAAATTCTCCCGAATGGGGAAACTCATCTTGTTGACTTTTCAGTATCTCCCTGGCTAGAAACAGCCATTGTGGGAACTCATAGGGGCTTCGGATTATCCCTGTTCTCTGCTCTGTAAGCTCAGCGTGTGTATTACTAAGAGAACCTGACCTCTCTTCAAGGATTGGGCTCTCCAAATAGATGCTCAATGGACAGGTAGATACCTATATAGACTAGATACTGTGTTAAACTCTAGTGCAATAAATGCAAGCAAGAAAAAAGAAAGACACTCCTGTCTTCAAGACACTTATATTCTAACAAGGGAGAGATAATGAGCAAAAAAGGAATGCAGGAATTAAGGGACCTCAGGAACATGATGTTAAGAGGCAAGAGAATCAGAAGCACAACCAGAAAAGGAATGAAAGTAAGAGATCTGTAATTTATTTGTGTCTATGCAAGTTTTGATCAGCACAAGAGAATCATGGTACACATTACAGAATGACCAGAACAGAATTCAATATCTCTTTCCTTCTGATTAGCATAATCCTCCAGGAAATCGATAATCAAAGTTTACTGGGACAGATCAGTTTATCTCCCTTCCAAGCAAGACCGCTTATTAGTCCCATCACATTTCATTTCCATTGGATAACCTAAGCTTGGTCTTTTGAATAGTTGATCCTCCCTTGACATTAAGGTGCTGCTGTTTTGATTGTCCATGCTGGTACTGGTCAGACTGTCTAATGTAGATATTTTCCCCTATTATGGCCAGACACTATCAAAGGTGGGACTCAAATCCAGGTTTTCTTGATTCCTTTCTATTTACTCTGCCATGCTGTTTCTCAGTTAAGTAAAAAAGAAAAACAAAATCATAACATTCCATAGAATTTAAGAGACCTTAAAAATTTTCTAGCTTGATTGCCTCATGTGATAAAAAAAAAAACAGAGAGGGTTTAAGCAACTTCTTCATTGTCACATTGGAGGTGAAATGAAGAGACTGGTTTTCTATTCCAAACCCAGTTCCCTCTTCGTGATACCATTCTGAAATTATCAGATACCATTTTGCCTCGGTATTTTGGGATTTCACCTAGCTACTGTGTGTATCTATCTTAGAAGGGAAAAGGATGAAAGGCCCAGAGGCCAGTTAGGAGGCTTTCAGATTGGTCCAGGCCTAATGGGGAAAAAGATTATACAATGGCAATTATGTAAGGAGAAAGGAAAACATACTAGAACTTGATGACTGACTCAGTACAAGAGAAAAAAAAAGGGAGAGATAAACAGGAGGAATTTTAGATGACCTCAAAGTCCCATGCCAGGGGACTGACTCCATTTTCGATGAGTTTGTGGTATTGAAATAATGTCCAAGGTTAGCTGGAAATGGGGCTTAGACAGAATATCCAGGACATTTAGAGATGTCCATCCAGAAGTCACCCCTATAGAGAGCACTGTGGAACAAAGGAAAGACTCCTTAATTGTGAAACTACTAAAACTGAGTTCTAATTCCAGATTTGTGATTCATAACTTGTGTGATCTTAGATAAATCGTTCCCTCCTCTGGGCTTCCATTTCCTCATCTGTAAAATGAGGAGGTTGGACAAGATGATCTATCTCTAAGATACCTTCCTGTCATAAATTCTCTGATACCAGATAATATTCAGAACCAGAACAACTGATACATTCTCTGAAGGAGACAGTGTAGGGAGAGATGATGATCATGGACAACATTTATAGAGCATTCTCAAGTTAGCAAAGCAGCCTGACAATATTACCTTACATTTATAGACTGTAGTTTACCTGGCCCTTCCCCAGTCAACGGACACCCTCTTAATTTCCAGTTCTTTGCCACGGCAAAAGTAGCTATTATAGATATATTAGCACTTAGGGGTCCTTTTTCTTCTTTCTTTGATCTCTTTGGGGAATGGGCCTAATAATGGTGTTGATGTGTCAAAGTGTAGACTCAGTTTCTGAAAGAGAAGTGATGGACTCAAGATGAAAAATGAGGTATATATTTGGACCTGTGTAATGTGGAAATTAGTTTTGCTTGAATATACCTAATTGTTATGAGAAATTTGTTATGAGAACATAACAAATTTATGTTTGTTTTACTTTAAAATGTGGAGGGGAGAGGAGGAGGGAAAGAAAATAAATGAATGTTGATTGAAAAATAAAATACACTTTTAAAATGGTATGAACATATCATGTCATTTAGACAGAAAAAAACAAGGAATTCTGGTATAGTATAAAGCCCACCTCATTTGAAGCCAGAAAAATCTGAGCTTAATAATTCCCACCTGTGTGAGTTTAGGCAGATCACTTCTGGATTGGTTTTTGGGCTTTTGGGTTTTTTTCCAATCTGTAAAATACGAGGATTGGACTATATGGTCTTTAAAATCTGTCTCAGCTCTAAGTCTCTGTACAATCCCATGAACAACCCAGTGAGATAGGCAGAGGGATTAGTCCTGGGACGTCATGTGTCCTGGGAACTCCCGGCTGAGGAAACTCCCTCCATCAAAACAAGTCAGCACCTCTTCTGCAATTTACAGTCTTAGGAGAGAGGTTGTGATTTTCCTGGAGTCACAGAGTCAGATTGGAATGATGAAGAGGCTTCAATCTATCTCTTCTATAAACTAGGTAATAATGCTTTCATGTGGGTGTCATTAGCATACCCATTTTACAAATGAGGAAATTGAGGATAAGATGTTAAATGACTTTGCCCATAGTCACTATGTCTCAAGCAGGGGAAGAAAGCCAAAGACTGAGGAGTCTTGGGAGATAGCGAAAAGCAGTCTGACTATTCTGAAGAGATTTTTCAGACCTTGGGAAAGAAAGGAGACTTAGAAGGCTCCTAGTCATCCCCTACAATCATTTTGGTCACGTCAGTGCCGCCTACTGCTGCTGAACGCCAAGGAAGGATCCTTCAAAGCCTTCAGCCTGTTAGAGATACTGTCCTCCCCCCTGCCACTGCCATCTTGATCCTCCTCTGTTTGTTCTCCTTCTCGGTGACTTCTTCCTGAGCAAACTGGCGTGACTTTGCCTGCCCAGTCCAGCCGAGTGTCCCTTTGAACCGGCCGAGCCCGCTCACTTGAAATCCCTGAGATTCACTCTTTCCCACTCAGGGCATTGGGGGAAGAAGGAAGCAGGGCAGCTGGTTCCAAGAATAGAACAGCTCAGTCCTGGATAGTCTCAAGAAGGACAAGCCATAATGAGACTTTTTAAAGACCAATAAAATCCTTTGTTCTTTTTTTGTACATACAGGGAGGAGACCCAGATTGACTTGGCGATCAGAACCTACTCCAGTGACTTGGGCAATGATCATTATCCTCCAAGGAGGAATTCTGAATTATAAAATTTCTGAGTCTGGGGGCTTTTGTCATGTAGATCTCTCATTACTTCATGCTTTGACTATTGATAACACCAGTGGTTCTCAAACTTTTGTTCTCAGTATCTTCATGTTGTTAAAAAAAAAAAAAAACTATCGAGGATCTGTTCAAAGAGTTTTTGTTCACATGGGTTATATTTATAGCTATTTACTATATTAGAAATAAAAAATAATTTTGAATTTGTAGACCCTCTGAAAGGGTTTCAGAGACCCCAACAATTCTTTGGACTACACTTTGAGGAGCACTGGATAACACCCTCCCACTGGGCTGCCATCAAGTCTATCTTCTATTCAACCATCAAAGTAATCTTCCTGAAGCATAACTCTGACTTTCCCTCTTCCCTACTAAATCATCTTCAGTGGCTATCCATCACCTTTCAGATCCTATAGAATATCAGGGAAGTAGGGGAATAACACTCTACTTATTCTATAAGTAGAATAAATGGGTAAAAAGAGCCCAGGTTATGAAGGGTCTTAAAGAATGAACACAGGACTTAAAGTCAGAGGTCATGGGTTCAAATCTAGCCCTGCTCCCTGTGTGACTTTGGACAAGCCAATATTTTGGATGGGATCCTGGGGGGTCTTGAAACTGTTGAAGAGAAAGGGTCTTATTGGTGAGAGGATTCCTGGAAAAGGCTCTGAAAGCAGTGGCTATTCGTTCAGTCTGCCAACAAGCATTTATTAAGTGCCAACTGTGTGCCAGACAGCGCATGGAACATTGGGGAGACAAAGGAAGACAAAACCTACCTCTGCTCTTAAGAAGTTCATATTTAACGGAGAAAGAAACAAGTAAACAACGAGGAACATATGAGAGATATGCAGTAAATATAGAAGGTAATCACAGAAAGAGAAATATAGGGTGAAGGGGAATGGGAACAGACCTCTTGAACAAGCTGAAATTCCAGCTGAGTCTTAAAGGGAACCAGAGAAGTCAGAAGGCAGAGCTGGGGATGGAGAACATTCCGCAAATAGGAACTATCTAAGAAGTTGGGAGGGCATTAGGTGGCAGATAGAACACTGGACTTAGAAACAGAAAGCCTCATCTTCCCGAGTTCAAATCTGCCCTCAGACGCTTAATGCTCTCTGGCTGTTTGACATTGGGCAAGTCACTTAGCCCCAATTGCCTCAGCAATAAATAAATACATGAATGAACACATAAATCAATATTTATTGAGATAGATGGAACCTTGGGGATTATCTTGTCTAACTCTCTTGTTTTTCATAGGAGGAAGCCGAGATCCTGAGAAGTTAAATGAGGAACCACACTCTGGGCCCACAAGTGGTAAGCAACAGAGCCAGGATTTCAATTCGGGTAAACTGACTCCAAACTCAATGCCCTTTCAATTGTTCTGTCCTTCCCATTAGTCACGGGGTTGGAAAACAGATGGCTATTTAAATCACTAGCCAGCAAGTCTCAATTTATGAAAGTTTTCCACCCAAAGTACATTCTTGGGGTTTGATGTCATGCTATTTATGCCCCACCACATATTTCAGAGCTGGTTAGTCAGGGATAGGATTCAGACACGCCAGATTATAATTGAAAGTTAAGTCTTTCCAACTGGAGACCACTGAACAGTCAACAGAGTCTAGACCCAGTTCTCGGCTATATGGATTAGGAAAGACAAGAAATAGAAGCAGGGGATGCTAGTAAATGATTAACAACCAGCTTTTGGTGGTAGGATACAGGAAAAAGATAACCTCAACCCACTTCTGTTTTAATGGACATTTTCCACACTTTCTTAAATCCATACAACAGACAAAACAATCAATCAAGCTCTGATTCATACTGTTTGCCCATTTTGGAGGTGTAAATACACACATCAAACAATTTTTAACAAGCTCTTCCGTACCTGTTGAAACTAGCTCTACTACACTCCTGGACAGAGGCCAGAGGAGAAATCACTTCGGGGAAATACCGCAGAATTTGAGGTATTGAGCCTTAGTGATAAGAGTTAGTCTCAGGATAAGTGAGTACCTATCTCACCTCTCACACACTGTACTAGGAGGAAATTAAAAATGTATGCCTTTTTTTCCCCTCACTGCCGTTTCCACACTCTCCATTTGCCACATACTTATCACTTCTCCAAGGGCCAAGCCATCATCTATTATCTCACGATACTTATTCAATTCAATTCAAAGCATCTATTAAGCACCCACTATGTGCCAAACAGCTAGGTGGCTCAGGCTGGAATCGGGAAAAGTCATCTTCCTGAGTTCAAATCCAGCCTCAGACAGATTAGTTGTGTGACTCTGGACAAGTCACTTAACTCTGTCTCAAGTTTCCTTAATAGTAAAATGATCTGGAGAAAGAAATGGCAAACCACTCTTAGTATCTTTGCCAAGAAACTCCAACAGGAGTCACTAAGAGTCTGACACAATTGAAAATAGATAGGGAAAAATGTGCCAGGCACTGTGTGACATTTTAATTCTCTGATTACTAGTGCCATCTCTTTTGGAAAGGACTTTGTATATTCTTTAGGTACATATTGAGTACATGTCTCTCTTTAGCAGAATATAAGTTCCTTGAAAATGAGGACTATTTCAAACTTGCTTGTGTTGTCTCTTCTTAGCAGAATATGTTCCTTGAAAATAAGGACTATTTCATAACTTGCTTCTGCTGGCTCTCCTTAGCAGAACCCTAAAAGTTCCTTGAAAGTAGGGATTACTTCATACTTGCTACAACTTCTGAAGTTTTCTCATCTAAATCTTTCATCCTTCCACCTCTCCTGTTGCCTTATTCCTCATGAATCTTTTGTTACCTGAACCTCTAGTCCTTCTATCTCTATTCTCCCAATCCACCACCCCTGTTCTTGAGTTCACCTCTTCCCCTTATAGTCTTAGCCCTATAATTAATCAGTTTAATTACTTTCGACACCCTTGAATCTATTGTTCTTATCTTTCTGCTATTCTTGCTCTTCCAAACTTCAGCCCTGAGTAACCCCTACCATCTTTCTTCTGCATTTCCATGCTCAGGTTACTAAAAAGTGCTAGAAGAACTCTTGTCCCCCTGCCGACTAATTACACTAAAAAGTAATATTATTTAAGCTAAAATGGCTTGTTATTGCTAAACATGTCTTTCATTTATCTCTGATTATCTGGCATTCTTCTCAGCACCTGTTCAAATCTTCTCCCACCTCAAGTCCCTAAGTTTGTTTCCTTTAGGAAGTGACTTTCTTCTGCTTTACTACCAAAAATGAGACTACTTTTCATTTCCTTTACTCCCTGTTTTTATATCTTTATTCTTTCTCTTCTTTATTCCAATCTTAGAGGATGAGGTAGGCCTCTTATTCAGATTAACTGGCTCCCTTTTGCTATCCTTTACCATCTCTTTCCAAATCTCCCTAAATCAATCATTTTTGGTTTTTATTTCGATCTTTCCATATCTACTGGATACTTTCTTATTATCTACAAATAGGTTCTGATCTTTCTTATACATTTAAAAAAACCTTTACTGATCTATAATCTTACCATGCTTCTTTTCTCTTTCATTCCCAAATTAGAAAAAGCCATCCTTCCTGAGTATCCACTCACTCCACAACCCCTTACAATCTGGCTTCCTCCATTGCTACCATTGAGACTATTGTTTCAAAGGTAGCCACGATAATTCAGCCCACCAGATCTGGTGTATTTTTTTTTACCTTAGTCTTCATCTTCCTGTAGGGGAGTTGTTCTTTACCTATCCCAGAGGTCAGAAAACCCAGCTTGGATTTCATAAAGAAAAGATCAAATCAGAGGTATCCCATTATGTAATGTGAATAACTATTTTATTTATATATCAGAGCCTGATCACTGACTGGGCAAAATACTTCATACAAAACTGTCTGGCCCTTAAAATAGTTTGAAAGGGCTTGTGAGGTGGGTTGGTGAACAGAGTTATTTAACCATCCCATTCGCTCCACTACCGCCACCATCGCTGGTGACTCATTTCCTAGATGGTTTTCCTTCTCTTCTCTGGAAAATAATATCAAAGGGTCTATGCTTCTTTTTGTGTTTTTTTTTAACTTCAACTCCCAGCCAGACAAAGTTCTGACAAAACACCATAGAGTTAGGTAGATTGTTCTCTTTTCTCTGAGGGTTCTTCCCCCTCAACTGGCTTCTTCCAACTGTATTCCTGTTAGGTATATCAAGAATGGTAAGTGCCTATAGTTAACATTGTTGATAAAGAAAAAAAAACATTTTAAACCAAAAAAGGGAAACAGACTTTTCCCCATGCCCAAAGGGAGAAGCTTCAGGGTCCCATGAAGTATCTACCCTAAGAACAGAAAGGAGATAAAGAATGACCACCTTAGGGCCTGTAATGGTGCAGAAGAGTGGAGGTTAAGCAATATGGTTGAGCTGAAATAGGAACGAATGGGCCTGAAGTAGCAACCAGTAGCCAGTCAGAGGAATTAAGGTTCATCTGCAAATTATGGGCTTGCTCTGAAGGCTCCTGTATCTTCAGATGGCGGGTTGCTGATCTCCTGTGAGTGGAGGATAAAGGTATTCCTAAAGTTGATGATCTGCTAGAGGAAGTAGCAGCTGTCTTAACATTCTTCACAACCAGTCATTCCAAATAGCCTCATCCCTGGAGTCCTGACTCCATTCCTTGTGGCAAGTGCCTGTGTCAGAGCTTCTACTGTCCCACCTCCGATCACTTCTTCAATTCTATTCGTCTTCCAGGTGCCCCATCAAGAGGCACATTTCCCTTCCAATCTCTCCCTCTGGACTTGCCAAACTGGCTTTAAAAGATTTCCCAAGCACCTGGTCTCTCATTCTTTATTTTTGGACATTGCTTCTTTTCTACTTTACTGAAGGAGCTTGACTATATTTCCTACAGGCATTAGTTGGTTTAATAACTCATTATCAACCTGTGATTAGACCAAATCCTTCATGCCCATTCTATAGTTAAATAATTACGGTCCATAGAAAATCGAAGGGGGAAAACATGAATCTTAGGATTTACAGAAGGAGCATCAGACTGGGTGGAAAGTCAGGACTGTGTCAGGAAAAGGGCTCAGAAGTGGCCAGGAACTAGGTGTGAGCTGAGAAAGTCACTGTTTATTCCCAGTGTTATTTTGGGGCAAGTCTAACCCAACAGAGTTCACAGAAGCAGAGACCTCAGAATGAGCAATGTCATGCTGTCTCACCACTGAAAAATGAGATAAACAGAGCATAGATATGAAGTCAGGTGGAAGAGGTAAAAGTACCTGGTTTGCAACCCAAGAGATCATAGAATCTTACATCTAAGGACCAGAAGGAAGCTCAAAGGTCATCAGCTCCAGCATTCTCATTTTTCAGATGAGGGAACTGAGACCCAGCGAGTTGAATGGTCTTGCTAAGATCACACAGGTACTAAATGGTTTCGGGTGACAAAGGGAAGCCATGTCCTCTTATTCTTGTTCTCTCTCCACCAGTCCAAGGGTCTCAGCCCTAACCCCACCAATCCCAGAATCCCTTCTTTAGTGACCAGCAGATATCCTCATTGAATCAGGGGCAGCTGTCACCAACCTTCACTTGGTGGGGGCCTCCGAAAGCTATTTCCTGATCATTGTTTGGATGTGTTTAGTTTTGTTGTTAGGTCTAAAATGGCCAAGGCTGTGCAGGGATCTTAATGAAAGATGGCAGGGTGTCCCTGAAGACCAGGAGGAGAAAAAAGACCATGGCGGAAGAAAGCATGAAGAAATGTGATACCCATTAGAAATATCTCCAACAAAGCAGCATGGAAGTTGGCAGGGACACTTCTGTGGCCTTCCAGGAATAGTTTTCAGGGTTTGTACCATTCTCTCATGTTCTGGGGTCCTGGCAATACATAGCTCCCAAACCATCCAAGGGCAATAAGCCTGGCTCATTGGGTAAGACTGCAGCTCACAGAAGCCAAGACACCCCAAGACTGACTACAGTGGGGAGCTTCACCTGAAGAGTACCACTGTACTTATGATGGGCCACGGGAGGGGGAAGGGACTCAAACATTAGAATGGGTCTGCTTTGATGCAGAACAGCCATTAACTTAGAGACATAAGGGAGATGAGAGGTATTTCAGTCCAATCCTCTCATTTTAAGAAGAAATGGAAACATTGAGGGATCTAAGATCACAAAGCTAGTGAGGAATGAATGCATCTGTGAGTGAATAAATGCACATTGAAGCAGTAACTTTGAATAACGACTATCTTAGTGCACTTTCCAGTGCCTTAATCGCCCACAGACTCCATCCTATGCCATCCAGGAGTTTCACTGTTAGAACAGAAATCTCCTGTGCTGTATAAACCTTAGATTAACCTATAGACTTTGAGGAAAGGAAGTGATCATCATAAAAGTTTTTTTTACAAAAACTCACACTGCCTAAAATTTTCTAAACAGTTTTATTAAGGGAGTCTTACTCCTCCCCCCAAAAAAGTTGTTCTAGGAGCTTCTTGTGAATAGTCATTCTTCTTCAGTGTATTTAAAATTCAAAGATATATTTGTGTTCAGCTTGTCAAGAATATGTCTTCTGTGTCTCTGAGTAAGGAAATGACAAGTCCATATGACTAGCAGCTGACATTTAATGTCTACAGAGCACTTAACTGGCATCATAACTGGCAACAACTTTAGGAAATAGGTTCTCTAGATTTTTTAGAGTGAACAAGCTGAGATTCAGAAAGGTTAGTGGTTTACCTATGGTCACACAGCTAGTTAAGTATATGTAGAGAGATTTAGGTCTTTTCTGACTTCAAGCAGCATTTCTTTTTTCTCATTTAATAGTATTTTATTTTTCTAATTACATGTAAAAATAGTTTTAAACTTCATTTTTGTAAGATTTTGAGTCTCAAATTTTTCTCTCTTCCTCCCTCTTTTTCCTCCTCCCTCTCCAGCAAGCAATCTGATGTAGGTTATATGGAGCAGCATTTCTTTATTCATCTAGGTATTCTCACTTAGATGGTTTTGTTCCCTGCTCCTTTGTTCTTCTGTTCAGTCCATCAGCTCCATGGAAGGCAAATGAACTACCATCTGGGTAGTTTATGTAAGTAGCCTGTAAGTATTATAAAAAGCCTGTGAATAACTATGTAAGACCCTAAGGCTCTGAGGATTGGTTCAACACAAGGCAAATGCTCAATAAATGGTCCTCAATCCTCCCTGAAAGCTTCTTGTCTTCATTCTTCCTTGGTTTTGAGTTCATGCTTCTCTGTATTTGTTAAAACTTTCTATCTGTGCATCTATTTTGAATCCTGTTCCTGGGCCCCAGTTCTACCTTGTCATCACTAGCTGGAAATCCCATAGACACCTTAAGTTCAAAGCAAAATGGTTTATCTTCCCACCTAGACCTGATTCACCTTCCTTAGTTCTGTCAACAGTGGGCCACCTACCCCAGTTTATTGGGGGAGAGAGAGGGGAGGGGAGAGAGAGGCAGAGAGAAGAGAGAAAGAGAAAAGAGAGAGAGAGAGAATGAGAGAGAGGGGGAGAAGGAGAGAGAGAGAATGAGAGAGAGAGGGAGAGAGAGGAGAAAGAGAAGGAGAGAGAGAGAATGAGAGAGAGAGAGAGAAGGGGAGAGAGAGAATGAGAGAGAGAGAGAGAGAGAGAGACCTTAGAGCTTGGTCAGGCATTGAAGATGCCAAGATCACCCATCAATCACATCCTGGGACATTGTCAGGTTGTCCTGACTTTTTTCCTGCCACTGACCTTCAATGATTCTGGAAGAGATAATGAGACTGATGACTTTGTGCAATTCTGCCTATTGAAATTCAATTCACACACAAGTTAAGAATCACCTGTGATGTCACTGGAACTCCTCAAAAACAAAGAGCAAATCAAATATATGATCATAATATACAAATGTATGTCTATAAGTATATGTTTATGAGCATATATACATGTAAGCTCGTTAAGGGCAGAAACTAAAAAATGTGCTTAATTTCATGTGTCCTCACTGTTTAGCACAGTTCTTGACATATTTCAAGTGCTTAATAAATACTTCATCATCATCATCATCAGTCATCATCCTCTGTTCCTATGGTTTATGGTGCAAGAGATGGTTTTCCTGCTTACCACTTGATTCTATCCTGCTGGGGATGCTTCATGCTTCATGCTTCCTCTTGCCCTGGAACCACCCTTGGTCTGGAGGAGTAAGGTCTCTCCAGATGACCTTTTCCCTACTTATTTCTTAACCCAAGGTGGACTCATGGGGACGGGGACAGCATTCTTACCTCCCCTGGGCTGAATTAAGTTAAATGTTGGCCAAGTTTAATAAAATCCATGTCATTTAAACAAGAACCATACCCAATAAGATCAGGGGTGAAAGAAAGTTGCCCACTATCACCATTAGTATTCAATATTATATTAGAAATGCTAGCTTTGGCAATAAGAGAAGAAAAAGAGATTAAAGGAATTAGAGTAGGTAATGAGGAAACCAAATTATCACTCTTTGCAGATGATTGTGTACTTAGAGAACCCTAGAGAATCAACTAAAAAACTACTAGAAACAATTTACAACTTTAGGAAAATTGCAGGATACAAAATAAATCCACAAAATTTTTATATATTACCAACAAAGTCCAGCAGCAAGAGACACAAAGAGAAATTCCATTTAAAAATAACTTTAGATAATATAAAATATCTGGAGTCTACCTGCCAAGGCAAAGCCAGGAACTACATGAACACAACTACAAAACACTTTCCACGCATATAAAGTCAGATATAATAAATTGGAAAAATATCAAGTGCTCATGAGTAGGTCGAGTGAATATAATAAAAATGACAATATTACTTAAATTAATCTACTTCAGTGCTATACCGATCAGATTCCCAAGATCTAGAAAAAATAATAACAAAGTTCATCTGAAAGCACAAAAGGTCAAAAATCTCAAGGGAATTAATGAAAAAATGCAAATGAAGGCAGCCTAGCTGTAGCAGACTAAAATTATACTATAAAGCAGCGATCATCATAATTGGTACTGGCTAAGAAACAGAGTAGTCGGTCAGTGGATTGAATTAGGTTCATAGGACAAACTAGTCAAAGACTATAGTAATCTAGTATTTGACAAATCCAAAGACCTCACCTTTTGGGATAAGAACTCACTATTTGGCAAAAACTACTGGGAAAATTGGAAACTAGTATGGCAGAAACTAGGCATTAACCCACACCTAGTACCATATACCAAGATAAGGTCGAAAGGGGTTCATTATTTAGACATGAAGAGTGATATTATAAGCAAATTAGAAAAACATAGGATAGTTTACCTCTCAGGTCTGTGGAGAAGGAAGGGATTCATGGCCAAAGAAGAACTGGAATTCATTATTGAACACAAAATAGATAATTTTGATTATATTAAGTTGAAAAGTTTTTATACAAACAAAACCAATGCAGGCAAGATTAGAAGGGAAGCAATAAACTGGGGAGGGGGGATTACAATCAAGGATTCTGATGAAGACCTCATTTCTAAAATATATAAAGAATTGACTCAAATTTGTAAGATTCAAACCATTCTCCAACTGATAAATGGTCAAAGGATATGAACAGACAATTTCCAGATAAAGAAATTGAAACCATTTCTAGCCATATGAAAAAGTGCTCTAAATCACTATTGATCAGAGAAACTCAAATTAAGACAACTATGAGGTACCACTATATACCTTTCAGATTGGCTGAGATGACAGGAAAGATAATGATTAATGTTGGAAGGGATGCCAGGACACTGATAAATTGTTGATGGAACTATGAACGATGCAGTCATTCTGGAGAGCGATTTGGAACTATGCCCAAAGGGTCATCAAAATGTACATATCCTTTGATCCAGCAGTGTTTCTATTGGGCTTGTATCCCAAAGAGATCTTAAAGGAGGGAAAGGGACCTGTATGTGCAAAAGTGTTTGTGGCAGCCCTTTTTGTAGTGGCCAGAAACTGGAAAATGAATGGATGCCCATCAGTTGGAGAATGGATGAACAAGTTATGGTACATGAATGTTATGAAATATTATTGTTCTATAAGAAACAATCAGCAGGATGATTTAAGAGAGGCCTGGAAAGACTTATATGAACAGATGCTGAATGAAATGAGCAGAACCAGAAGATCATTTTACATGGCAATAGCAAGATTATATGATGATCAATTCTGATGGGCATGGATCTTTTCAACAATGAAATTATTGAGTCCAATTTTAATGATCTTGTGATAAAGAGAGTCATCTACACCCAGAGAGAGGATTGTGGAGACTAACTGTGGATTACAATATATCATTCTCACTCTTTTTGTTGTTGTTTGCTTGTATTTTGTTTTTTTTCTCATTTTTTTTACTTTCTGATCTGATTTTTCTCATGCAGCAAGACAATTAAATATGTATACATATATTGGATTTAACATATATTTTAACATGTTTAACATACATTAGACTGCTTGACATCTAGGGGAGAGAGTGAGTGGAAGGGGGGAAATATGGAACACAAGGTTGAAAAAATTATCCATGCATATGTTTTGAAAATAAAGCTTTAAAAAAAAAAAACATGTCATCTTGTCTTAGTTCTAGGTCTGACTAATACACCTACTTTGCAACTTGTTTGTGATGATAACCTTCTCTAAAAATGAGTCACCATGACACTCCATCCCTTGTCTACTTTCACTCCCTATGAAGTGTGAGCTCCATCAAGGTTATAGGGATTTGCTTCTAGAAGCCTGAAAACAATTGGGTTATAATCAATCAAGAAGCATTTATTAAGCAACTGTTATGTGCCTGAAACTGTAATAGGCACTGCGGACAGAAAGACAAATTTGGCACATACTCTGCCCTCAAAAAGAGGTAGATGAAAAAATTAGTTCAGAGAGACAGAGAAAGGGATCAGAAAAGGAACAGAAACCGACAGATATGAAGGCAAAGACAGAAAGACAAACAGGAGAGGGAAGGAAGCAGAGACAAAAGAAAGGAAAGAAAAGAAGAGAGAGGGAAGGAGAAGACATACACACACAGAAAGAGAGAGACAGAGACAGAGATAGACAGAGAAGAGATGAGATGAGAGAAGAGAAGAAGAGAGGAGAGGAGAGAAGAGAAGAGGAGAGGAGAGGAGAAGAGAGGAGAGGAGATGAGAGAAGAGGAGAGGAGAGGAGAGGAGAGAAGAGGAGAGGAGAGGAGGAGAGGGGAGAGAGAGAGGGAGAGAGACAAACAGAGAAAGAGACACACAGAGAGACAGAGGAGAAGAGAGGAGAGGAGAAAACCATTAACCTCTGATTGGAAAGAAAACACTGGAGTTGTCACAGAACTTGGTTTAATTGAGACCACTGCTCTCCAACTTTGCCATTTAGTTCTCATTTAAAGACAAGAAATCTGCCTGGTATTGGAGCCAGACAAGTATTCTGGATTTCTCCTTATGACTAGGCAGGGCCAAGCAAAGATCATCTCAGGTAGTCATGGCCAGAGAAGGTAAAGTTAGGAAATCTTTTCAGAAGCAGACCCTGCTCTCTGCCATCCAAGGCAAACACACAGTTTCGTGAAATCTGAGGGGCTGGCCAGGGTGTTTGCTTTGATGTCCAATTCCCTATAAAACAGGGGAAATATTTGATGAGAAACAAAAGATTCCAGCAGCCCCGATAATCATCTTGTCCTGGAGACAGACACAGAATTCTGATTGTTTAGATCCTGGATTAATAAATGACATAGGGCATCTACCTCCAAGGGATAGGGGCTCCTCAGGCTAGAGGAGCCTCTCCTGGAATGGCTGGGCCCGAGGAGATTGGTCTGCTAAGAGGAAAGCGAGCCAGAGGCCAAGTTCTCTCCTCCAAGGAGAGAGGCAACATGGCACTACAGCTCTCACCTGGAGGGGTTGACTTTCATCTCAAAACAATCAATCACCGAGCATTTATTAAGGGCCTCTTATGTTCTAGACACTTCACTGGACACTTGAGAATCAGAAGCAAAAATGAATCGTTCTCTTCCTTCATGGAATGTTCATTTTGTAAGAGGAAACCGTGTGGACACAAAAGTACAAATATATACAAAATAAATGTGTTAATAATGGAGGATGGGACACTAACAGAGCTAGTCCTGGGCTGTCTATTTCACTGGCAAATATGCTTCTGCTCCTGTTTTTCCTTAATTATTCTGGATTTCCTAGTCTCCCCATGTTCTCTGAGGTACAATCAGCTTGGTCTGTTATATTCAGAGAGAGCCTTATAGTGTGTTTCTAGACCCAATCACTTCTCTCCTCACTGGTACAAAAGGAGATTGCACTCCTAAGCTCCCAGTGATTTTCCATTAATTTTATTATCAACAAAATGACTCTTTTCACTTCCCAGCAACTATGGAAACAGTCTCACACGTTGGAAAATGGGGAGTAGGATCCTGACAAGAGAGTTCTGTGAGAGAGTCTGGAGGTCTGCCTATACTTTGTTCCCAGTTTTGCCCTTCACTAGTAACCAATTCAGTCCAATCCAATTCAACCCATTTCAATTCATTAAGCATCTAACACATGCTTATTATTTGCCAGTTATTGTGCCAGGAATTTGAGATTCAGATACAAAACAAAACAAAAAACTAACCCATCTATCAAAGTATTCTTTTAGAAGGACTTATAATATAATTTAAAAGCAAAATTTCAGTGAGACTTAAATTTATTTAGTCAACTATACAAAATCTCTGATCTAGTCATCTTCATCATAATCTCTCCCTTCCAGATGTGGGTATCAAAGGACTAACCAAAAGCTACTAGTCCCTGATGCCCATTAATAAGAAGTCACTAGATCTACTCCATTGGAAGAGGCCAGGAAGGGACTTAATCTTTGGGAAGTCCTCCTTTCGTTATATATAAAGTGAGAATCCACATCTGTATGGATATATACATATGTATACTGTCACTAATGAGCCCCCACCAGTGTATTCCCCAATGCTTAACAGACATTTAACTAGTTTTTAGAAAGGATTATAATTAATCATATATATCAAAGAGGTGTGTTATAAAAACAGTCTCACAAATCCAGGGTCCACTTTGTATTTGCACACAAAGATTCCCAGGGAGAGAGGGCTCAAACTTAGCTTGCTTTGTCAGATACGTAATGAAATAACTTAGGGAAGAGAGTGAATAATTCAACAATCATTTATGAAAGATCTGGTTACAAGTCCCAATTCTAGAGGTAAAAATACAAAACTACCAAGGTACCCGATGGCAACAAGCTCACATTCTAATGAGAGGGATACAATACAAACAAAAAGTACATAGGATAGGAATTTCTGGGAGGCAATGATACCCCTCGGCAGAGTGCTCTAGGAACATCGGAGAAGGGAGGGAATGCTTTCAGTCAAAGAAAGAATAACAGAATTGGGCAGCAGATCAGGGAAGTCTTCACAAGAAGAGATAGTGCCTGATGAGCCTTGAAGGAAGATAAGAATTTGGAAGTTAGAGAGGAGGAGAGAGCCCAAGTGGGACTCAATGGAGTACACTGAGAGAGGAAGTAACCTGCTAGATTCGTGGCACAGCTAGGAGCCCACTATTTCTGCCACTGGCTATGTAAAGAGGAATAATATTAAATAAAGCTGGAAATATATGGCAGAGCTTAAATGTCAGAAGGAGGAGTTTGTTTTATCCTAGAGTTGCCTACAGGGACCCAGTGAAAGTTTCTTCAGCAGGAGAATAATAACTGTGCCTGATTTCAGCAGGGTCCATTAGAGAAGAAAGAAACTGAAGTCAAGGAGACCAAAATGAGGAAGGAACAACATTAATGCAGGAAAGATGTGATTAGAACCCAAGTTAGGGTAGTGTTATTTGGAGAGAGGGGAGGATGCTAGAATAAAGAAATTTGGAAATTTGTGAGAAAAACAGATTTACAGAGACAAGAGTGTCAAAGAATCAAATTTCCTTGAGTGAAAAAAATGGTGGTACTTTCAACTGGTCTCAAGAAGTGGGAGGGAGAGTCAGATTTAGGAGAGAATACAATAAAAGGATGAGTTCCACTCTGGACAAGGGATCATTGGATCAAAATTTAGACCAGAAAGAATCTTAGAAATCATCTAGTCCACATATAGATATAATAGGTGATAAAACTGAGGCAAACCAAGGTTAAATGGTTTGTTCAGTGTCAAAAAGTTGCAAGTGACAGAGTCAAGACTCAGCCTGAAGTCTCTATCCTTAATATTCAGCACTGATTCCAGTGAGTTTCGATCTTCTCTAATTGGCTCGGCTATTTTTTCAGATGGTATCTCCCAGATAGAGTCCTCTTGGGTGATTAGAGTACAGGGCTGCAGGCTCATAATGGTCTGTGAGGTTTGGCTTGGGAAAAGGACTCTAATCTGGAACCATCTCTTTGCTCCGGCCCCTTTCCTTCATCCCTGGAGCCCAGTTCTCTCCTGATAACAAACTACTTCTTGTAAAGATGTGCTCCAGGACAAAAGACATCTGTCCTAGTGGCCCCCAGGGCAACTGTGACCAGATCACTTTGTTCCTGCTCTTCCAGGCCCCATCAGTGAGTCAGAGCTGGCATTTGGAGGCAAAGACGTCTACAAATCTGGGGTAAGGTTTCCTCTAAAAGATGAGCATCTTTGACAAAGTTAACTAGTTTGTAATACTAAAAGTCAATGATTTGTAGAGGAAATCGTGCCTTTACTCAAACCATTCTCCTAAGACCTGGAATGGATTCTCAATTTAAAGCTGGAAAAGATCCAGAGGTCAGTAAGTCTAAGCGCCTTATTTTTACATACGGGGAAACTGAGGCCCAAAGAGGGGAAAGAGATGTGTCCAAGATCACTTAAGTAGTTTCAAAGAGCTTCTCCCCGGTCACATAGACGAGATTTTCAAGTTGAGTGAGAGTTTGCCTAGTACAAAGCTTCTTAGACTGTGGGTTGCAATCCCATGTGGGATCAGATAAATGAATATGGGGGTCATGAAATTGATTTATTATCAGTAAATGTTTGCTTTATATACTTAATTTATATACTTATATATCCTTGGTCATGTAAAAATTTCTCAGATGAAAAGAGTTCACTAGTAGCAAAAGTTTAAGAAGCCCTGACCTAGAAGTCTTATCCAGTTGAAACTAAAAGGAAACCCAGTCTCTTTCAACTTGCCATCAAAAACCTTGAGTCCCTTACTATGTATAAGGCATCATAGTGTACCAAAGATAGTGTACCAAATACTAATATATGGGGGAGCTCTTTATTAAAAATAACCGCCTTGCTATAAATAAATCTCTGCTCAATGTATTTCAACAACTGATTCATAATTTAGAGTAAGATTTAAAGAAATGCAAACCCAAGTACTTTTCGCCCACCTAAGTACTTTTCTGTCCCTTACTTCCACAGTTTAATTTCCCTGACTTCTTTCAAGGCTCAGTTCAATTCCCACTTTCTGCAGATCTTTTCTAGGTCCTCATCCCAAGATGCTACGCCATCTACTCTATATATCTTGACTATTCCTGGTTATATGTCCCTTGAGAGGATGTACCATCTTTTTGTCTTCCCTTCTATTATTCCTCTTGCTTAGCTCAGTGCTTGGAACACCGAAACTACTTGATAAACACTTATTGACCACCTGACTCCAAATCTATAACTCCCATCTATCGCTGCTTAATATAATCTTGAATTTTCTGAGCCCATCTTTAAGAGAACCTTTAAAAATACACAGAAAAGAACAGAAGGAGGTTCAAAGGGGCACATAGATAAGCCAAGCTGTATTGGAAGTACTATATTAAATAGAATATGTACTTTTAAAAAGCCGTACATAATAGAGCTTCATAATGTCCCATACAATCTTTCTGTTCTTTGTATATGGATAAGTTCATGTTTGTTGATGTTTCTCAAATTCACAATAAAAAAGAAAGAAACTTAACCATTTGCTGACAATACTTAGCAGGTTCCCCACTTCTCCCACTAGCTGGGCTTCATCCTTACTTTGGATGGGAACTAAATAAGAAGTTCAGGATCTGCTGAGTCCTTCATCAACACATTGGCTGACTCCCTCCTTCACCTAATCTTTGAAAGCACAAGAAGAGGAACTTCTCAGTTCCTCTGAGAAGTATCACAAATTCAAGTCTTCCAGCCCCTGGATGTACTCCCTAGAGCACGACAGGGAAGAAAGAATGAGGGCAGACATATTCAGAACTTGAATTCACAACCCAACAGTTTTCTTCCAGCAGATCTTCCCTGGAATGATGGAGTTTCTTCAACACCTAGCTGAATATATTAATAAGAACAGCAGGAATTGATTTAACATGGTGCTTTAAGGTTTGCCAAGAACTTTGCACTTGTTTGATCTCTCAACAATCCTGTAAAGTGAATGCTATTATGATTTCCATTTTAGAAATGAGGGAATTGAGGCAGAAGGAGGTTAATTGACTTGCCTAGCACTCTTTCCTCTGTAGCACTGAGGTATGATCTTATTGATATTGGGTCTCCAATTTATATCAATCACAAATCACTCAGCTTTCCAAAACTCATCTACACAGGGTCCACTAAGGAAAGAAAAAAGATACTTTATAATTATTATTTCAATTGATCTTCACAACAATCCTAGGGATGCTAAATGCTGTTCTTATGTCAATTTTGCATTTGGAGAAACTGAGATAAATGAAGTTAAATGACTTGTCTAGAATCCCACTAGATTTGAACTTGGGTATTCTTGATTCCAAGCCTAGGATTCTATCTACTGAACCACTGAGCTGACTCCTGGGTCCTTTTTCTGGATCTCTTGACATCACTCAGGTACCACTGAAGCATCTGGGCTATGTACCTGTCATCCCTCTTTCTTGTTCCCCTCTTTTTCCATTCAAATATCTCTTTGATTTTTTTCCCACCATTTTTTCATCCATTTCCCATTGGTTGAATGCAATTTGTACATACATATGTATGATGTCATTTACCTCTCTATTGCTTTGGGAGTGACTTGCAGTTATGTTTCTTCAAAAAAGTGCTTTTCCTATGATTCATAGGCACATAGGACTACCTATAGAACATGAGTATACAAATAAGATTTTTTTGTTTCCAGGAGAAGCTTGGGGTCTTTGAAAGCATAATCCAATTTCCTAATGCCTTCCAGCTCATTCTCTGCCCTTCATTTCACTCTAGTTTCAGTTTTGAAGTTACTCATGGAGTAAGGGACTGATTCAGTCAATTGAGTCTGTCAGATTCATTTGGTGAAAATATAGTATAGACCTTTGGCAGAAAGGGGCATCTCCAATGAGTTGAACCATGGTCACAGGTATGAACTGGTAAATGTTTAACAACTGGTTTCCTAGAAAAACTTATGTCCACATGGGATACACTTTTTAAAGTTAAACTCTATTATTGTCATTTTCTCCATCACTTTCTTAAGTCTAGACAATTGACAAAACAGTAAATTAAGCCCTGATTTATAACATTTGCCAGTTGTCAAAGTTTGCTGGCAATTATTACATAACAAATTTTCATGATCTGCTCCTAATCAGTTTGAGCTAGCTCTGGGGTCCCATTTGAACCAAGTGCGGAACTGAGATGAAAATGGGATTCTGGACAGCAATCCCATGAGGGGACTTTTACCTTGAAGGGAGAGCAAATGTTTTCTACGTTTGTGCATGCTCAGGAGTCATTTGTATCTAAGGCATTTTCTGTGGTAGAAGAATTAGCCATCTGTACCTGATAACTACTTTGTATTTGGAATTTCTTTTCTAGAATGGACCCTGGTACTATCATTTTGGAGAGGCCTTAGACATAAAATACCTAAACTTTTAAAAGATATTTTCCAAGACTTAAATTAAAGTGAGGGGATGATGAGGCAGAGGGATAAGAAATTGAATTTCACTATTTAGTGTCAGTCCTATCTCCTCGGGATTGACCCTAGTTCTCTGAACTCAGAGTTACAGAGCCTTATGGAAAGGGAATCCTAAGTGAGAATCACATTCAATTATATTATACCTTCACAAAGTTCAGAATATTTGGTTCCACAAAGACTGTGGGGGGGGGGGGGGAGGAGCAAGCGGAAGAGCTCATGAAGAGCCCTTCAGAGAAATAACAAGAAATAACAAATCTCTTCACTTTACTGGGACTTAGTGTCCTCATTTCTGAAATGAGGAATTTGGTTTCATCAGTGGTTTCATCAAGCTCTAATAAGTTAAGAATTCTTAGTTTTAGGATTCTTTAACCTGGAGAAGAAACTTCACTAGGGCTACTTCACTAGGGTTTTCTAAATATAAGATGCAGTATTAGGGCAGATGTGTTTTGAATTAGAACCCATAGTTTACTCCCATCTGATGTGATTTTCAGGGGAAGGAAAATAGCATTTACATAGTACCTTGTAGTTGGAAACATAGTTTATTTGTCTTTTTAGCCTTATGACCCTCACAACCCTTTGTGAGGTGGGCACTAACCATTTTTAGGATGAGAATATTTAGGCATAGAGAAGTTAAGATTTGTTTAAAAATTTAAAATTAGAAGGGAATTTTTGGTCTATATTGTCACTCAAATGACAACTCAAATGAGTTACCTGATGTCACAGTCCTCTGGCCTCAACTCTCAGGCTCTTCCCACCATGTCCCCTAGACCAACAGAAGAAATACCCCCATTTCCAAGGTGTCATCCTCATCAGCTTATCCACAGTTCTTAATTATCACAATAGCCCACGATAGCAGGCTCCTTGCTGCTCCCCAAACACAACTCCATCTCCCAACGCCAAGCCTTTCCACTGGCTAAACCTCATGTTTAGAATTCAGGCTTTCTTCAAATTCCTGAATTGCATCAATAAATTCTTCCTTTTCAAGAAGCCTTGTCCAGTTCTCCTCATTCTTACTACCTTTCCTCTGCAATTATTTTCAATGGATCCTGTAAATATATCTTGTTTGTACATTATTATTTGCATGGTATTTTTCCATTAAAATTGTGAGTTCTAAAAAGGTAAGGACTGGTTTGGATTATAAAACCTTTCTTTGTATCTTCAGGGTTTAATACAATGGCTGGCACATAGTAAGAGCTTAATAAATGCAGGTTAACTTGATTTCCTTGTTACCCCAAACCTTTGTTCAAAGGCAAATATATTACCCATAATCAAGTAAATTATCATCTGCCATCCATCACTATAGATAATATCATCAGATTTGTCCCAGCAAATATAGGATGAAACATAGGATAAGTAATTTTGGATGGAGATGATGGAATACCCTGAATACTGAGAATACTCTAAACCATGGGACACTGTAACTGGGAACCCTTGTCAATCTAGGAGACATGGGGGATTGTAAGATGGATGAAAGGGGAGTGTGACAAAAAGGAGGATAGAAACACATGCATTTGTTGGGAGAATTGAAAGAAGGGCTGATATGAAGAGCCTTTAAAAGCTGGATTCAATATACTTAGGTCTACAACCACATGGAGCAAATTTCTGCTTATAAGTATAATAGCTGATTATCATCATCCTTCACAATTCACATGTACCTAGTGTTTTCTCTTTCTTAATCTCCCAGGAAGTTTCATACTTTCCTTATAATATTATCTCCCATTTAAACTGTATACATCATGCATATGTACAATTATTTTCTCCCACTTTGATCTGTGATAATCTTAAAAGCAGTCTGTCTTTTGTCTTTCTTTGTATTTCTGGTTTTTGACACGGTGCCTCCTACATGGTAGGTGATTAATACATGTTTGTTGACTGACCGACTGGGTTTTCCAAGATCTTTCCAGAACATTAAGGGCTAGCTAGCTTTGCAATATAAATAGAATGCCTAGAGTTTTCTAATGTAAAGAGGTTAGGATTGGAGAGAAATGGTGATGTGACATTTTAAAGTGGTGCTTTATGAGGATGCAAGAGAAAGATTGTAGAGATCCTGGAGGCAGGATGCAATAAGAGAAGAAGATGAATGAGGGCTATTGCACAGTAGCATTATTATATATTACAACGTGTGCATTCTTGGAACAGTCTTTCTTTTGTTTAATTGGGAAGCCCCCTTCCCTCATCCAGGGAACAGCAATACCAGGGATGGATATTGGGAAATAATGTCTTAAAAGGACTCTGCTGAGGCTGCAAAGGGGCCAAGTAGTGGTCATTCTAGGAGCAACCCAACAGTAGGAGGTGAGTGGGAAGGGAGGAGACCACTCCATACTTTTCTCTCTGAGATGGAATTACTTGATGGCCGATCTCCTATCACTGTAGCTCTTCAATGTGCCTGGGAGGAAGCAGGCATGGAAGCCTAGGAGAAAATTCAGGTTTCAAATCTCATGAAGTATTTGGGTTCCCTGACACTCAGGGGATTTAAAGTCTACACTGTTCATTTCGTTTTCCTTGCAGGAAAGAGTCCCTTGAAACTGTGTAGGAGTGAGTAATCCTTTCAAATCACTTAATAAACTGGCTTAGAATTTCAATAGGATGGGGGCTGAGCCATAAGAGATTCACGAGTTATAAATTTTCATGGTCCAAACTGAAGGCCCAGATAAGGCAACTAGGGAGTTCTGAGCATGTTCACTTGGTAGGGAACTGTTCACGCATGTGCAGTTATATTGGTAAGCTCAAGCTTGGAGTGCCACCTGTTGGCCAATGAAGACTGTACATGCTGAATAAGCAATCGATCAAAAAATATTTATTAAACACCTACTGTATTCCAGGCATTATGTGAAGCATGGGGTAGACAAAAAAGAAGTAAAAAAGTCTCTGTCCTTAAAGAACTTATAGTCTAATAGAGGAGAAATACAAGCCAAGATATACAAAGTAAACTATATGCAGGGGAAATGGTTATTTTGTTGAAGATCTAAGCTTAAGAAGCCCAAGGTTCCCATCCGCAGCCATTTCCAATCATCTTATCTTGCCACAGAATCTAGATGGTTCTAACGGGGAGAGTGCACAACCTTCCCTCACTTCAACCCAATATCATGGGATCACCTCTGATGTCATGGTCCTCTTCGAGAATGAAGGACGAACAGCAACTTCTGTGAGTAAAGCTGGCCATGGAATTGGTCAGCTGAAAAATTCTTTCCTTCCTTCCTTCCCTCCTTCCTTTCTTCTCTCCCTCCCTCCCTCCCTTCCTTCCTTTTTTCCTTCCTTTCTCCCATTCTTCATTTATTCGTTCCTTCTTTCATTTCTTTTTTCTTCCTTCCTTCCTTTTCCCTTCCTTTCTCCTATTCTTCCTTCCTTTCTCTTCTCTCTCTCTCTCTCTCTCTCTCTCTCTCTCTCTCTCTTTTTCTCCCTTCTTCACTTCCTGCCTTCCTTCCTTCCTTTCCTCTACAGGGAAAATAATTAAAAGAGGGTAGGCACTTTGCATGTCTTTATATAAGGCTCTGGAACAACATCCTAGTGTTAAAACTATAGATGGTCAGATCTAGAAAACATTTTTTAATATAGCTATAAAATGTCAGAGCTGAAAGGGACCTTTGAATACAAATGAGCAAATGTCAGAGCTGAAACTGACTTTAAAACATAATGCATAGAATTAAATTAATAAAAAGAAACTTTGAATCTAGAGCATAGAATGGCATAATTGAACAAGACCTTTCAGCTGTCCAATTCAGCCCCTTCTTTTAATAGAGGAGAAAAATGAGTCCTAGAGAGATTTATGCAATTTCAGTGGCACGCCAGGACTGGAGTCTGGAACACCTGTCTCCCTGATTTAATCTTGATCTCAGGCACTGATAAATTATGTGATTCTGGGCAAATCACTGAACCCTATTTGCCTCAGTTTTGTCATCTGTAAAATGAGTTAGAGAAGAAAACGGCAAACCACTGTGTGTCCTTGCCAAGAAAACCTCAAATGGGGTCATGAAGAGTTGGACATAACTGAACAACAACACAATAATGAATGGCACAAATAGATCTAAAAGTCCTATCTCCTGTCTTTTTCCTGTCTTTGAATATCCATCCTCAGATACAGTGGGTGCTTAATAAATGCTTATTTGCCGGCTGAGTTCTGATCCAGTGGTCATCCTACAGTATAAGGAATTCTCTCTTAGACAGTATCTCTACTTAGAAGAATATTTCTCTATGAGATAGTGTGGTATAGTAGAAATGGCACTCACATTGGAATCAAGACAAGCTCCAGCTCTGACACTTCTATATTCTGTGACTTTGAACAAGCCACTTTATTTCTCTCTGCCACTGTTTGCTCATCTGTAAAATAGGGGTCATAGAATCTCCAAATATTAGAACTAAAGGAAACTTTTCAGTCACTCAACACTCTCAGATAATAACTCCCTTGCTGTTCCTGCCTATCTGCTTCACATACTTATTATGGAGAAAGCACTTTGTAAACCTGAAAGTCCTTTAAAAGGTGAGAATTGTCATTATGTTTATTCTTACCATTCTCCTACTCTCCTCTGGATTGCAGACTCCTGGAGGGCAGGAATTGCGTCTTATCTGATCTTTGAACCTCCCCTAGCAAATTCTGAGAAGGCATTTGATAAATGAGTGTGGATGGAAGTGGTTAAAGATCAAATAAGATAAGGTTTGGGGAAGTACTTTGACTTAAAAAAAAAGTATTATACAAATAGGTACTGGAGATATATGAAAGTGTTTTCCCCCTTAAAAGACTTATGTTCTATTGGCATATGTAACAAGCAACTAATAAAAGTGATAGATTATATGGTTCTGTGGACTGGGTGGAAGGAACCTTTCAGACAAAATATTCTTTGAAAATCTGGAGACAGAGGCAGCTAGGTGGTGCAATGGATAGACCACCAGCCCTGAAGTCAGGAGGACTTGAGTTCAAATCAGGTCTCAGACACTTTTACACTTCCTAGCTATATGATCCTGGGCAAGTTACTTAACCCCAATTGCCTCAGGAGGGGGAAAAAAGGAAAGAAAGAAAATCTGGATACAGAAGAACACAGTGATCCCCCTGCTCTGACCAGGCTAGAGCCTGGAATATCGAGTTTTGCTTTTTTATTTATTGATGTGTTTGTCATACCTTTCAACGGAACGTTAGTTCCCTAAAGATAAGGATTATGTTTATTCTCTGGCAACATGGGACTCAACCCTGGACAGTTTGGTACTTTGGAATAATGTCAAAAATCCTTTATAATAGAATCTGCGAATTGGAAGGAGACTCAGTGGCCATGAACAATCCATGAACAAAAATCCTCACTACATATCATAGCAGACAAGTGATCATAGGTTCTTTGCTTGGAGAGGAAACCCCACCTCTTGAGATAGTTTGTTCCATTCTGGGACAGCTTTCCTAACATCCAATATAATCTATCTCTTTATATCTTCCCTCCACTGTTGCTGGTTCTCCTGGGTTTGTCTGTTATTGTGTTTGGCTTGGGGTGTGTAATACTTAAACACCCCAATTGGTCTATGATCTCACAGATTCATATGTTCCCTCTAATAGTGCAGATCTGAGCCTGCCGCTCTTGTCCAATTTTTCCCATAAGTTCAAGGTAGCTGGGTGGTCCAGTGGATAGAGGAATCAGAAAACTTGAGTTCAAATCCAGCCTCAAACATTGTATGATTCTGGGCCAATCACTTAATCTCTGCCTGCCTTAGTTTGCTCATGTAAAATGGCATAATAATCGCACTTCTAGGGGGATTGTGAGAATCAAATGAAATTATACATATATGTGCATATATAGAGTACTTTAGAAACCTTCAAGTTCTATGTAGATACTAGCTATCATTATTGTTATTGTTAACTTTGCTACAGGGAGCCAATCCTCAGTCAAGTCCTTCTCATTGCTCCTCAGTTCTCAGCATGTACAGAGAGGACAGTCAGAGACCTACCCATCCTCCTTTGCTTCCACATGACCAGCCCATTTTCTCTTCCTAGCATGCAATTCCTGGGTGGCTTGATTTTTAATTCTTATTGATCGATTGGCACATACATGCCTCATGAAATTCAAAGGCATAAAAGACCTCTCCATTTACAAAGCTGGTGTTCTAATTGAAAAGACATGGCTATGCTATTATTCTAAAGGACCTTTGCTTATTTGAAATAAATTGTTCCTTTGAACAATCTAAGTCAGTGGTTCTCAAAGTATGATCTAGAGAATCCTGGGGATCTCTGAAATCCTTTTAGAGCGTCTACAAATTCAAAAATAGTTTTTATTTCCAATATGGTAAATGTCTATAAATATAATCCAGATAAACAAAAACGCTTTGGAGAGATCCTCAATCATTTTTAATAGGATAAAGATACTGAAAACAAAAGTTTGAGAACCACTGATCTAAGTGATTCATTGGGAGGGTAGGTAGAGCGGTGGGTAGAGTGCCAAGTCTGGAGTCAGGAAGTTTCTTCCTTCTAAGTTCAGAGAGATACTAATTGTGTGACTCTAAGTGAATCACTTAAGTTTGTTTGCCTCAGTTTCTTCATCTGTAAAATGAGCTGGAGAAGTAAATGGCAAACCACTCTAGCAGCTCTGCCAACAAAAACCCCAAACTGGCTCATGAAGAGTCAGACACAGCCTAAAAATAACTGAAGAACAGAATTGAAGTAAGGACAGTTGAATTGAAAAAGAGGAAGAACTTGCCAATGGGTGTGGGCGAAATAAGCCAGGGAGAATATCACGAATCTGGGAGTTACAATTAGGGGAAGATTGCTCATAAACCCCAAGAAACTGTGACACTAACCAACATCCATGAAAAGAACTAATAGAAGAAGGCAAACTTTATATCCTAAGTACCCAGTGAGTGGTATGAGCAATTAGTACTCTAGGGGTTCTGAGCCAGGAGAGATCACTGTGGTTTGAAGAACTCAGGGAACATTTCCGGGAGGGTGTGGGACTTGGGCAGGGTTTGGAAAGACGAGGTGGATTTTCTTTTCAAATGTTTGTTACCCCTTCCCCCCTCCCCTGACTTTACCCACTATGAAATACTGTCTCCTCTTTATAATCAAGACAGCTAAGGCAAACCAACAGAAGATAAAGGAAAGGAAATGGATCAGAAAGGGTATGAAGGTGCTACACCCATAATCCACCATCTCTCTGGGAAGTTTTTCATCATCAGTCAAGGTGAGCTGAATTTTGAGCACTAAAGTAGAGAAGGATATAGCTTATCCTTATTCAGTGCAATAATTCCGGCATGCCCTCTCCTTGGGGGTCATATTGACACTAAGTATTTTAAGATGCTCCAGTCATCCCTGGCTTTGCTGAGTGCTTTATTTAACTTGGCCCTACAGACTATACTTTATGATGTTTCACTCGCTCCCTTCTTGTCTATTTATTGTCCATGAAGAATGATGGCAAAAACTCTTTCCAAATGCCAAAAAAATATCAACATTTGGCTTTCAAGTTATTGATATTCAGATTTATTTCAGTCATCTAGCACTTTCCTGGAAAATTTTTGCTCAGGGTTCCCAGGAAGGCTGCCCAGTGAGACTCTGGGAGAGGCACTCGGGACTCTCTCATCCAACAGTCAATGTACAGGGCTTCAAGGAAATCCTGCTCCCTGAAGAAACTTCCATGGTCTGTTGGGTGCATAAGACACATTGAAAAAGACCCAAAAGCTGTATTTACACTTGTTGCTGTCATCATTCCAAAGCAGCCATTAGTGACGTTTGGGTAAATAAAACTATTTTAAGTGTCGCTAAATACATATTTGAGAGATGTTAGCTGGTTTTCTTTATAGGCCCAGGATGGCCCAGCTTCCATTTCAAGTGAAACCTTAGTTGGGCAACATGTGCCCCATGAAACGCTCCTCTGATTTCTCTATCTACTTCTATTTTTTTTTCCTAACAGAATGGAGAGATGAAAACAGACCACTTCCCTGAATGATACTTTTTGGTCTGCCCAATTACAAAGGAAGAATTCCTTCCCAGTCCCAAGATGCCTTGGGCATTTAGTCATTCAGTCACTCAATCAACAAGCTCTGCTCTTTGCCAGGCAGTGTGTTAAGTAGTGGGGACCAGATCTAGGATTTCATAGCAGAGGGAAATCCCAGCTGAGAAAGGCCCTTCCTCTGAAGCAAATCCACACAATACTATTATTTATAGTCTTAGAGAGTTGCCAGTCTCTGTCAGAGGCAAAATTTGGACTCAGGTCTTCTGAGTTTGATCTCTCTTTGGTGGACCTGAGCCCATGGGAGCTAAAACACATGTTGCATCTTTGAGATCTGATCTCTCTCTATAACGTGTTCTCTCTCTATAACTCTCTCTCTATATATATATAAATGTTAAAATCGAAATAGTTCCTGATCTCTGGAAGATTTGTTCTTTTGAAATCAAAAGGAGTGAGATAAATAGCAACATGTGCATATGGAGAAATACAAAATAGATAACAGATAATGGGGGGAGAGTAGAACAGTAGTAAATTGGGGAGTGTCAGAAAAGTCTTCACTATGAGGTAGAACTTGTGGCGAGGAAGGAAATCGTATATGAAGACTAGCAAAAAGGCCAAGTTTAGTAGTCGTTTATGGGTAAGGGAAATGTATAATGATGCTAGAAAGGTCAATTGTAATGAGTTTTAAGTATCAAATATAGAGGTTTACATATTATCCTGGAAGTAATAAGTAACTAATCAATGTTTTTGAATGGTGGGGCTGGAGAAGACTTTTGAGAGTTCCTTGGACAACAAGGAGATCAAATCATGCAATACATAGAGAAATTAATTCAGGCTATTCACTGGAAGATCAAATACTGAAAAGCTGAAGTTTAAATACTTTGGCCATATAATGAAAAGATAAGATTCACTGGAAAAGACCTCAATTTGGGGAGAGATGGAAGGCAAAAGGCAAAGAAGATGGCAGAGGATGAAATGGATAGAAGGTGCCATGGAAACAAATATGAGCTTGGGCAGATTTTGAGAGATAGTGGAAGATAGAAGGAGCTGGTTATGGTTCATAGGATCATGAAGAATCATGACTGAACAACAAATTTTACTGAATAGGGGAGTAATGTAGAGAAAGATGTGCTTCAGAAAAATCTTTTTGTCAACTTTGTGGTGTATGGATTGATCCAAGACAAAGGTTTGGAATCCTTGCAAGGGCTTAAAAGACTAGAAGAGACAGATAATGATTTGGGACAACAGCTCAGGAGAAAGATTAGGGCTGGTTACATAGATTGGAGAATCACCTCCACAGAGCTAAATGAATCCTTAAGAGTTGATGAGATCATTGGTTGAAAGAGTCGAGAGTAAAAAGAGGAAGGCCCAGGACTGGACCTTGGGGGGATGTCTATGGCTAATGGGTGTGTGAGGAATGAAGTAGCAGAAAAGTGGGAAAGAGCAGTCAAATAAAAGGTAAATGAGTAAAAAGAGGATCACTAAAACTCAGAGAGGAGCAAAAGTGAAGTGCAGGAGAGAGTGGTCAAGGATTTCATGTTGCTGACAATTCAAGAAAATCAAGAAGACTGAAGGGCTCAAGGTTAGGCGCTATCTTGTCCCCAAATTTAGTCCAGTGGTTTGCACATAGACAGAAATGTTTTTTAATTCATTCATCTCTACCTCTTAGAATCTCCAGTTTTCTTCAAAGTTCAAATCAAGGGCTACCTGATATAGGAAACTTTTCTTGATTCTGCCAACTTCCCAAAAGACTCTGACATTCTATTCTCTACTCTCCATTTGTGGGATCCTCTGTTCTAAATACATGGATGTGATTGGACTGGGTTCAATTTTTAGGGAGCCTCCTTTTCTCTTTGGTTTACTATGTTTTCTACCCCAGCATTCTCAAGGAAAAACTACTTAAAGTTTAGATTTTGACTCATTCCAAGATTTCTCCAAAAGCAAGGAATGGTGGGAGAAGGGAAGAGTAGAAAGGAACTCTCGGTATACAAAATGAATCAGGCATGGGACAGGTATTTATTTCCCAAACACAAAATATTCATAAGAAAGACTGAAATTGGGGTTCAGTAACTTAGTTTGTAATTTAAACTTTCTCAACACAAAAATGCAGTTTTGCAGGACTGCTGAACAGGTATTTCAATCTCTCCTTAGTTCCCATTAGACCTTTCATTATAGATATCTTCTGGCAAGACAGTCCTGAGTTTAGGATCTCGGTGATGATTAGCTGCTCCAAGAACACCTGAGTGGCTGCTGGGAACTCTTCCCCTTGTCACTAGTCATCTCAGACCAAAGGACGCAGGATCTTCAAACCTCTCAAATTCACAGGCAGACTGGACTCCAAGCCCAGGCTCTTGGGACTAATACTCATTCCCCCACAATTAGGAGGACAGAAGAACAGTGCCGAGGCATCCCCACACTCAGGATTGAGAATACTCAGCTGCACCATGTATTTTAGCTTCCATGGGCTCAGGTCCACCATTTCTGCTCATCTGAGTGGACAAATGATTCCTGATCTCCAGTCCTCATGGGAAACCTGATTGTTACATGGAGTGAGTCCAAGGAAGAAGAGACTAGGGATGGATTTTACTGCCTTTTTGAGAGGTCCACTAAATCATCATCTCTTCCTGCTCATCGGGCAATGAGGCGATTGATTTGTCATCTCAGAGCCCATTATTTCTCCTCAATAGAAGGTAAGCCCCTTGGGCACAAGGATTATTTTGTTCTTGTTTCTGTGTTCCGAACATCTTGCCCAGTGACTGACACACAGTAGATGCTTAAAGAAGGACTGTTGAATGAAAGTACTGTCAGTAGCATTTACATTTTCTGGCAAGGTGGGATGAGGCTCATTAACTCATCAACTGTGATCAGTCTCCCTCCCTCCACATCCAAAGCCACAAATATGTAGGATCCTGGGAGGGCGTGGGCAAAGAGTTATCTCCATTACATCCCTGCTTTGCTCCGGTTGACACCTTCCTCAGTTCCAGTCCAAAACAAATGCCAAATTAGGCCAGAATGCTAGAAAAGGCTCTGGAACACGCCCCAGTCAAGTCCCCAAAGTCGATTGGAGTCATTCTCCCAGAACAAATGAGTGCCTGGACCCAGTGAGCAGTCACCTATGCTTGTGCTCAATAAAATGTCCGTGCCCATGATTTGCACAGAAGATGGAATATCTCTGGAACTACCCAGCAATATTGTCTCGAGGTCTTGTATCAGAAACTATAAAATTGTTTTCTACTTGACCTAGGAGTAAAGTCCAGTGAAGAAGGCAATGACTCTGGGGTTAGAGGTGGGGAGTTCACACCCACAGCTGTAAAGACCAGCTACATAACCCTTGGCAAGTCACTTAAACTCTGCCTCAATTTCTCTACCTGTTGAATAAGGAATTTATCTTGCATCTTTCTGAGCTCTAGAGATTAGTGAACTCACAAAGATTCACTTTACCTTATGGCATAAAGATGATATCCTTTCACCTTTATTGTATTTAAAGTAGGGGTTATTAACCTTTCTCCTTCTGGACCCTAGGCTATGCTTTCAAATGTTAAAATAACTCTGAAAAAATGTGTTGAGAAACTTTAAATTTTGATCTTTATTATTAACAGTTGCTTCATTATTTTCTTAAGTTTGGACAATCAACAAAAGAACAAATTCAATCCTTGATTTGTTATGTTGGCTACTTTTAAGGGTGAGTATTCACTCGATAAATTTAATAATAGACTCTCTCTAGTCAATCTGAGCTGAGTCCTGCACACCTCTACCTGGATTCCCTTGGGAATCTGGTGGTGTCTATGGATTTTCTCAATGATGTGTTTTAAAACAATTGATGGAAATTAGAAGTTAGTGAAAATAAAAATTCAAGTTTTTCCTTTACAAGTTCATAGACCCTCAGGAGTTGATCCATGGAGCTTGCGTTTAGATCATTTTCTTAAGAGTGTGATACTAAAGAACTAATCAGAATAGGGGAAAAGAGATTCACTTAGGGGAGGATTTTGAGAGAGATCAGAGGTATTTTGTTTTTCTTTTAGTTTGGTCAAGGAAATAACAAGTCTGGAAGTGACTCTAATCCCAAATGACCTTTTCAGGGATAAAGTATAACCTGGTGTAATTAAAGGGATCTATTAAAGACAGTCATTAACTTGGGTTAGTCTGTTTGGAGTTCTTTTTCAGAGAGGGATAGAGACACAGAAAGACAGAAAGAGAAAGAGAGAGAGAGAAAAAGGGAAGGCAACTCATTTAGAGACTAGAATCACTCCTTTCCCTTCAAGTGACCAAGTAAAGAAATGCCCCCGAGTCTGTTCACTGGGCCTTGTTTGACTGTTTTCTTATCAAGGTAAACAGAAAGATAATATCACAGTCTAGGGGTGGAGAGATTGGAGAAACTGATAGGGAAATCATGCATATAAGTGTATTTCAAGGAAAGGAGAAGATGAAAGAAAATCAAAACTCTGGGATTGGACCCCTCTACATATTCTTCAAAGTGTCAGAGGTAAAATTTGCCCCTCTGAGCCTTGGTTTCCTTACCTGTGAAATGGGGGTCAAGGTGTAATATTTCCCTTACAGAGTTATGATGAACAAAAAGAATTTTGTGAATCACAAATGGTTCTGTAGAAGAAGGATAAGTCGATCAATAAGCATTTATTGCATGCCAACTGCATACCAGGCATGTTATACAATGCAATGCTGTAGATATAAAGAAAGGCAAAAGATAGTTCCTACCCTCAAGTATCTCACAGTCTAAAGGGGAGACAAGCAACTAATACAAACAAAACTATGTACAGAAGTAGGAGATGATCAGCAGAGGGAAGGCACCAGAATTAAGAGGAAGTGGGAAATGCTTTAGGAGAAATGGCAGGCAGGATTTCTGTTCCGTGAAGACCAGTCTGACTAAATGTGGAAAGCATCAGTAATGGTGGGTTCAAATTGGTCTCCTTGCCTTCAGTCTTCCCTTCTTGCATCCACCTTCCCTGTAGCAATCAAACTATTTCCCAACAGTGCAGATCTGGCCATATGGCTCCTCTGCTCTGGATAATTTGATGGCTCCCATGGCCTCTGAGATAAAATACAAACTTATCGTCTTAGCATTCATAATTTGTGTCCAGCCCACCTTTCCAAGTTTATTGCAAGTTATTCTCCCCTGTGTACTTTGTGCTCCAGTCAAACTGACCTACTCCTTATCAATGATTTGAATAAAGACCATTTATACAAGATGGTCATCAAATCGGCAGAAGAGCTGGGGGAGAGCTAACACACTGAATGGTAGAGTTAGGATCCAATTAGATCTCAAAACCCTCCAGAACTGAATGGAATACAATAAGATTCAATAAGAATGAATGTCAATGGGAATGGACTTGGGTTCAAAAAGTCAATTTCACAAATGCAAGGGAAGGGAAGCATGGTTATCAGTTCTGAAAACAATCCAGGTGGATAGCAAACAAGATAATCAAGAGTTGGATGTAATAATAAATAAAGCTAATAAATTTTTGTGCTGCATTAAGGGAGTCAAAGTTTCTAGGAATAAGAAGTCTGTAGTCCCTCTTTATTTTGCCCTGGTCCATATTTGGATGATCTCTCCCAAGAGGACAGGGTCCCTGATATTATTTCCAAGTCAAAAAGGAGCACACTAGCACTTGTAGCCCCAGCAAAAGAGGGTATCCGGTCACAATTTCAGGACAAAGAGGGGAGTTGCAGAGTAACAAGGTTCCTTCTTAGATAAAGACCAGCACTCAGGTCAGTTGAGCAGTGACTACACTTCCCCTTGGCTCTTTCCCCCTTAGAAGCACTGAAAACTTACAGACCTCCAAAACTGTCTCTGAAAACAGCAGCACAAAAGCTTGAGACAATGCCCCCACCACTACAGAAACAAAGCCTAATTTAAAATAAAGTTAAAAGTAAAATATTAGACTGGTTAAAAAAAAAGAATTTGACTGTAAGAAACTACTATGGTGATAATGAAGATCAAAACACAAGCCCAGCAAAAGACAAGGAAAGCAAAATAACTACAAGCACAATTTCCAAGAAAAAAGCAAATTGAACACAAGCCCAACAAGAATTCCTGAAAGTTTTTAAAGGCTTTTTAAAAATCAAGTAAGAGAAGTGGAAGAAAAATTGGGGGAAAAAATGACAGTGATGCAAGAAAATTATGAAGAGTATCAACAACTTGTAATAGAGGCATACACACATACACACATACACATACTGAAGAAATTAACACTTTAAAAAACAGAATTGGCCAAATGGCAAAACAGGCTTGAAAAAAGAGAAGACCTTAAAAAAATAACTGATCAAATGGCAAAATGGACAAAAGTTCATTGAAGAAAACAATTCCCTAAAAATTAGATTTGCACAAGTGGATACTAATGATTCCAAGAGACATCAAGAAACAATAAAACAGTTTAAAAATGAAAGAAAATTCGAAATATCTCATTGGAAAAACAACTGACTAGAAAAGAAATTCAACTGGGGAAAGATAATTTAAGGATTATTGGACAGTCTGAAAGCCTTTTCAAAAAAAAAAAAAAAAAAAAAACAACCAGCCTAGACATCATATTTCAAGAAATTATCAAGGAAAACTGCCCTGATATACTAGAACAAGAGGGTAAAATAGAAATTAAAAGAATTCACCATTTGGATGCTATACCATTTGGTGCATATATTTAGTATTGATAGTATTTAATATTCTATGGCAAAATATATTTTTAGCAAAATATATTTTCTCTGCTTATTTCTTTTAATTAGGTTTATTTTTGCTTTTGTTATGTCTGAATTCTGATCTGATAATTGCTATCCCTTTCTTTTTAAATTTTTAAAAACTCATCTGAAGAATAAATGATTTAGCTCCAAACCTTGATTTAGCTCCAAACCTCTGTGTGTTTTTTTGTTTCAAATATGTTTTTTGTAAACAACATATTGCTGGATTCTGGTTTCTAATCCATTCTGCTATCTACTCCCATTTTATGGGTGAATTTATCCTCACATTCATAGTTATGATTAACTTCGTATTTCCTTCCATTCTATTTTTTCCCTATTTATGCTTCTTTGTCTCTCTTACATTGTCCCTCTTCAAAAGTCTGTTTTGCTTCTGACCATTGTTTCCCTTATATCTTCCCTTATATCACCCATCTCCCCTCTTATCCTCTTCCATTCTTATATCCCTGATGGGTAAAATAATTTGTATCCCCAATGATTGCATATGTTATTTTCTCTTTGAGAGTAAGGTTCAAGTCTTGCACAAATGGTGTAGCATCCAAATTCTTTTTTTTAATTTTAATTTTAATTTTTTAAATTTATTCATTTATTTATTTTAAATAGCCTTTTATTTACAGGTTATATGTATGGGTAACTTTACAGCATTGACAATTGCCAAACCTCTTGTTCCAATTTTCCCCCTCCTTTCCCCTACCCCCTACTCCAGATGGCAGGATGACTAGTAGATGTTAAATATATTAAAATACAAATTAGATACACAATAAGTATACATAACCAAACCATTATTTTGCTGTACAAAAAGAATCGGACTCTGAAATATTGTACAATTAGCCTGTGAAGGAAATCAAAAATAGCATCTAAATTCTTAAAGAAAAAGTTAAACGAACTATAGGAGGAAGCAAATACAAAACTATATTAATAGAGAACTTCAACTTTTCTCTCTCAAAACTAGATAAATTTAATTATAAAATAAATAAGAAAAAAAGGCAAGAATAGAAATTTAGAAAAAAATTAGCTGTACTAGATCTCTGGAGAAAATGAATGGGAATAGAAAAGAGTTTACCTTTTTCTCAGCTGTACATGGCACTTTCACAGAAATTGACCTATATTAGGGCCTAACAATCTCACAACCAAATGCAGAAAAGCAGGAATATTAAATGCATCCTTTTCAAACTAGTATGCGATAAAAACACATTCAGCAAAAGGACATAGAAGCATAGATTAAAAATCCATTGTAAATTAAATGATTTAATTTTTAAAAAATGAATGAGCCAAAAACAGGTCATAGGAATAATCAATAATTTCATTAAAGGAAATGACAATATTGAGGCAACATTCCAAAATTTGTGGGATGCAGCCAAAGCAGTACTTAGGGAAAATTTTACATCTGTAAATGCTTACATCAGTTAAACGGATTAAAAAACCAGATCAATGAATTGAGTATGCAATTTTTAAAAACTGGAAAAAGAACTCATTTTAAATCCTTAACTAAACACTAAAATGAAAAATTTTGAAAAATAAAGGCAAGGTTAATAAAATTGAAAGGAAAAAAAGCCATAGAACTAATAAACAAAATTGAGTTGATTTTACAAAAATATCCATACACAATAAAATAAATAAATCAATGCTTAATTTGATTTAAAAAAGGAAAGAAGAAAACCAAATTATTAGTACTAAAAATGAAAAGGATGAATTCACCACCAAGGAATATGGAACTAAAATTATTATTAGGAGCTATTTTGCTTGATTATATGACAATAAATCTAACAATCTAAGTGAAATGGATAAATATTTACAAAAATATAAATTGCCCAGATTAATAGAAGAGAAAGTAGATTACTTAAATAATCCTATCTTAGAAAAAGAAATTGAACAAGCCATAAATGAGTTTTCTGAGAAAACTTTTTAGGACCAGATGGATTCACAAGTAAATTCTACCAAACATTTATTTTTTTTAAATAATTATAACTTTTTATTGACAGTTCATATGCATGGGTAATTTTTCACAACATTATCCCTTGCACTCACTTCTGTTCCAATTTTTCCCTTCCCTCCCTCCACTCCCTCTCCTAGATGGCAAGCAGTCTTATACATGTTAAATATGTTAGTATATTCTAGATACAATATATATGTGCAGAACCGAACAGTTCTGTTGTTGCACAGGGAGAATTGGATTCAGAAGGTAAAAGTAACCTGTAAAGAAAAACAAAAATGGAAACAGTTTACACTCATTTCCCAGTGTTCCTTCTCTGGGTGTAGCTGCTTCTGTCCATCATTGGTCAATTGGAACTGAATTAGATCTCTTTGTCAAAGATATCCATTTCCATCAGAATACATCCTCATACAATATCATTTTGAAGTGTATAATGATCTCCTGGTTCTGCTCATTTCACTCAGTATCAGTTCATGTAAGTCTCTCCAGGCCTCTCTGTATTCATCGTGCTGGTCATTTCTTACAGAACAATAATATTCCATAACATTCATATACCACAATTTACCCAACTCGATTCTCCAATTGATGGGCATCCATTCATTTTCCAGTTTCTAGACACTATAAAAAGGACTGCCACAAACATTTTGGCACATAAAGGTCCCTTTCCCTTTTTTAGTATTTCTTTGGGATATAAGCCCAGTATCTACCAAACATTTAAAAAACAACTAGTTCTAATACTATATAAACTATTCGGGGAAATAGGCAAAGAAGGAATCCTACCAAATTCCTTTTATGACATAAATATGGTGCTGATACTTAAGCCAGGAAAAATAAAAACAGATGAAAAAAACTCTGAACCAATTTCCCTAACAAATATTGGTGCAAAAATTTTAAATAAAATTCTAACAAGGAGATCACTGCAAAATATCACAAAAATTATACAATATGACTTGCTGAAATTTGTACAAGAAATGCAAGGCTGACTCAATGTTAGGAAAACTATTAGTCTAAGTGATCATATTGGTAATAAAAAGAAACCAAAATCATATGATAATCTCATGGAAAAAATTATCTGTCAGATCTTGCTAAAGGAAAAGTTTATGACTAAATAAAAGATAGAGGGAAATACAGGAAGCAAAATGGATAATTTTGATTACATTCATTTAAAAGATTTTGCATAAACAAAACCAATGCAGCCAAGATTAGAAAGATTAGGGGAAAGAATTCTATAGCAAGTTTCTTTCATAAAAGTGTCTTTTCTCAAATATACAGGGAACTGAGTCAAATTTATAAAAAATAAAAATCATTCTGATGACTGGTCAAAGGATATAAAACAAGCAGTTTTCAGATGAAAAAATCAAAACTAAATATAGTCATATAAAAATGTTCTAAATCACTCTTGATTAGAGAAATACACATTAAAATAACTCTTAAGATAGGACTTTACACTTATCAGACTAGCTAACATGACAGAAAAAGAACATGCTAAATGTTGTAGGGGATCTGAAAAATTGAAACATTAATGCATTTTTGGTGGAGTTGTGAACTGCCCCAACCATTCTGGAGAAAAATTTGGTATTAAAAAGCTTTTAATCATAGAAACATCATTTTCAGGAGATTCAGAAGTTATCTAATTCGATGACCTCTTTTAAGAAACAACCAAGGTTTTCTGGTTTCCAATACAAGCTTCTTTCCTCTGCTCTATCCTGCCTGTGACACTCTGTCCATATGGCCATTCTTTCCTTTTGCATTTGCATCTCCAATTGTTAGCATACAGTAGGTGATTAATAGATTTTTTTTATTGACATTCCTTTCATTTTGATGGAAAATTTTTCATTGTACATACTTTAACTTTCAATTATTATCTTCTTCAATATATATGAGGAGGGTTGCCCAAAGGGCTATCAAACTGTGCATACCCTTTGATCCAGCAATATCTCCCAAAGATTGTCTGTATCCCAAAAAAAATCACAAAAGAGGGAAAAGACCCACATGTGCCAAAATGTTTGTGGTAGCCCTTTTTGTAATGGCAAGGAACTGGAAACTGAGTGGATGCACATCAGTTGGGGAATGGCTGAATAAGTTAGGGTATATGGATGTTATGGAATATTATTGTTCTTTAAGAAATGATTAGCAGGATGATTTTAGAAAGGCTTGGAGAGACTTACATGAACTGCTGCTAAGTGGAGTAGAACCAAGAGAACATTGTGCACAGCAACAACAAGATTATGTGATGATCAATTCTGATGAACATGGCTCTTTTCAACAATAAGGTTATTCATGCCAGTTCCAATGGTCTTGTGATGGAGAGAGACATTTGCAACCCAGAGAGAGGACTGTGGGGACTGAGTATCGACCACAACATAGTATTGCATAGTATTTTCACTTTTTGTGGTTTGTTTGCAAAATAATATTCTTCAGACCCTGAACTTGCAAAGAACTTAAAAAAAAAAAAAGCTGCTCTTATCAAAAGAAAACTGCACATGCTTGATTCCCCTCTTCAATCTCCATCTTAATTGTTGAGTGTCCTGCCATTCTTCATGGCAAATACTGTTCCAAGAGCAGAAAAAGCTGGCATCCAAGCAGTTCAATTTACAGGTGAGAAAATTGTGCATCAGCTAGGCTCCATCACAGGAAGCTTTTTGGAATGAGTTCTGGGTGCGGCAGGACCATAGCTGGGAGAGATTAGTCCAATCTTTTAATTTTTTCTGAAGAAACAGAATTTTTCCTTTTCATAGAGTCTAAATCTGTTTGTTGGCAACTTTTGTCCAGTTGCTTTCAGGGTCAGACAGACATCAGTGTAACAGATGTGGTGCAGGGAAGAAATGAGGGATGGAAGACTGGAGGTCATCATGATGACAAAGAACAGAGTCTGAGGTTGAAAGAGAGTGAGATAGGTTGTGATCACATAAAATAGTGTCCAAGGTGAGCGATGGCAGATCAAGGTACCTCTGGTTTGGGGTGATGGGGTGGAAACTTGGGTCACAGGAAATAAGGAAGGGAATGAGTTGAGAGGTTGGAGTGGTTGGCGGAGTATCACTTTGCATGTGGAAATTTTCTAGTAAGAAGGCAAGAATTGGGGCAAGGAAAAATTGTGAATTTATTGAGAGAGGAGAGTGTCCTGGAAATTGATAAATAATAGTGAGATCTTGATACTACAAGTGGAAGTGGGGAGCAAAGAGCATTTCAACTCCCCTGCCATGATCGATGAGTGGGTGAAGAATGAAAGGGCCACAGCAGGAATTGGTAGGTCGCAGTGGAGAAGGAAAAGACAGAAAATGACAGTTAGCTTGATACTGAAAAGAGTAGATAGATTTATCGTTGAAGTCGTGGGAGGGCGGGGCAGCCAAAAGAGATAGAGAATAGGTTTGAGTACTAACAGCCAAGGATTCAGAATCACTGCAATTGAGGGTTGATGAGATGGGACTGTGTTAATTATTGAGGGATTGAGTTCCATTCGGTTATTGTTGCTCATAAGGGTTAAACCTTGAGGTGGAGCTGTCTTAGACCATAAGCCCCTATGTGTAGTTAGGAAAATCTGGGGAGGGGGACGGAGGGGCCAGCATTAGGGCTGTGGGAAGCCCCGGTGAGCTGGGAAGCTCTCCACCTTGACCAGCCAGGTGAAGCAATCTCTGATCTCGTTTTCCTCATCTGCAGAAAGGGGGCTTTCTCTCTGCCAGGATGGCTAGGAGGAAAGCGCCAGGGAAACTTGAAGGTGCCAGCAAGCTAGAGCAGGGACAGTGATTATGACAGATCCCTGGTGAGGGAGGCAGCGTCCAAGGCCCCTCTCTCCCGGTGACTCACTTGTGTCAGGCTCTTTCTCTCCACCTGAAACAAAGTGAGCCCCAAAGGACCTGGCTCCATGCCCTGGCCCTCCACTCTGCAGTGCCAGGGTGAGCCCACTCGGAACGCCCTGAGGTCAAGTGCAAACAGCAACCCCCATGAGAAGGAGGAAGTTGCTTTTGTCTCAGGCTGCTGCTCTCTGATGTATGTCAGGGATGACACCCGTTCAATAAACCGAGCAAACTTTACCCGTCCGGCTCTTGGCTCCCTCCAAACCCCACAGTTAGCTCAGCTGTTCCTCTTGGCTGTTTTGTACATCCTGGTGAAGCTTTCCTGGGGCCTCATTTCCCCAAGAAATGCTTCCTTTTGGAGATCCTGGGACAACTCTTCCAGGTCATCTCCCCCCACCAGAATGTGAGCCCCCTCGAGGGCCAGGCCATTGTTGGGATTTTTGTCGTTTTCTTTGTATCCCCAGGCTTTAGCTCAGTGCCTGGCACGGAGGGACCCTTAACAAAGTCTTCCTGACTTGATTCCCCTAGAAGCAACCTCAGAGGACATCTAGTCCAACCCTCTTATTTTACAGATGGAGAGAATAAGACTTGGAGAGGGGAAAAGACTTGCCCAATCACAAAGCTAAGGACAGGGTCACGGAGGAACCCCAGATCTGGAGCTCTTTTCATTTCTTCATCCTTCGTTGGACGTCAGTAGATATAAGAGCTGTTTCTTTGAGAGGTTACACTCAAATAATTGAAAGGCAATTTGTGGATAAGGCTTTTGGTCACAGAGGACAGAACACTCAGTACTTGGTGGACACCACAAAGAGACTGATTTAGCCTTGATATCAGAAAAGGTTTTGTAACAAAGTGGAGATGTCCAAACAGGCTGTCTCGGGAGATGGAGACTTCCTCCCTCTGGATTTCTTTGAGAGGTTTCCCAACCACTTCCTTCCTGGAGATGTTACAGTTGGGACTCCTTCATGCAGGGGAAGACCTAGATGGTCCTTTCCAATTCTCCAGCTCGTGATTCAGGGAAGTTGCATTTTGGTAAATCAGTGATATTTTAAATACTCTGAAAAAACTTAGCACTGAAAAAAAAAAAAAAAAAAAGCTGTCATGACAGCAAAACAAAGATCACCACTCTAAATGGGGAAAGAAGGCTGGGCTTCATAACCGAAACTCAGGCCTTGTACCATTAGCTAATTCTAATCCACACCCTCTCTCCCATCTATATATTATAAATTAAAGAGAGAAGGGAATTCCCCCTCTAGCCCTAGGATCCAGTTTCAAAATTCCCCTTTCCAGTAACTCCAGTGCTTAGTACACAGTAAGTGCATAATTAGTGTTTATTGACTGACTTACATCCTTCTATATACATCCTGGTTCTATATACATTGTCTCCCCCACAATTAGAATGTGGACTCCTTAAGGACAGAGACCCTGTTTTTGTCTTTCTTTATTACTCTAATCCTTAGCATGGTACCTGGAACACAGTAGGTGCTCTAAAAAATGTAAGCTGACTGATCAAGTCGAAATTTGTCTCTTTACCATCTCTCCCTCTCCCTTTCCATCTCATCCTCTATCACTCCTAGCTTTGGGATGCCGAGGTTTGTCTCATCTTGAATCTTGGGGAGAGAGAAAGAGAGAGAGAGAGAGACAGAGAGAGAGACAGAGAGAGAGAGAGAGAGAGAGAGACAGAGAGAGAGAGAGAGAGAGAGACAGAGAGAGAGAGAGAGAGACAGAGAGAGAGAGAGAGAGAGAGAGAGAGAGAGAGAGAGAGAGAGAGAGAGAGAGAGAGAGAGAGAGAGAGAGAACTGAGTATTTCTGGAAAGATTTAAGCCCCCAGCAGGAATAGAAATCTCTTTTTCACTCCTTTGCCAACATCCTTCTGCTTATCTCCCAGTTCTGTCCGTAACCCATCCAGGGACAAGATGTGATCACGAGCTGTATCTTCCAAAAAAGGGAGGGAAGGTGGCTGTGACTGGGAGGGATAAATATAACCCATGGGCCACAAAGTAAACAACCACAAAGCTCATGGGGTGGATATTTATTTTATATAAGGTGGAGTTGAGTTCTAAGGGGAATTATTTTTTTCCTCACGTGATACTCACAAAGTATCCCCCCTCCTACTATTTTGTTCTTTAGAATCCTTCCTAAACACGTGCACACCTTAACTAAAGAGGGGACAATAAGTAGGCTTAAAAGAAAAATTAATGAGTAGCTAAAATCAAACATAAAAGAAACTTTGGAAGACAATTCATGTGCCAGGAAAAGCCATTCCCAGGGAGAAGAAACCACTAGATTTGCCCTCTCTATACAGCAACCTGGGACATGTTATTTTTATCTCCATATTACCTTGAGGAAACTGAGGCAGACATGGAGTTAAATGACTTGCTGAGGGTCACACAGCTTGTAAAGGCAGAATTTGAACTCGGGACTTCCTGACTCCAGGTCTAGTACTTGGGCTACTGTAGAACTAATTATTTCTAGTAGGGAGTATGTCCAATGAGAGCAGCCCAATCATATCACCAGAATTCCTCAGTAGTCCTGCAGCTTTGGAGCTATGAGACATTCCTCCTGACCACCTTTGTTCCCTAAATATGCGTCCCTAGTGGATAATCCTCATGGGCTCCCATTCTTTCTACTGATGATAAATGTGGGTTCGAGGAAAAAAAAGGAACCTTCCATTTCAGATGTTCTTAACCTAAGTCTTTGGATTTGCCTTTTTAATATTTTGAGATATTTATATAATAAAATATTTTAATATTTTGAGAATGGTATTTCAATATATTAATTTTAAGTATTTCAGAAATGCATTCTAAATATCCTCAAGGATCACTAAATTAGCGTGTATCAATCACACACACATAAAAAGGTTATGGTTTTCTTGTGATTTTTCTTATTGCACTATTTGATTCAGTGCTTTTTATTTAAACCGATCGCCTCTCCTGACTCACTTGTAAAAGCCAGTATATTGGACAGGAGCCACACAGAAGGAACTTGATCTCTTTTGTCAGTACAATGTTCTATATCTCAAGACAAGTAGAATATCACTCCACCTCCAGGGGGAGGTTTCTTCTCCAGGTTAAACATTCCCACTTCCTTTGAGTGATCATCATGTGACATGAAGCCAAACAACCAGTCAGGCTACCATCCAATTCATCAATATCCTTCTTAAACTGTGACCTCTCCCCCATCCAATTTCCCAGGTCAAAGGACAACAAGATTGCCCTTTCACATTCCTGGGAGCCTCACCTCTCTCCATGTACCCGAAGATCATAGTTTGGACCTGGCTGAGAGAGTGGAAGTTTCAAACATGGAGAGGCAGACTTTTCTGGAAAGGGATAATGGAAGGATGTGGGGTCTAGACATGAGGCAGGATGTTTCAGAGGCTTAGAAAGAGCCCTGAGAGATTTTTGTTCAATCCCATTGAACAAAATACCCATTATATAAGGACTGTAGTATGGAAGAGAGGTTGGATTTATTCTACTTGATAGTCTCTGCTTTAATATCTCTCCTGGCTTCCTCTCCAACTTCCATGTCTTTAGACTGGCCGTTCTCTCATTTCTGGAGCGTTCTCCCTCCTCACCTCTGACTCAGACACTCTCTAGCTTCCTTCTAGATTCAGTTCATTGTCCACCTTTTGCAGTTCTCTCTGCTTTAGTGCCTTCCCCTGAAAGGTTCCATCTACTCTTAGTGTGTCTTACATATATCTATTTATTTATATTTTGCCTCCCCCTCTGTAAGCTCCTTAAGAATAAGGACTGATTCTACTTTTTCTTTGGATGACCAGTGAATTACCATGGGATCTGACACATAGTAAAAATTTAAGAAATGAGTGTCGATTAATTGATTGATTGGACAAAACTACGTTCTATGGTTCTCTTCTAGCACTGGTGGTCTACAATTGTATGATTTAATGAATGAAGCAGAAAACTTAAGGGAATCGGATCCAATCACTCACTTTTTAAAAAGTAAAGTGCACAACTTTTGCTCTTCTACAATGGTGGGAAACCATTTTTTCTGCCAAGGGTCATTTGGATATTTATAACATCATTCTAAGGCCATACAAAATTATCAACTTCTAGAACTCGAGCAGTGGGAGATTGTTGTCCCTAGCTTTCAGCTCATCATTGCTTGCGGTTGCCTTGGCAAAGGATTTCAGGGGTTTTATAGTCCACAGACCGGATGGTTCCCACCCCTATTGTATAATTCCGAATAGAAAGTTCTCCAAAATAGCCAAGCCAGTGTTTCCCTGAGATGTTGGGTTAACTCCATTGATGAATGACATACACCACCTTGTGGCTAGTGAGAGGAACAACTGGACTTTTAGGTCCAATTTTTCCCAGGGTCTGTGGAATCTGTAGTTGGATCCCATGGCATTCAACACATGTTGAGTGCAGAGGAAGGAGCAGGTCCACAAGGGGAATGAAAGCTCTTTACTAGACATGGTTCCTGACCTCATAAATGGGGAGAGGGCAGGAGGACACGAGACAGAAATGGTTAATCAGAAGACAAAATTCTTGTCAGGACTTTCCACAATGCATTACTATTTGCTAACTGTATATGAGGTATTCGGGAAGTCTAGCACTTCTGGTGGGAGGACTAAAAATCCCACCTGTTTATCCATTTTTGGCATCCACTGATTCACCCAACTCTTACCTGTGGCTCCAAGAATCTGTAAAATCCACACCTCAGTGAAACTAACTCAACAGGTTGAGGGAAACCAACAAGTCTCAAACTAGTTGAGGAGTTAAACATTTAAAGACTTCACCGCATAAAATAGCAGATGAGGGCGACTTGTTCTAATGGCCATGAAGCAGGCTCTGTGGAGCACTTAGATCTTGCTCACACATCAAAGACACTGAGGTCATCCACGGCACCCCTATTGTCTTGACTCACTGGACTTCAGTGGCTCAGGAAGAAAAGGTGAGCCGATGACTTTATGTGACTCTGGTTCACTTAAATCCAAGGCCAAGTCAAGACATCACCCTAGGACACTATTGATCCTCTTAGAAAACCAAGGACACACAACAACAATTTTCTAAGCATGAATGTTATATTTTTCCTTGATAGAAATTTTTGTTTCTTCTTTTTTTTATTAAAGCTTTTTATTTTCAAAACATACGCATGGATAATTTTTCAACAATGATCCTTGCAAAACCTTGTGTTCCAAATTTGTCCCTTCTTTCCTTCCATCTCCTGCCCTGGATGGCAAGTAATCCAATATATGTTAAACATGTTAAAATATATGTTGAATCCAATATAGGCATATATATTTATACAATTATCTTACTGCACAAGAAAAATCAGATCAAAAAAGGAAAAATGAGAAAAAATAAAATGCAATCAAACAACAACAAAAAGAGTGAAAATGCTATGTTGTGATGCACACTCAGTTCCCACAGTTTTCTTTCTTGGTGTAAATGGCTCTCTTTATCACAAGATCATTGGAACTGGTCTGAATCACCTCATTGTTGAAGAGAGCCCCGTCCATCAGAATTAATCATCATATAATCTTGTTGCCATGTATAATGATCTCCTGGTTCTACTCATTTTACTTAGCATGAGATCATATAAGTCTCTTCAGGCTTCTTTGAAATCATCCTGGGGATCATTTCTTATAGAAAAATGATATTCCATAACATTCATATACCATAACTTATTCAGCCATTCTCCAACTGATGGGCAGCCACTCAGTTTCCAGTTTTGCTGCTACATTTTGTACATGTGGGTCCCCTTCCCTCCTTTAAGATCTCTTTGGAATATAAGCCCAGTAGAAACACTGCTGGGTCAAAGGGGATGCATAGCTTGATAATTCTTGGGGCATAGTTCCAAATTGCTCTTCACAATGGTTGGATCAGTTCACAACTCCATCAACAAATTAATGTCCCAATTTTCTCACATTCCCTACAACATTCATCATTATTTTTCCTGTCATCTTAGTCAATCTGAGAGGTGTATAGTGGTACTTCAGAGTTGTCTTAATTTGCATTTCTCTGATCAATAATGATTTAGAGCACCTTTTCATATGGCTAGAATGGTTTCAATTTCTTCATCTGAAAATTGTCTGTTTATATCCTTTAACCATTTATCAATTGGAGAATGGCTTGAATACTTACAAATTTGAGTCAATTCTTTATATATTTTAGAATTGAGGCCTTTATCAGAACCCTTGAATGTACATTTTACCCCAGTTTATTACTTTCCTTCTAATTTTTTCTGCATTGATTTTGTTTGTACAAAAACCTTTTCACTTAATATAATTTAAATTATCTATTTTTTGTTCAATAATGAACTCCAGTTCTTTTTTGGCCACAAATTCCTTCCTTCTTCACAGATCTGAGAGGTAAACTATTCTTTGTCCTTCTAATTTGCTTATAATATCACTATAAATGTTATTATTAAGCATAATAAGTATTATTATCTCCATTTTATTAATGAGGAAACAGGGTTAGAGGTAGGTAATTTAATATGCAGGTACTCAGTAATGAGCTCCAAAACTTGAACCTGGATTTTCAGACTCAAGACCACTGTTCTTCTTTCTATCACTAAAGTGACTTTCAAGTCTACTGGTTTTGGGTCCCCTTTATACTCTTAAAATGAGGATTTCCTGTGTTTTTGAGATTCATATGTAATGGTATGTATTGTATTAAGTTTTATTTTAAAGACTTCCAAAAGAGTCTTGGGGAGCCCGGAAGTCCCTGGACTACACTTAAAGAACTGTTGAACTATACCATGCTAATAAGAGATTTTCAAAGTGATATAGGAGGTAAGAAGGGGGAAGATCATTAATAAGTTGAAATATGGATACAATGGAAGTCTATTCCACTTTTGGCTATTTTTTTTTTGTTAGGAAGGTTTATTCCTGACTCCTAGATCTATACTCTGGGGCCAGAAAGAACAAATTCAATTCGTCTTCCATGTGAGCTTTCAAACAATTGAAGGAATCTATTTTGTTCCTCCGAGTCTTTTCTTCTCTGGATTAAAATACTTAGTTTTTTTTTTTTTTTTTTTTCAACCAAATAAACCTAACTCCTCTTTGTTTTACCAGCCCTTTGAAGGCAGATATCAAGTTCTCCTTAAGACACTTCTTCTCTGGGCTAAAATACTCCAGTTCCTTGAACCAGACTTCCCATGGCTTAATTACTGGTCCTCAAACCCCAAGAGTCTCCTCTCTCCTTGGGATCGATTCCAGGCAGTCAGTGACTTCCTAAAATGTGGTTCTCAGAACAGAATATTCAGATTTGGTCTGGTCAGGATATAGGAGTAACATTTTTACTTCTTTATACTAAACACTGTGCTTTTGTTAATCCAACCAGGGGTCATTTAGATACTAAAGTCCTCCTATGTCTCATTGTAGCATGGAGAAAACTGTCAGATGAAGAGGGGATCTTTCTCCTAGCCAACACCAACAGCTCTACATATACCTTTGGTCTTATCTCCACCTGGACCTCCAGCAGATCACTCCCACCTATCATCCTCTCTCTCTCTCTCTCTCTCTCTCTCTCTCTCTCTCTCTCTCTATCTCTCTCTCTCTCTCTCTCTCTCTCTCTCTCTCTGTATGTGTGTCTGTCTCTCTCTGTCTTTCTCTCTCCCTCCCTCCCTTTCATCTTTCTTTACTCTCCCTCCCATGTCTTTCTCATCTTTAATCCCTCCTATCCCTCAGCTTCTTTTCTGCTGCCAAAAAACCCCAAAACATGACTCCATATCTCCCTATCCTTAAAAAAAAAATCCTCATTTTATTTGTTCCCAACACATATATATTATTTGTTATAAATCTTCTCCCTTTCATGGTTAAACTCCTTGAGAAAGTCAAAAACAATCAGTGCCTCTTCTTACTTCTAAACTCTCTCTATAGCCTGGCTTCCAACTTCATTTAACTGAAAGGTGTTCTCCCTAAATTTAGCAATGATCTCTTAATCAAATTGACTTGTGTTGAATTTTGATCTTATTATCTCATGTAGTTGATTCCTAGATCTTTATATGTATCTCTCCCGAGAGTCCTCTTAGACATTTCCCAGATGGATGCTTTATAGGACTCTCAAACTCAACATATCTAAAAAAGATTCACTTTTATCCCCATATTCCCTACCTTCTAAACTTCCCTATTACTATAGTCAAGAGTACCACCATTCTCAAGATCATCTTCCACATCCACAAATGCAATTTATTGCCAAATTTATCTTCCCGATATCTTTCATCCAAATCCTTATTACCTCTTGACTACAAAACCACAGTAGATTTCTAACTGGTCTTCCTGCCTCAAGTCTCTCCCTAATCCAACCCATCTTCAACTCAGCTGTTAGCGGCTTTTCTAAACTGTAGCTCTGGCCCTGTCACCCTTCCTTCCCCTGACCCCCTCAGTAAGACCCAATGGCTCCCCATCACCTCCAGTATCAAAGAGAAACTATTTGATCAGCACATGAAGGTCTTTATAACCTGGCCCCTTCTACCTTTTCCTTTCCAGCAGTCTAGACTTTGTCTTACCACTGAACTTCGATGACTTTGGAAGAGAGAATGAGGCTGATGACTTGGCAAAGCTCTGTCTCACTTAAGTCCAATTTGTGACCAAGTCAGGACCTTTGTGTTATCATCGATCTAATTTGAAAACGAAAGAAAAACAATAACAAAACATTTCACTCCCCTTCACACGCTATATGATCTGGATGTGCTGCTCCATTACAGTTCCTAGAACACAACATGGAAGATTCTGTTTGCCATTCTTGGTCCCTCTAATCTGCTGATGTCTTCCCCCTTTAAGTCCCGCCCCCCCCCCATTTTCTCCATAATATCTTGTTTCTAAGTAGTATCCTCTATTAAAATGTTAGCTCCTTGAGGACATGAATTATTTTTAGCTTTAGTTTTTCTTTGTATCAACTTCACTTGGCACAGAACTTGACATATAATAAGAGCTTAATAAATGCATGTTAATTTACCAATCAATTCAATGATGAATCAAGATTGCAATATGTTCCCTGACAAAGAAGTGATCAACTAAAATGCAGAATGAGACATGCTTTTTGAACACAGCAAATGTGGGAATATGTTTTGTTTGCTTTTATAAATTTGCTACAAGGATTTTGTTGTTGTTGTTGTTGTTTTCCCAAGATGGCAAGAAAAATGGGGGAAATGATAGGTTGCTTTTTCTCCCAAAGAAAAAGAAAGAAAGAAATGAGGATCATTGAATAATTTTTTATTGCACAGAAAAGGACCAAAGGAAGGTCAGATGGAATCAAACAGCTTTAAAATTTCCACACTGGAAGTCTCTATATTCATCAATAGAAAAGTAAGTTCTACTTGAGAGAGAAGTACTTTTCATGCAGTCCTTTCTCTGTTCTTTTTCAAAAGATGCAATGCTTATCTTAATTTGATATTTGCTAAATTTCAGATCAATTTAATTTAGAAAGAGATAAAAGAAAGAGATTAAAAAAAAAAGCATTAGCTCTGGGACTACCTTATCAGACTACAGGCTTAAGCTTGATTGTGTTCAATTTGCCTGAAGAAGGGAACACAAGCAAGCTTAGAGTACAACAAAATTGGTAAAACCTTCAAGAATGGAGAGGGGACAGTCTCACTGTGCTCTGCCATAGTCAGAGGATTTGGTTCTAGATGTCACTGTTCAGGAAGATAGTCAGACTGGAGGACACTCAAAGAGGCATCCAAGAAGGTGAAGGGTCTCAAGTCCTTGGAACATGGAGATTGCTTGAAGGAACTGAGAATTTTTAGCTGCAGAAAACTCAGGGAGGAGACAGTTCATGAGAACTAACTTCATGTGCCTGGAAGATCATTATGTCAAAGGATGACCAGACTTGGTCTATTGGCCCCAGAAGGCAAAAATAGGAGAAAGGAATAGAAGCTTCAAATAATCCTGTTTAGGCTTTCTTTCCTCCAAGCAGAATGGGTTGCCTTAAGAAGGAGGATAGTGGGTACTCCCTCCCTGGAAGTACCCATAGCAAAGCCTGAATATCTGCTTGAAGAACAGGCTCATTCAGGCATATGTTGGACTAGAAGCTTCTGGGGTCCCTTCCAACTCTGGGGTTCTACAAATGATTCTATTCACGTCTCATTTCTTGTGCCACCGTCCAAAGTTGTCTTCAGCACGTTCACTTTCACCATCTTCCATCAATGTCACGTTTAATGGGACAGGATGTGAGTCAGTGGGACACAGCAATTTTGATCCCAAACTTGCCGTCCTCTCAACAACATCCCTCCTCAAAAAGCTTCATGTATACCAGCATTAAACAACTCAAAGGTGGATAAAAGTTACTAAGAGTATGAGAGGGGAAAAAACCAAACCACAGGAAGACTATTCATAGTTGGCTATTTCCAGTTTATCTGGTGATGCGAATTTCACTTACAAAAGGGATCATGGGATCACAGATTTAGTGTGGGAAGTGTCTTTAGTCTAACTTCCTCACTTGATAGATGAGGAAACTGAGGTCCATAATCTTTCCCAAGGTCACATTTCCTGTGGAATAAGACTTTAGGGTTAGGATTTTGTTTTTCAACCGATATGTAAAAAGCTGGAGTTCATCTTAGGACACAAAATAGGAGAGTTGGGAGATCTTGCTAGGGAACTTCTGCATCCTTTTCTGGATGTAGGTAAAAATGAGAAGATTCCCCCCCAATGCTCAATGACCAACTATTGCAGATGTTTCTTTGAGCTCTCCATTCTAACTAAATTAGCCTGCAGGTCATTTCCCAAGAAAGGCGATCCCTTGGTTGTCCCTGGAGCCTGGAATACACTCTCTCTCACCTCTGCTCATCCCTCTTTTGGAACCCCTCATTCCCTTCAAGACTCAATGCACATGCTGCAACTCAGAGGAAGACTCTTCATGACCCACTCCATTATGACTTTCTTTTCCCCTCCCTTCCTACCAGAGAAATAACCTTATATTGCTTTTATTTTGTATGTATTTATCTGCCTACATTTTAGTTCTCCTGAGAATGCGATCTCTGAGGAGAGGAACCTGTAGTTTCCCTCTATTAATTCCAATTTATCCGACTACATGGTTGTTTGCATGTTGAACCCCTGATGAAATTGTGAGCTTGAGATCAGAGACCATCTTTCACCTTCCTTGTATCTCTAGTGCTTAAAACAGTGCCAGGCACATAGTAGGTGCTTAAAGTTTATTGATTGTGCCGGTACATTTCTTGGCTTACAATAGGCACTTTAATATTAATATTAAATTAATATTAATACTAATAGAGTTTTTATTCTATTAATAGTTTATTTATTATTTTAATAATTATTTAATGGAGAAGGCAGCACAGTATTGTGGAATAAAGGATTTGGAATTCTTGTACCTGGATTCTAATGCTGGCTATTACTACCTGTGTGACCTCAGACAGAAAACTGGCCCTTAATTTTCTCATCCATCCAATGAGGGGGAGCTCTGACACCATGGTCCTGGCTTACAACAGATGACCTTTGAGGTCCCCACCAACTCTAAGACCCTGAGAAACTTCCGCTCTGCTCAGAAAAGTGAATGCTGGGTTTGTAGCCTCCCGGGTCCAAACCTGGCTCTGGCCAATGCTTTTTTCTGCACCTCAGTTTCCTCATCTGTTAAATGAAGTTGGAATAGACAAGTTCAAAGTCCTCTTCCAATTCTGTACATTTCAACATATTCTCTCCTTTCCCTGAATATCGTACCATTCTCATCAGTGATTTTGGGCTATCATTACTTCTAAATTTATTCAATTCCCCAATTAGATTTTAAAGTCTTGGAGGAGAGGAGCAGGGGGATCCCTCACAGCAGTGAGCACGCAGTAGGCACCTAGCATTTGGACCAGCACTTCTTCCCACTCCTGCCATCAATTTCAGGTGGAATCTTAGACCTGAGCTTAGGGTTGCTGGTCCTTGGTCAATCTGTCCATGGACAAAATGGTCTGGCCCTTCTCCAATCAGTCCTAGAAAGACCTTGTCCCTCCTCCCAAATGAGCTTCGGCCCCACATTATCTTAATAAACTTAAGTGGTTAGAATTAGATAAACATTGGCCTGCTGTGAGAAGGACAATGAGTTCTATAGATCTGAGGTCCCGGTGAGACTCCTGACTATCTGATAAGACAGATATTCCAGGTACTACTAATCTCTCTTTACAGATAAGATGAAAACTCAAAAGGTGGAGAGTCTTCTCCAGGGTCACACAGCTAGAAAGCTAGAAACAAACCACTAGGGGATGCAATGGGCCAGGAGGTAAAAAGACCTTTGTTCAAATGCTACCTCAGACACTTAATCTGGGCAAATTTAATGTTTGCCTCAGTTTCCTCATTTGAAAATGAGAATAGGACCTGATTTTAAGGATCATTGAGGAAGAAACAAGACAATACTCATAAAGAACTTAGCATAATATGTATTAAATATTTTATTACTAAGCACAGGTTGTTTTAACTCCATTACATCTAGTGCCTAAACATGCTGCTTCTCAAAAGCCTCAAAAGCTCTGCCCACTATGAGCTGCCCCTACCAAGCCAGGGGTTTCAAATGTCTTCCTCTGTAAAATGAAGAGACTGGATGACCTGGAAGGGAAGAGCCCTCCACTCCTCAAATTAGGAGGTCTCTGGGAAGATTTGGGTTCCTGTAAGGGAGGAGAGCTTTGCCTTTTCTCCTGGGCTCCTGGAATGGGGCTGGCCTGCCTTTTGTGCCCATGAGCACTTGCAAAGGCAGCTGACACTACATTCTGGCTAACAAAAGGCCCCTTTGAAGGCTCTGCCATTGTCTGATTTTTAAAAAGGAAGCTGGATATTCTCTAAGATGTTCACTATGAGGCTCAGAGTCCCAAGGGACCTGAGAAACTCCTTAGTTCAGGCAGCTAAATGCACAGCTGATAGAGGATTGGACCAGGAGTCAGTGAGACCAGAGTTCAAATGTTACCTAATACTTATTAGCTAAGTGGTCCTAGGTAAGTAACTCAACCATCTTTGCTTCAGTTCCTCAGCTGTAAAATGGGGACAACAGTACCTACTTCATAGGATGGTGGTGAGGATCAGATGAGATAATACTCACAAAGTTCTTCACAGAGTGCCTGGTACATAATAGGTAGGTGCTTAATAAATGCTTATTCCCTTTCTCCCTCCCTTCTTCCGTTGGGACAGCCATTCCAGTGCCCGACTCTTCCACATCCCAACTTTCTTCCTTTGACCAATCTACCTTCTGCAGCTCTTGAAGAGCCAGACATGGGCAGGCTGGCAGCCTTGGTGGTCAAGGGCCTACCATTGCCTTGGCTCCCTGATCAATGACAGGACCCAAGTCTCTTCCAGCCTAAAAGCCCTGACTCAGTGACCCTCCCAGAGCTCGGCTTTGTCAGGTAAGAAGACCGGACTGTTATCTGAGGCCATTCCAGCTGAGATCAATGAGACTGGACTTTTATTTCTGTGTCTGTATAGAGAGTTAAGGTGTTTCCATGTCTAAAGCAGCAGCATTCGAGCCCTAACTTGGGATGATTTGGGGTCCAGATCCTGCCTTTGCCCCTCCTTGTGTGACCTCAGTGCCCTATAAGAGCTGGTGTGTTTTTTCCTCTGCATTAAAAGGTTAGACCTCTGAGGTCCCACCCAGCTCTGATTCTGGGAGCCTTCTCTCCTCCAGGTCCATTTCCCCATCGGTCAGGTGACCTCAGAAGTCCCATCCAGCCTCAAGGATGAGACCAAGGGCTAGCACTGACATGGCACTGCAGTTGACAAAGCACTTTCCATGTCCCTTCTGATACAACCCAAGTAGACAGTCATCCCTGCTCTCCTACACAAGGAAACTGAAGCAGAGGTGTGCCATCATCCCTCAGCTCATTTAGTTTCCCATAAAGTGTTAGGATTAGATAATCTCTAAATGTCTCATTATGGGAGACAAGTACGGGGAAGGGCACGCCATCTAATCCTGGGTTCCAATACTTGCTACTTGTGTGCCCCGACACCAAATGTGGACCCAGTTTCCTTTTCTGTAAGAACTGAGGTCTCTCCCAGCTACAAATCTCTGCACTGTGATCATTCTTCTGAGCTGATTTCCTTCTTTGTAAAAGAGGGATGAGTTGGATGATCTCACTGGTCTCTCCCCACTTCATAGCTAGAGTACCATACATAACGCTCCACGGCTAGGGTACCATATACATATCCCTCCACGGCTAGGGAACCGTACATCTCCCTCCAGCCTCAGCCTCCTCAAAATCCCAGCCTAACTCATCCACTCGGGGCAGTGCTTCTGCTCCTCACTCAGCCCCCCCTCTCCCCACCCCCCCCCCCCCATCACACAGCACACGACACAGATGTATCAATACTTTATTTTTTCCTCCAGCTCCAGTGATACAACTGTAGCAGCATTTTGAGAAACAAAACATCCCACACACCAATGCACACTCCTTCCCCCCGCCCCCCAATCTGCCCCATTCCTTCTTCAAACAGCAGATTTAACAATCAGAAAAGAGGGTCGGACAATATTTGATACAAACTACAGGCAGCCATCACAATGTTTTAATTTTTAAACAATACTCTTGCTCCCTTAAAAAAAAATTACATTTTGTGTTCTTGCACTTCAGAAGCAGCAAACACATTTGGATTTCACAGGCCAAACAGAATCCAAGTCATGCTTTCCCCTCACCCCCAGTCAAACACAGTGGTCCCGGGCAGGACGGGCAGCCTCCCAGAGGGAAAGCTGGACCCGTGTGGTTTCTAGCATTGTACGATGAAAGTGAGAGATTGAAAAGCGGGCAAGTTAGCCGGCAGTTAAGTTGGAGCTGGGATAGTGAGGAAGAAGAATCAAGTTCTGAAGGTTTATCCTGTCCATTCCAATGACAGAGAGATTGGAAAAGCAGGCAAGTTAGCCGGCAGTTAAGTTGGAATTGGGGTAAGCGGGGAGGAAGAATCAAGTTCTGAAGGTTTATCCTGTCCATTGCAATTGATTTTAGGAAGGTAGAACCCTGGACTTCGCTCCTTCAAACCAGAAATCAAGGCACAGGACAACAGATTTTGCCGAGCATAAGCCCAGGGCCCTCTGTGCTCTTCAAGGTTAAGTGATGGACTTCAGGCCCCAAGAGAAGACAAGATTTCATTTCTGGCTTGGAATTCCCGCATCCAGTAGGCACTTTAGCTGCTTAATGAATCAAGGCAAAGTAAGGTGAGCTCGGGACCTGAAAAGCAAGTCCCTTCCCTAAAGAGCCTCGCCTAGACAAGCGGGCATTCCAGTTTGTAAATACCACTTGAGGCGAAAGTTTGAGGAGGGATAGGAAACAGCTGGAAGGTAGAGGAAGACAAGGGGAAAGGAGGAGGAGGAGGAGGAGAAACTATTTTAGAAAATAAATTAATCCTGGCTCTAGATTGTGCAGATTCTACCCTTCCGCTGCCCACTTCCCCCATGCCCGTGATGCCCAACATGGCATGGGCGAAACACGCCTGGTACAACCCGTCTGATGGCCCAGCCCACGTGAGCTCTGCCAAGGCTGGCACAAGTTATCTGGATCTAACAACAAGGTCACACAGATTGGTCTGAGGGCCCTCTCCCACCTCCATAAATGAATGAATTCCAGACAGATCTAACTGGTTGGCTTCAGAGGAAAAGCCCCTGGCATCACCAAGCCAAGATTGCCATCCCTTGCCTGAAGCCTACTCACACCTCCCTGGCGCTGTTTCTCAAAAAGCCCTAAAAATCAGCCCCACTTCCAGGTCAGAACTCAGAGGCACCCTGGCCAAGGACAAGTGACTGGTGGCCATCTCTGGGGCCCTTTCAGAGTCTCTGCCAGGAGAAATGCCCAGTGCCTGAGACTTACAGGCGCTTGGGCAAGGAGAAGAGGGGCAAATTAGTCTTTTCAGGTCTGGCAGCTAGCAACGGGTTGGAAAAAAACAGGTTTGTATTTTTTTTTTTAAGGAGATTGTCATTCAAGACACACTACAAAACTTAGAAGGGCTCTATCTAAGTCATTTGTAATCTAAGTGCTAAAAAACCATCTCAAAGATCTTGTCCCTCTCTGAAACTCAAATTCTTCCTCATCATCTATGAAGCTGATCCCCCCAAATACACACACACACACACACACACACACAGAGGACACAGACATGCTTTTCTGGCACCTCCTCCTAGGCATGGAAGAGCAGAGATGAGCTTTAGCAAGGTGGTTCTCATCCCTCCTCACAGCGGCTGAAGGATCAAGACCCTAAGAATTACCACAGGGAAAATGATCTGAAAATGAAGGGTCGGGGAGAGAACAAGAAGCTGCTCTGCCCATGTGCCCCACAGCCACACCTCTGTACTAGAAACAATCCACCTCAGCCGGTGGGGAAGAGGAGGATCCTCAGGACACAGGGAAAGGGTCTTGGAGGGCCCTGGTTGGAACTTCAAAAAACAAACACACACACACACACACACACACACACACACACACAAGCCGAACCCCCTCACACCAGTACAAATCTTCCATCTGGAGATATTGGCAGGGGCCGCTCGGCCATGGCCTTCCTTACAGGGAGGGCCTTGAAGGACATGGGAGTCTCCATTGGAAACAGGAGAAGGGAGTGCTTGCTCTCCAGGGGCTTGGAAATAGATTCATCCAACCCTAAAGGCAGTCACAGTCTGTTTCCTCATCTGTAAAAGCAGGGAGACAGCTCAGTCTCTAACACCCCTTCCCAATTTAACGCCCCAAGTCTGTAAAGAAAAAAAATGACAAAGTAGTCATTTTTTTTCCTCTTGGTTACAGATTTTTTTTTTTTTAAAAAAGGTACTTTTTTCCCATTAAGAAAAAAAAAAAGTTCCAAAGTACAAACTCAACATTACATACATTCAAGTGAAACTTCCATGGGGGGCAGAGAGGGTGACTAACCTCTAGGCTTTCAGGCCCCCCCCGGAGGTTGGGTAAAGATGCTTCGGTGCTTAATTATATATCATGATGGGAGAAACTGAGCCCTTTGTTTTATTTTTTAAAAAAGCTTTAAAATCTCAACTGTAATACTATTTGTACACTCTCCCACCCACACACATACACGTACACACACACAAATACAACTCTAAATAGAAAAATAAAGGATAAACATTATCCATCTATTTTTATATTGCGTAATGGACCTTGTATATACATATATTTAATTTGTCTTTGACATCTTAAGTCTCTGAAGTGCAAACTCCCACCTATCCAGACCCCCCCCCCTCGATCTCCCCAATCCTATTCTGTGGATTTCTAGGGAAGAGGAAGTCGCGTTCGTTCCTCTGGCAGGGGAGGCAAAAGGCAAGAAGAGGGAGGGGGAAGGCATTCATCTTTCTTCCACTCAAATCTGTCCCTAATCCCCAGTGCCGCCATTTTGGATCCGCGCCCTGGCGTCGGGTGGGCGCAGAGCCCCCCCTCGAGGCCGGCCACAGGGAGGGGCTTGTCAGTGGCACATACCCTGCAAGAATCACGGAGCTCGTAAATCTTGGTCCCAGGGCGTAGGGGAAAGAGGGCTGCGGCTGGGAGGGGGAATCCTTTCTTTGTTAAATAAGATGCTGGAATTGTTCCCCCACATTCGGTTCCTTTAGTACAGAGTTGTTTTTTCTGTCCGGTGCTTTGTAAGGAAGTACTTGAAAAACTCATAGACTGACCAGGAGATGGCCGTGGAGGGCATCTGGTAAATTATCCGCGCCTGGATACCTTTAAAGTACCCAGCCACGCCACTGAGCTGGTATACCGTCCGGAAGGCGTTGGCCATGCCCGACAGATGTCCGCTCACGTTGGCCAGGGAGAGCGCCATGTTTTCCTGAGTGTTGAGCAGAGTCTTACAGACATCCAGGGGGGTCGTGGCGGCCGCGGCGATGGCTCCGGCCAGCCCCCCCGCAAGGATGTGAGACTGCGGGTTATAGCCCCGGAGGGGGTTCATCTGTTCCTGAAGGAATTCATAGGTAATAAAGTGAATGGATTGGAAGGGGATGTTCATGGTGAGCTGGGTGGTGTAGCTCCGGTAGAAGGCGCCCAAGCCCTCTTTCCTCCACACGGCCCGGATACATCGAAGAGCCGAATGGTGAGGGGAGTTGTACATCTGCATGCGCTGCTTCACCACTGGCAGTAGAGGGTGCCCATGGTCCAGCATCCAGGTGGAGACGGCGGCCAGCCGGGAGGAGGCAGGTCATAAAGAAAAACAGGCAAGTTAGACCCCAGGGACAGGGACGCGGCTCTCAGCGGCCTGGGCCTGGGGCCGGCACCTCCGGATCCGCCCCGGCCCAGGACTTCTTAACCTTTCTCATGTCCCGGACCCCTCGGGCCCCTTCTCGGAATCATGGTTTACAATAAATCCAGGAGATTACAAAGGAAACCAAAGGTTAGTAAAAATAAAAATGTCACTCTCTCCCCACCCCAGTGAAATCCCCAGGTTAAGGAGCCCTGCCTTACCCACCCACCCCCGCCCAAGCTACTTTCATTAACTTAAAGTCTCCTGTAACATGGCCTGATCTCCCCGCTCTCAGAGAAGGCCTGACCAGCTCCTGGAGCTTCCCAGAGGGGGACACAAGGACCCCGACTCCTAATGCTGCTGAGAAGTCTCGTCATTATAACAACCCAAATCTGAAGTGGCTTTTCCCAGGCTCCCCCCAAACTTCCAATCCTTGGAAATAAGCATCATCTTATTGTGACTGTATCAATTAGGACAGTGCCCGACTCGTGGTAGGTGCTTAATAAATGCTTATTGATGAACTACAGGATGATTGTCTCCTAACAGAGTGTTTCAATGGCCTATGAGAATACTCTTAGGTCCAAGTTTAATTAAATATATATATATATTTTTTTTTTAATTTTTTTTTTTTTGCTGAGGCAATTGGGTTAAGTGACTTAGCCCAGAGTCACACAGTTGGGAAGTGTTAAGTGTCTGAGGTTATATTTGAACTCAGGTCCTCCTGACTTCAGGACTGGTGCTCTATCCAAAGCACCCCCTAGCTGCCCCTAAAATACATTCTTTAAGAGGGAGCTGGCTTGGGGAATTAATGAAAGGTCATGCACAAGATCTTAGAGGTCATCTAGGATCACAGCTCTAGAACCAGAAGGGACCTTGCGGATCATCACGCCTATTTTACAAATAAGGAAACTGAAGTACAGAAAGGCTCTCTACAATGCGAGTTCCCTGAAGACAGGAACTGCTCCATTTTTGCCCTCAAAGCCTCCACAGACCCAGATGGGCTCTTAAAGAGTCTGAAGAATGGAACTGTAGACTCTCTAACAAAAGGCTCCGGAACTCACCAACAGGATCAAGCCAGCCCTTTCCTATTATGGATTAGCTCTTTGAGGGCAAGAACCATTTCTCCTTCGATCTTAGCCTCCCCAGGACCCACTAGAGTTGCCTTCTTTTAATAATCTTAATCAAGGCTGAACTGAATCACTCAAATGATATAAGGAAAAATTTCCTAATGTGGAACTTAGAAACTTTCATCCACTAATCTTAATTCTGGACCACTCAATCCCCACACTATGATCCTGTGGCCCAAGCAGAACAAGAGTTACCCCTCTTCCACAAGGCAGCTCTTCAATCGTTAGTCCCCTCTCTTGGAAATAAGGCTTAATTAATTAATTCCAGGCTCCTTCAAGCTGGTTATTAAATATGCAAAAAGGAGACCATGCTTAAACTCAGTGACAGAGAAAAGACCACAAATCTCAAGTTTTTTTCAAAACCAAACCCACAATCTGAGTTCATGTAGCAGCCCAGGTACTAGAAAGGGGGGTGGGCAGGGACACATCCCAAAGTAAAATTAGACAAGGGGAGTTTCCTTAAGGAGCAGTGAGGTCTCTGGGTTGGATAAGATGGCAAGGCAGTGCTGGATTCACAGTTAGAGGGTCCGGGGGCAAATTCTAGCTTGGCCACTCATCCCGTAGCCACATGACTTTAGGCAAATGCTGCATCTCCATGGAACTCTGTTTCTTCCCTTAAAAAGTGAGTCTGACTTCCCTATTAGGTACAATAAGTTTTGATCTTTGATCTTTCCTTTCTGAAACTTTATACAAACAGATTATAAGGAATCTTTACAGGGCTGAGTTTTGTTTTGTTTTGAAAAAAAGACCATCCAATAGCTGATGTTTCTGGAATCAATCTTTCCTGGCCCCAAGGCTGCCCTGCCCGGGTGAAGTTACAGTCCGAGGAGCACTCAGGAAATGCTGTAAGCTCTCTGAGACCATCACCCTGATTCAGACAGCTGATGTTTACAAAATCGGAAGCAGCTGGCTCTTTCTTCCCCATACTCCCCCCCCCCCCCCCCCAAGTCCTTACTCATCATTCTAGCTTTTACTTTACAAATAAAAACAATCAGCTCTTCCAGGGTGTCTCAACCTAGATAGTGGGAGGAAATCCAACTAAAATCAACCCTTTCATTTCCCTGAAACACTGCTGAACACCAAGGCCAACAAGGGAAGGTCTCTCACTGTCCAGGAACAGAGAAACAGGAGGACCTTGGCCTCTAATACCTTTAGGAGACATTCCCTCTGAACCCAAGGTCCACTGGACAACAGAAGTCCGGGAGCCTCTTTTTGCCCCTAATGCTCTTCCAGGGTCAGCAAAGCACAAAGCGGGGTTGGATTCACAAGTCTGTATTCCCAGTGTGACCACTTGCTATCAGGGTGACTTGGGGCTCAGTTTCCCAATCTATAAAGGGGTTGGACTATATGACCGGTCATTAATGCTCTAAATCCAGTGAATCAAAAAAGCAAGGCAGCATGGCTGAATTTGTGTTCAGAAGATCTGGATTTAATTCCCAACCCAGCCCCCTACACCCACACACAACCTCTTTGTATGCTTCTGAACCAGTCTGGCTCTCAGTTTTCTTATCCATATAATGGGAAGAGACTGGATTTGATGACCTCTAAGATCCTTTCTAGGACTCCTATGATTCTATAACTCATTACAGTTGGTACCATCACCAAATAGAGACCAGATCTCTGCATCTTCTAGATTCTTTATAGAGTCTCAGACTAGGGATTCCTAATCTTGTTTCTCATTATGGCCCTCTTCCCCTATCCTATATTGTTAGCAAAATGTTTTTAAAAACCAGTTCCTGGGCCCTAAATTAAGAACCTGTGTGAAAGTTGCCTAGAACTTAAGTGACTTGCCCAGATTATACAGCCAAGAGTCTAGTTTGGAACTCAGGTCCTTTCCATTTCACCATTCAACCAATTCAGGTAACTGAGGTCTGACCACTGACCTTGGAAGAACTTTACCTCCTCCAGAAAGAAGCCCCTTTGGTGTTTCTCAGAATCATAGCCCTGAGAACACAGATGGGATCACATTGAAATAAGAAAAGGGAAGGGAATAAGCATTTATTTAGCACCTATTACTTGTCAGGCACAAACTAAGTGTTTTATCAATAGTTTGATCATTTGATCAACCAAGTGCTTTATGCATATTTTGATCATTTGATCTTCACAACAACTCTGTGAGGTAGGTGGTGGTGAATCCCTGTAACGGATGAGGAAACTGAGGCAGAGCTAGGTGCCTTGGCCAGGATCACACAGCTAGCGAGTGTCTCATGCCCTATTTGAACTCTGGCCTTCCCGCATCACCTACCTGCCTCAGTAATTAACCACCTTATTTTTACTTAAGGATCCCTGCGAGAAAATAAACTTTGGGGTTTGTTCTTGGTCTCCCTTAACTATTCCTCCCTCCAAGCTGTCGGACCTTGCTCCAGTCTCCCCCTTCCCCAGGGTGGGGACACGTTACCTTCAGCTGGATTCATTACAGCATCGTGGAGCAGGGTGGCCATACTCCCCGCTATTCCTGCAAAAAAAACTCCAGAAAGTTAGCCTCCCAAAGTAAACGGCTTGGGGCTCAGTCCCTGGGGACCTCAAGCTAAGCCTCTCAAGGCCTGGCTTTTTAAGATGAAGGAAAAAAAAAAAAAGGCAAAACCACTTACCATCAGGTGACCGACTTTTTTTTTTTTATCCCCAAAGACCCCAAGCAAGGGCAGAAATGGGAAGGGGGAAGGATCTGTCAGGGTGGGGGAAGGGCGGGGGCTCAGCCAATTCCGGTCCTCTCAAGGGATCTCTGGGGAGGACCTAAGGCCAGAGAGCCCTCAGAACCCCACCCTCAGCAGCCCCCTCACCTTCCGTGGATCTCCCTCACTGCCCTCTCAAATCTTAATAATTCAATCTATCCCATTCAATAATTCAATTCCTTCGTCCCAGTCGGGATGGAGCCCATCGGAGAGGGGGGTGGTGGGAAGGCAAGGCAGAGAGGAAAATGAAAAGAAGGGGGGTCTTGAAGGACAATTCCTGGGTGGCCATAACTGAGAAATGGGCCCAGAAGCTACCTCAGGAAATGCTAGCGATACTATGGAATCCACGCCATGTGGAATAGCGAGGCCAGAAAACCAGGTGTGGCTCCCAGGAAAACGAGTCTACACCATCCCACAAAGCCATCACCCCGGAAGTAAAAACCAGAGCCCAAGCCCCCTCCTCTCCTAACTCACCCTCCCATTTCAAGCCGGCGGGGAAGCGGAACTTTACAGTAGGCAGCAGAAGCGCCGGTTGGGTTAGATATCAGAGGATCTGGGTACAGATCCTCATTGGAGGGAGGGCCTTCATTTCTCAGAGCCTCAGTTTCCCCAGGTGTAAAGTGACGGGACCGGACCAAGATATGACCTTGAAGGTCTAATGAGGCTCTAAGTCTTTGTTCTCACAGAATTGAAATGCAATGGGGCTAGGCTGGGACCGGGATAATTGAAATCAGCTACTGATTACCCCTCCCACCAGGAATCCTGCCCGGGGGCGGGGCCTGAGCGGTCTTATTTTGCCACGTAATGGGCATTGCCACTGCAGAATGGGAGGGGGGCTGGGCAGTGAGGTCCGTTCTCCAGCCCTGCACCGGGAGGGGGAGGAGGAGGAGCCGAAGTCATCAAAAACCTAAATCGAGACGACTCGTAGGTGGCCAGAACTGAGAAGAGGTCCCAGAAGGCATCACGGGAAATAGAACACGCGAGTGACGCGGTGTGGCGAGGTCTGCTTTGGGGGGAGGAAAAGGGGGGGGGGGGCGGAAAAAAAGCTGTCACATCTCAGCTAAGCTCGGAAAAGCCGGTGTGGCTCCCAGGAAAGCGGGTCTACACCATCCCCACCACGCCGCCACCACCCCTGAAGCAAAAACCAGAGCCCAAGGCCCCGCCTCCTCTCCTAACTCACCCTCCCGTTTCCAGCCCACGCGGAACGTTACAGAAGAGCCGTCTAGGAACTCACAAAACCCTGTCTCCACCCCCCTTCTCCTCCAAAAGTAAACTACTCCATCCCTTGCTCCCAGAATGCTGCGTTCTCAGACAAGCCGCAGGGGCGGGAGGGGCCCCTCGTGGAGCTCCGCTCTGGAGAATACGCCTCGGGTCAGTCATTGACACTTCTTGCCAGATCTCGGAAAGCCTCAGCTTTCTGTCGCCGATGCTGCCGCTGGGCCAAAGGTCTTTTTATTTTTTTTTTTAAACATAGTCTGAGAGAGGCTGTTCAGAGAGCGCGTTCTCGTGCCCGCGTTCACGTTTGCTTCCTACTTAAGGTCTGCTCAATAAAGGTCTATTACAAAGAGTCTGAGTGTTAAAGCAAAGATCAAAAAAAAAAAAAAAAAAAAAAAAAGACCAAAAACCAAAAAAGCACAAAAAACAACCGAGCGCACCCCTCGCCCTTGGGTGGCAAGTTCCCCACAGTTCGGAAAAACGGACTTTCTATATCTATCTCTAAATCTACTCCTCCATAGATCTAGAGATAGATATGGGCAGGGCTACTGTTCGTTATTCACAAGCAATCAGGCCGCAGACTGGGTGTTAGCTCGCTGGGTCACCCGGGGGGGAAAAGCCCCAAGGAAGCAGAGAGGGGAGGGGCTGCTGGAGAACAGAACAGAGCAGCGAGGCTCCAGACAAACGCTTTCAAAATACCATTGGCCAGGTGGCTGTTTCCTCGGCGGTTGAGGACCTCATTGAAAGTCCTTTTCATGTTTTCGTAGCAGCCAAAATACATGGCGTGGGCCGGCCCCGCCCCCATCACCATCACGTTGAGACCTCGCAGGGGTCTCCAGAAGCCTTCAGTCCGGATGATTTTCTTGAGGGCGCCGAAGACGCTGGTGTAGCGGGCTTTGGGATCTGGATGCAGGCTCTGCATTCTGGTCTGCGTGGAGAGGGAGAGAGCAGAGTAGGAGTGAGTGACCCTGGGCAGACACCTGGAGGAGAGACGAATGGTCAGAGCCCGGCCCCTCAGGTAAAAGACCGAGAGAGGGAAACGCGGAGTCCCACCCCCTTCATTTAAAAGATGGCCAAAGGGAAAGAGGGTCAATCCCACCCCCTTCATTTAAGAGATGGCCAATGGGAAAGAGGGTCAATCCCACCCCCTTCATTTAAGAGATGGCCAATGGGAAAGAGGGTCAATCCCACCCCCTTCATTTAAGAGATGGCCAATGGGAAAGAGGGTCAATCCCACGCCCCTCATTTAAAAGATGGCCAATGGGAAAGAGTCCATCCCACTCCCCTCCTTTAAAAGATGGCCAATGGGAAAGAAGGTCAATTCCACTCCCCTCATTTAAGAGATGGCCAAAGGGAAAGAGAGTCAATCCCACTCCCCTCATTTAAAAGATAGCGAAAGAGAAATACAGAGAAAAGGTCAATCTCATCCCTCTCATTTAAATGACGGTGAAAGGGAAGTGCGGAGAAGGGGTCAATCCCATCTCCCTCTTTAAAAGATGGCAAAAAAGAAGAGCAGACAAAGGGTCAATCCCACTCCTTTCATTTAAAAAATGGCGAAAGGGAACTGCAGAGAAAGGGTCAATCCCATCCCCCTCATTTAAAAGATGGCGAGAAGAAGTGCAAAGAGGGGTTGGTCACAGAGGCTCTCCAAATAACTGTGATCCTCCCAGCTCCGAGGAAGCCCAGATATGAAGGAGCTGCCTCGGCCACACTGGGACTCCCCCTCCCCCCTTACAAAGGGCCAGACGCAGAATAAGTGCTTATTAAATGTCAAGTGACTAAGAGTGAGGGATTAAAGAGCAGCTGTTCTCAACCGATCCTATGTCCCTTTGGGGCTTAGAAACGAGGTCCTAGGAATAGTCTACCTCAATAAAACTAGCTCTTCTGGAGGAGCAGGACCCATCTCCAATTCTTTAGGTCCCTAGCGACTCAACCAGGAAAAGGCTCTTTGTCTGCGGAATTGAGTTCACTTAGATGCATGTGACATTAAAGATTTGACAAACCCTGGAGGACAGGCTGCTCAGTTGAGGAGAAAGGCCAAGGGGATGTTTATGACAGTCATGGTGTAGGGCGCCATACTGTACAGAATGCAAGACCTGAGTTCAAATTCTGCTTTAAACACTTACTAGAACTGGTATGGAGAGATTAAACCTCTGCTTGCCTCAGAACAGCTCAGAAGCTGTCGTGAAAATCAAAGTTGTAAAATGCTTGGCAAACCTTCAAGTATCATGCATATATGCCAGTGGGCATCATTACTATCATGGAGGCAAGAGGTGGATTGCCCACGTCTCCCACCGGCAACCACACAACACCGAGAGATCTGCAGAAGCCAGAATGCTGAGTGCATCTCCCACCAGTGGATATCCAGGACAGGGACAAAAGAAATAAATATGGATTAAGAGTCTTCTCTACATTGGATCAAAGTTGGAGAGTCCCCACATCCTGGGGTAACGATTCACACTGAAGATGTGGCAGTGATGGTCAAGAAGCTGAGCTTCCCTGGCCCCTCTGGATCACCCAATGGAAAATGGGTCCCCAAGAACTTCCACCCAGACACAATCACCCAGTGGAAAATGGGTCCCCAAGAATTTCCATCCAGACAGAATCACTCAATGGAAAATGGTTCCCCAAGAACTTCCACCCAAACACAATCACCCAATGGAAAATGGCCCCCAAAGAACTTTCACCCAAAGGAAAATGGCTCCCCAAGAACTTCCACCCAGACACAATCACCCAATGGAAAATGGATCTCCAAGAACTTCCATCCAGACAGAATCACCCAATGGAAAATGGATCCCCAAGAACTTCCACCCAGACACAATCAACCCAATGGAAAATGGGTCCCCAAGAACTTCCACCCAGACACAATCAACCCAATGGAAAATGGGTCCCCAAGAACTTCTACCCAGACACAATCACCCAATGGAAAATAGGTCTCCAAGAATTTCCATCCAGACAGAATCATTCAATGGAAAATGGTTCCCCAAGAACTTCCAACCAGACACAATCACCCAATGGAAAATGGCTCCTCAAGAACTTCCATCCAAACAATCATCCCTCCTGTTACTTTTGTCCCCTGGGGCCTGTCACCGAGGAGGCACTTATGTATCCCCCTCTATATCCTAAGGAAAAATAATAATTATATGCTTCGTTTCCACCACACCAAGAGGCAGCAAGGCTTTGCATAAGGGGGTTACACCCAGGTCAGCCGGGCAGACTGCCAGAGGCTGACAAAACAGGTCATAAATTATCCCGGGAGGAGGAAATGTCATTCTCCCCATTTTTGAGAGGAGAAAGAAAACCTTAGTTTCTGATTCTGAAATGGCTGGAGTGGGTGGGGGACACTGGGCAGGCCCCTTCGCTAACTCTTCGAGAGGTTCTAAGTTGTCAAGGAGGTGCCCTGTCACCGGACTCCCACCTGTCAATGAAACCCTACCTTCTCCCCTCAGACGATCAGACTGTGCTCACAGTGGGTCCAGGCTCACACAGATCATTACATGCCGAGAGCTGTGATGTGAACGTGGGTCACTCTGGTTCCCAGAATTCACTGCTCTTTCTGTTAGGCCAGACTGTCTCTCCATTCAAACAGCACCCACAGAAAACTGGGCAGAGAAAAAAAGCTAAGGAATTCCAGAACTGCAGAATAAGGGACCCACCTCTTAAAACAACCTAGTGGCCAACCCTGTAATTGCTCATCCAGCCTCTGTGGGGACCCCCAGAGATGGGGAGAAGCCCATTTTACTTTTCAATGCCTCAGTCTCTCAGAGGGGTTCTCCTCTTGCACCTTGCTGGTCTTGCCCTTGGTTCTGGATGCAATGCCGGCTTCCTCTTATGACTGGATCTCCAGAGCCCTCACTCCTTTGTCCATTGGGTCCCACATACTTCCTGACACGGACCTCGCAAGTGACCAAGGCTGGGTCTGGCTGCAGCTCCCTCCCCCCACCCATTAACATTCCACTCAGCCATCTTATCTTGAAGTCTCCATGGCCCAGGAGGCCTCGGGCCTCTCTCAAGGCCGTTCTGGACCCCAGACTAAACAAAGGGCCTGGTAAAAAGTTACTGAGGCAGCAAGAGAATTCAGTCTTGCTGCAGAGAAACGATGATGATGATAAGTGATCATAATAATGAGAGTTAACATTTATACAGTGCCTACTGTGTACCAGGCCCTGTGCTAATAAACATGTTACAATTATTCTCCTTTGGTCCTCACAACGCTGGGAAGTCGGTGCTATTACTGTCATCCCTATTTTTACAGATGGGGAAACTCAAGCAAGCAGATTGCATAGCTAGTAAGGATCCTCAAACTTTTCCAAGAGTTTAAGTTTACCAGTGAGTTACCAAGACCCTCCTATGTCCAGAGCACTGCCCTCAGTATTTAAGAAGAGCTAGTTTGGCTTATTGGGGAGAGAAGGTCCACCTAACAAGCCTCCCAGTCCTTCCAGTTTTAAAGTTGGAAAGGGGGTCCCTATTAATTTTTTAATTCAGCCCCATCTGAAAAGCAATCAGGTGTCTCCCGACATGTCTGGCAGTTCTCTGAGAGTAGGTAGGGCAAGCCAGATCCCATTTCTCTGGATTTCCCAGAGCTACTTACAGCTGCTTGTGCAGATAGCCCCACTGTCTAGATTCCCCCTATGACCCCTGCTCAGCGCTCACGCTTTTCTGAGTCCCAAGCAGAAGGTCGGCTTTCTCTGCCAGCTATCCACAAAGGCCTATGTGTGGGTGCCGGAAAGGAAAGGGGGTAGCTGCTAAGTCACCTTTCCACAAGAAGAGTCGCCAGCTCTTTGAAGCAGACAGTAAGGTTCTCCTGTCCCGGCAAGGGAAGCCCATGGCTCCAAGCCTGGCAAAGGAGGGCTCTCTACCCAACTGTTGCTTGCCGGCGCTTGCTTGGCTAGCCCATCACTCAGGATATTTCCTGGCGGTGAAGAGAAAACTGAGCCAGCTACCCAGGAAGACTATAGAAGTCTCAGCACCCAGAGCTGGCAGTGATGGGGGCCATTGCTAGCTAGACCAGGCATGCCAGGTGGGGCTGGAGAGAAGGGGGAGAGATGGGCACCAATCCCTCCTGACATCATCCCCTGGGTCAGTTACAAATCTTGCCTTTGTTCCCACTAAAGAAGCTGTTCTCAGCTGAAAGGTGGGATATATAAGGTTGAATGGGAGAAGGGAGGTGGAGAGGAAGGAAGGAAGGAAGGAAGGGGGAGAAAGCAAGAGCAAAAGAGAGAAAAAAGGACAAAAGTGGAGAGGAAGGAAGGGGGAGAAAGCAAGAATAAAGAAGAGAAAAAAGGACAAAGGTGGAGAGGAAGGAAGGGGGAGAAAGCAAGAGCAAAGCAGAAAAAAAAAGAACAAAGGTGGAGAGGAAGGAAGGGGGAGAAAGCAAGAATAAAGAGAAAAAAGGACAAAGGTGGAGAAGAAGGAAGAAAGGGGGAGAGAATGAATAGAAACCATCCATTTCAACCTGAGCCCACATAAGAAAAAAAAAAAAAAAGACATGTTCCAATGTATTTCCCCAAACAGAGAAAACCCCAGAAATACACTTGAATACACCTTTTAGCCTGGCTATTTTAAGGAAGTCCCCAACTTTAAGAAACGGAGTCACTACAAGCTTCCCAGAGTTGAACTAGAAAGGGAAACCAAGCTATCTCCAGGGCTGGAAGGCTCTCCCTCCTCCCCTCTGACCAGTGACCTTTGGGGCTTCCTTTATGTCCCAACAAAAAGCCCAGCCCCAGGGGAGCCTCCCCCAATTCTTCTTAAGTCCAGGATAAGTCTTCTTAAGTCCTCCGTGAATCATTTCCCATTCATCCTGTCCAGAACTTGCTTCATGCTGGTTTATTTGTTCTCTCTTTCTATCCCTCTCCCCCAATTAGATTAAAAGCTCCTGATGGACAGGAAGGCAGGACAGTTATTACCGGCATCGGAGGTGAGGAAATCCGGGACTAGAGGGGAAATCGGTCCTACTAGAACCCAAGTCCAGATCACTATCACTGCCACTACCTGGCGGTCTGCAAGTGGCCGAAGGATGGCCGGCAACTAGAATAACAGAGCTACAAGGGAAGGGCATTCGAGGCCTCAGGGAACAAGGAGACCCAGAACCAGGAGGTCAGGACACCAAGGGCACAAGAGGATGATGGAGGAGCAGGAGAAGCCCTGCTAGGCCATACCAGAGAGGAAGGGAAGGGGGGAGAAAGGAGAGGCACAGAGAGCATCTATTAAGCACCTTCTGTGTGCCAGGTTCTGAGCTAAGCATGAGAACCAAATATGAGCCCAAAAGACAGTCTGCTCTCAAGGGACTACATTCAAATGGGGGAAGACAACCACAAAGAGGGAGCCAGGATGTGGAGGAGGAAGAAGACCTTCCCAGAGAGAAAGCTGCTCGGGAAGATGGAGAGCCATGAATGAAGTGAACATGAAGACCAATTTCTTTTCTTCCTTCCTCCCTCCCTCCCTCTCTTCCTTCCTCTCTCCTTTCCTTTCTTCCCTCCTCCCTCCTCATTCCCTTCCTTCCTTTTCTTTCTCTTTCTCTCTCGCCTTTCATTTTCTTTCTCCTTGTTTCTTGCTTACCTATTTAGTTTCTTTTTTTTCTCCTTTTCTCTCCTTCCTCTCTCCCTTTTCTCCTTTCTTCTCTTTTCCCCTTCCTCCAGGGGCCAGGGGTCAGGAACTCACCAATCAGAGAAAAGGGTCAAAGGGTAAAGCATCTCCAATCCCACATCACAAAAAGCCCTGAATGTCAGCCAAGAAGAAGCCCTGCCCTTCTCCCCTAGGCAGTTCTGTTCCAGCAACCTAGCAGCAGCTAGCTGGCTCTCGGAGTCCCAGAAAAACCCTTCTCCCAATGCAGCATCACTGGGAGTCTGTCTGGAGCCTGGAGTGGACGCTTTACTATTGGAACATGACAGGCTTTCTCAGCCCAGCGGACAGTGGTTGTGGGTGGGCCGGGGACCTGAGTCCTACGGCCCCTCCGCCTCCTCGCTGGGGCCAGATGATTTCAGAGAGAAAAGGGTGACCCCTCAAATCCTCCTGAGCCCAGCCTGTTGGGAGGCTGCCAGAAGGCATTCTGGGGAGGCCAGAGTTCTGGACGTGGCTCTAGACAGACTGGGAAGCCTGATCCTCGCTAGCCCTCTGACTGGAGGAGAGTCACCTACGCTCCCCCATCTGTAAAATGCAGAAGACCCGAGTTCAAATCCCACTTCCAACACAACTTGTATATCTAAGGCAAGTTCCAGAGGCCTCAGTTTCCTTCTCCGTAAAATAAGGGGGAGAAGTTTAGCTTAGACTGTCTTCTGAGGTCCCTGCCTTTGGTCCCAACAAACTGCCTGGGGAGAGGTGGGGGAGTGGCCTCCAGGGAGCTGGGAGGCACCAACTTAAATTGATAAAAAGGAATTTGCTACAGCTGAGGCTGCTGGGTAATGGAAAAAGCCAGAGCAGGAAAGATCAAAGTTCAAATCTCACCTCAAATACTTATCCTGGGTAAGTTGTTCATTTCTCTTGGCCTCAGTTTCCCCACTGGTCAAATGGAGAGAATAGCACCTACTTCATAAGGCTGTTGTGATGAATGAATGAGAATAAATACCAAGGATGTTTCCAAACCTCAAAGTGCTCTATAAACGCTGGCTACCATCATCATCATCATCATCATCATCATCATCATCATCATCATCATTGTCATCTCAATGACATCACAGATTTGCCCCCCCCCCAAATAATCTGGAGACTAAGAGCGGCTCCAATGGATGGCAACCGCTCCTTATCACCTCCCCTCATCAGCAGACTCAAAGCCCAAAGGATCCTGGGCTGGATTACTCTGATTACTCAGACATGATAAATCTTTCAAAACACAAACATACTGAAAAGGTATTTTAATTGAGATAAGGAAAAGAGTCGGTCCCTTAAGGGAATTCCCAGATGAAGAAACTTCCTCCCCTGGCCAAGGGCTCCCTGGCACCCAGGCTGAGGAAGCTGGGCAAGGAAGACCCGCATGCGATGCCAGCTGCCAAAGGTCACCCAGACAGTGGCAAGCAGGGGCCTTCTCTGGCCTCCCCGAGGCTCTGCTCACAATGCTTCCCTTTGATTTAGACAACAATAACCACCACAGTAAATGCTGTGATAATACACAATTATAGTACCATATATAACTGTGTTTCCTTTTATATGTGTGTATACAGTATATGTGTATATATAAGTGTGCAAGCAAACACACACCCTCACAGACACACATACGTGTGCCCGTGACACACACGCTCGTGCCCGTACACACTCGGCACTTCTAAATGTTCTCCAGGCCTTGGCAGGGACCTTGGACTGGCCAAAGCTCCACCAGCCAGAGCATCCAGGTCGCATCTGTCATTCACAGCTCGGCCCCTCCTCCCCGGGCTGGCCAGAGGGCCACCCCTGCTCATCTTTAGTCCCAAAGGAGCAGGGACCTCTGGGGGCAAACCTCTTCCTCTCCTCTCTGGGCCTGTCTGTTCAAAATGTAAAATGAGGGGGAGGGGGAACTCGGTAGCCCTCGGGCTCTCACCAGCTCCCCATCTAGGTTCCTGTGACCTCCCTGAGGCTCATTTTCTTTATCTGAGTAGCAGAGACGTTCATCACTAACACTGAGAGAAGCTTCCAGGTTCCTTGAGTGACTTTCTCTATATTCTCTCACTTGATTGATCCTCACAGAAACCCTGTGAGGAAGGGATGCCGTTATTAGGACCCTTGACAGAGAAGAAATTCTAGCACAGTCCCAGAGTCAGTAAATAAAGGCTCATGCAGTCAGTAAATAAAAGACGAGATAGGATTTGAACTCTGATCTCTCTGACTGCTGGATCTAACATCCTTCCCCTAGGATTTGAACTCTAGTCTTTCTGACTCCTGGATCTAATATCCTTCCCCTACCCCCCAACACTACATCACAGCTTGACCCAACGTTTAACTCTTTAAAAATACCAATAAAATCAAGGCTTTTAATCCTAATTCCCTTACTCTGTGGGCACAGCATCACTCTCGGCTGCCAGATACCCAACGTCTGCCATCGCCCATCGGCTGGCTTGTTTACACAGCTGGAAGCCTCAGCGCCAGGCCTCCGAGGCCCACCTTCGAAGGCTCTCCCCCCCACAGGGACCTCCAAGTCTTGCCGGCCCCTGTGATTTTCTGATCCGAACTGGAGGACGGCAGATAACGCTCGGGCGGCACAAGGCCACCTTCCGGCTGCCTATCTTTGAAGAAGGACGCTTTGGCAGAGGAGAGCATCCCTGGCCAGAGCTGGCCTTTCACACACACAAACAGAACCACAAATCATCCTCCCTTCCCCCCAGCCGGCCCCCTGCACACAGGAGGAAATCCTGGGTCCGGAGGCAGTCTGTCTGTCCAAATGACGCAGCCAGGACGAGGTCAGCACAATGTCACTACCAGCACCAAGGCCTTCCCTTCCCAACTCTGCTTTCCCTCACCCCAAAGGCCAAGAGCTCAAAGCCACATCAAGGTAATTTGTGGATGTGTGGAGCCGTCCAGCCTGCCAATGAAAACGGAAAACAGACACCGGGCACCGGGGGGTCCGGGGCCGGCTGGCGGCCACGACCATGGACCTGTCACCGAGTCATCCACTGAGCCCCGCGGCCGCCCACGTCGGCCTTCAGAACCGCCTTACGGAGGTCCCAGGTGCCCAAACCGGTCCCAGGACACAAGCCAGCACGGCCAGCACCAGGGGGCCCACCAAGGCTTCAGAGAACAGAGGCTTTCCCGAGTGGAGGGAACCTCAGAGCTCACTGGGAGCAACTGGACTTTCTGTGTGTCCTGGTTCCCGCAAGCAGTCAGTCCGGTGGACCCCTTCTCAGAACCATGTTTTAAAAATAACATCCATAGGACTGCAAAGGGAAGAAGATAAAGATTATATTTTTCCTTTTCAGAATCATGTTTTAAAAATAAAATCCACAGCATTACAAAGGGAGGAAGATGTAGATTTTTTTCTTATCTATGTCAACAAACTACCTGAAATTTATCCACGTATTCACAGACTCAGAATCCCTGATCTAGGGCAGCCTAATCCTGAGGAAGTGGCTCAGTTGAAGAGAGCACTGAGTGTTTCCAATCTGGCCTCAGACACTCTCTAGCTGTGTGACCCCGGGCAGGTCAGTTTCCGATTTACCTCAGTTTCCTCACCTGTAAAATGAGCTGGAAAAGGAAATGCCCAACCCACTCCGGAATCTCTGCCGAGAAAACCAGAGGCAATCACAGAGTCAGACACACAGAACAAAGCTCCTGAAGAAGAAATGACTTTTACAGCATCTCCCACCAAGTCACCCAGCCAACACAGAAAGCTCACCAGTGCCTGTGAAAATTCATTCTACCGTCCCACAAATCTAATCATTAAAAGGTTCCCAGCCAATTAGCAAGCACGTTGTTTAAAGACGAAAAGTAACATGAAATAGGGCTGGAGAGGTCATCAGCGGGGGCCCAATAGGGAGCCTATTGTAGTAGAGTAGCTAAAGTCGGATAGAGAAGTTAAATGACTTGTCCAAGGTCACACAGCTAGGATTTGAATCCCAGACCTTCTCCAGGAATTCCAGAGAACCTTCTGGAATCCTGGAAAGGAAAAGAAAAGAAAAGGAAAAAAAAAGAAAAGAAAGGAAAGGAAAAGAAAAGAAAAAAGTGATAATGGGAAGGGGAAAAAAAGAAAAGAGAAGAAAAGAAAAGAAAAAACATGGGGAAGTGACAGGAGAACAGCGGGGAAACACCATTCCCTTCCTTCACTGGGTAAAGAGGCAAGGGCCCCACAGGATCCAAGTGCGGCATACACTGTCACAAAAAGTCCTTTCACGTGGTCACTTGTGACTGTTTCCAAGGCAGGTTCAATGGTGGGAAAGGGCCATAACTAACTAGAAAGGCAAACTAAGTAGCAAAAGCATCAATAAACATTAAAAAAAGGTGAAACTTAATGGTGTGAGAAGAGCCTTCCATGTGGCCTGAGCCTCCACTTCCCAGATCAGGAAAGGCAGGGACGGAGCACCAGGCTCGCCAACCCTCCAGGGTGCTCTGCTCCCTCCACCAATGGGGGCAACTACAAAGGAACCAAAGGCAGTCACAGACGCTGAATGACACTGGCCCCAATACGATAACACTGGAAGGGCCCAGAAGTCCTCACAAAAGTCCTTGGGCAGTGTCGGGCAGTGTCGGGCAGGGCAGTGTCGGGCAGGGCAGGGCAGGGCATGGCAGGGCAGGGCAGGGCTGAGCCCTCCGAGAGGCACTGCCCCGGCCTTTCCCTCACCTTGCTAAAGTCCACCACGTGGGCCAGGCTCCTGCAAAACCAAAAGGTATTGGCTCCACCTCCTGGCATCGGGGCCCGGCTCTGCCCTTGGCCCCAGCCAACGGAGCAGAGGAAAAGGGCCCGCGCCAGCCCAGCACCCGGGGGTGGCGGGGCCAAGGCTGAATGCCCAGTCTCCTACCAGTCTGGCACCAGGAAAGCCATGGAGGAGGCAGCATCCTCTGCTCCACGCCAGGACAGGAGAGGTGTGTGTGAATCGGTGCACATCCATGTTTACACATACATGTACACACACACTCACACACTCTTACTCTCACACACACATGTACTCACACAAGCACGCTCTCCACAATAAATACCATCCCAGCCCAAAGCCTCAACACAGCCAGGGACTCCTATAAAAGTGACCACCCTCTGGGACACCAAACTGGGCCCGCTGCTCGGAGGGGAGACTCACAAAGCCGGGTCTGGGAGCTGCCTGACGACGCCCTCTGCCCCAGTCTGCCTTCTCAACACTCACCCCGTGAGCTTGCAGTCAGTGTTAGGGAACAAATGAGAGGAAGAGCCAGAATCATAGGATCCCTGAGTCCTGGAAGGGCCTCAAGGCCCCAGCTCTAGCCCTGGAAGGGCTCTCTTTGTAGAGGAGAATACCACAGGCCCAGTGTCATAAGGCCAGGAGTCAAACCCAGCTCCCTTTTGACTTCAGACTGCACACTTTTATGACCCTTTATCACTATTACTTTGTTCCTATTGCTAATAATAATAACTGGCACTTTTCCTGAATTTTCAAGTGTACAAACACTTCCCCCAGGCTCCTTTAGGAGCCCCACAAGCCCCTGGCCACTTTACAAAGGAGAACACCCAGCTGTGTCAGGGACGGGATTGGCACCCGGGCCCATGCTGCCTGCAGGCCCACGCTGCCCGCAGGCCCAGCACTCAACCCTCAAGGCCCCTCCAGTTTGCTGACACTGCTCCTGGACATTTTTCAGATGAGCCAAGTCTGAGGCTCAACCCAGAGGCCCCGGCTTTTAAGCCCCCGGGATCAGGCCAGAACCCCAGCTCTCCACACGACTCCCTGCCAGCCCCAGAGCTTCCTTTGGAAGCAAATCCCCAGCTCCTAATTGAGGGATCCTGCCATCGGGTGCCAAACCTCCCCGGCTTTGCCCAGAGCTCCCATACCCACCTATTATAATAGTAATAACTGGGTCTGCCATGTCTGGCTGGGACCCTGGACACGGAGCCTTCCTTCTCTTGTACACCTGAAGTCACCAAGGCCCAGAGAAGAAATCTCCGACATCACCCCTCAATATCATCCCCCCTTTCATTGCCCTGAACACATCCCCTTCCTGGGCCTCAGGCGCCACCCTGTAAGCTGAGGGGGGCTGGGCTAGTGGACCTACTGTATGGTCTCTTCCAGATCCATCCTAGTCAAGCCTTGGGCACCATAGTACACAGACTGGACCTCTGCCTGCCTCAGTTTCCTCATCTGTAAAAATGGAGATGACAGCCCCTCTCTTAAAGCATTATTATGAAGATCGAATGAGGTAATCATTGTAAATGGGAGCTATTATCATCATCACCATTATTATTATTAAGTTTCTAAGTCTCTTGGGCTTAGAAAAAGTGAGGAGAAATGGGGTTTGGAGTCGAGAAGATCTAACGTTCAAGTCTTCCCCGGCACACTGACTCGTGTCTGTGACCCTGTGCCAATAATTCCCTTCTCCTCCTGGGGCTTCTCACCTATAAAATGAAGGGACTGGACCCCATGCCCCGTTCAGTTTTAAATCTAGGGTCCAGTGAAATCTCAGGTGGGGACCCCCATCCCACATCCTGGCAACCTTCTCTTCAGGAAGGCAAATAATCCCTCCCCACTCAGCCTGGCTTGGGAGTTTTGATCCATCTTTTCAAATCTGGTGGGTCTGATGATGGGGACCGGGGGAGTTCAGAATTAGGGGCGGCCCTGAAAGCTGAATGGGAAAAGTGGGGCAACTGCTGAGGCCTCGGAGGGAGCCCGGCATCCGGAACATCCTCCCGCCCCACGGTGTCGGCCCGCTGGCCCACTGGCAGGTTAGCCGGACTCTGGAGTCCCAGTAAGAGGAACTTCCCCAGCTCAGAGCAAACCAGGCACTTGCTTAGGAATGACTTCCAATATTTGCACAATATTAAAGGCTTTATATAATGTTCAACGATTTGCATACTGGGAAGGCAAGGAAATCACAGGAGCTGAGCATCTCCCCCCACGCCTCCACAGAGGAAGTTCAGAAGAGAAAAAGGAAGGGAATAACCCCGGGTAAATCCCCTACTCGGTGCCGGGCACAGAGGAAGCAAAAAAAGGCAAAACTGATGGTGTCCACCCTCCTCGAGAGCTCGGCCAAGTGGGCAGGGCCGTCATGAACTGAGGAAATGGGAGAACCTCAGGGATACGGGACGTTAATGCTTCATCCTGCTACCTTGATTCCATGGATGTCATCCCTGCCTTGTGCCTTGGTTTCCTGCCCCATCCCTTCTCGGGCTTCTCTACTCAACATTCGGAGCAGGGTCACTCCTATGGAGGTCTCCAGGGGAGGGAAAGGGTCGGCAGAAGGGGGATTTATCTGGAGAAATCCGTAGCCCCACACTTGGCAGCCGGCAGAGAGTGGCCCAAGATCACCCTTCTTGGCCATGGACCAATAGCCCTTCAGGAAGGGAAAAGAAGGGCCAGGTTAATCATTACAAGGCACCACAGCCTTCAGAGGGTCAACAAACTTTGCCTCCCTCCTGATGAGTCCTCTGGCCAGACGGCACACACTACCTGAACCCCCCGGCAGCCGCCGGTCCTTTCTGAAGAGCCCCCGGAGCCCCTCCATGAGGACCAACCCCGTGGCCGCCCTCGACTCTCCTGGCTGGGCTCTCTGTGGTTTAAAAATCACCTGGCACGTGATCAGACCAGCAGCCTCCGTCTCAGCCCGATGGGACCCCAAAGAGAAGGGGTGCCATCTTGGCTGCCACTGTCCCAATCCTGACCGCAGGCCCCACCCACCCACTGTCCCCAGCAGAAGCTGAAGACCGCAGGACACATGTTGGTCACGGGCTCAGAGCCAGAGGGCAGACAGGGCAGCATGCTTGGAGAAAGGATGGGCGTCTTCATCACTTTACAAGTCAGGGCCTCTGATCCAAGGGCCAAAGGAGAGGGCCCAGATCTACCTTCAAGGAAGGAGTCAGTCACTCAACTGGCATTTAGTTGTTCAATAAGACATTAGTTGTCTTTAATTGTTCAATAAGACATTTATTTGTTAAAGACATATCTATATCCCAATAAGACATCTACTTGTTAAGGACATATCTATATCTCAATAAGACATTTGCACTCTCTTCCCAATCACTTCTCAGAGTTCCAGCTCCTTCAAAGCTTAGCTCAAAGGCCGACTTTTACATGAAGCAACAAGGTAGTACAACGAACAGTCTAGGAGACTAGGGAGTCAGGAATATCTGAGTTCAAGTCTAGTCACACTCACTGGCTGCGTGATCCTGGGCAAGTCACTTAACCACTTTCGGTTGCCAAATGAGCCGAAGAAGTAATGGTGATCGTAGGAAATTCTATTTATAAAACACTTTGCAACCTCAGGGCACCATTCCAAGACTAACTCCGTGATTTCCTACCTCCTGCTCCCCATGGCTATTTCCTAATTCCCCAATCTATCTGATATCCATTTTTTAACATTGTATATATACAGTCCCCCTGCTAAACTATGAGCCCGTTGAGGAATGGAACTGAGTCTTTAATGAATGGGCACGGATCGATTTTCACTGCCCTCCCCCCAGTGCCAATGCAGCAGAGATCACTCTCAATTCTCCAATTTTAAACTCCAAGAACTGGAAGGAAATCCGAGCTCCTCAGCTCGGGAGAAAAAGGCTCCAAGGTCTCAGTGGACCCCATCTGAATCAACATTTTATCGAGCCCCTAGAGCTTCAGAAGAATGGGGAATCAAAAGACAAAGAGTCTCCTGAAGATGACACCGGCTTACAAAGGTAAAGGTAGCTCCCATGGGAACAGAGGCAAGATGTCACCGCAGCTTAGTAACGTGAAGTTCATCAGGAAAGGTCAACTCAAGGAGGATTAGAAAGGGCTTTAAATGCCAAAGAGGGAAGCCAGTATTTTAATCCCAAGGCAACTGGGAGCCATGGGAGATTCCTGAGCACTGTCACAATCAGTCTGGATCTTTAGGAATACCAATTGGCTTCTGTGGGAAGGTGGGAAGGCTGGAGTTGGAGGCCGGGAGAATAACTGGGAGACAAATGCAATGCTTCCAGAAATAAGTGATAAGATCCCGAGCCAGAGTCACGAGTAAAGAGAAGGGGACTAATGGAGGGAGGGAGGAAAGGAGGTAAGGAGGAATGGAGAGGGGGATGGCGGACGAACAATCGGAAGGCTGGGTGCATGAGGGGGAGGACAGGAGGGTTTGTGAATATCCTGAGCCACTTCCCTCCAATCCATGGGGCCAGATCTTCCTAAGCCCCTGCTCTGAGCTCTTCTCAACAGACTTCAGCTGCTTCCCAATGACTACTGAATATACAGACATTCTGATTCCGGCATTCAAGGCTCTCTTTACAAGCTGTCTCCCTTTCAGGTCTTCTCATATTACAAAGCCAATTTAAGTTACTCACTATCTCCCGTTCTTGTCCTGCCTTTTCCCATATCCGGACCTTCGCTCATGTGTCCTCCATCTTGGAACCCACCTAGATCCTGGGTCAAGTCCCAACATGGACGATACCCTCTCCAAGATGACTTCCTTGATTTAGACTTCAGCCTAAATGAAAGGGATTCCCTCCTTCCTACCATTTCTCACAATACTTTGCCGGGTCTCCTGCTCTGGCAGCCTCTTGGATCACACCCAGTGGCTTCTGTCCAAGTTTTTCCTTATGTGACCATAAGCTCATGGATCAATGTCAGTGTATATCTTTGTATCCCTAGCAGCACCAATACAAGCTGCCTTACATGCAAGCTTGTTACACAAGCTAAAGAGTGACGTGGTAATTCACACGGATGCTGAAAGGGCTTGACAGTTTTTCTGTGCTGATATAGTAATTCACAAATCAATATGAGGATCTGACAGTTTCGTTTGTCACCTAGAGAGTGAGAAGAAAGCAGGACAAGTATATAATACATATCTTTGTATCCCCCAAACCTGATACAATGTATCCTACATGCCCGTCTGTTGAACAAAACTAAAGAGCGATGTGGTAATTCACATGGATGCTGAAAGGCCTTGACAGTTTTTCTGTGCTGATATAGTAATTCACAAATCAGTATGAGGATCTGACAGTTTCGTTTGTCACCCAGAGAGTGAGGAGAAAGCAGGACAGGTATATAATACATATCTTTGTATCCCCCAAACCTGACACAATGTATCCTACGTGCACGTCTGTTGAACAAAACTAAAGAGCGACGTGGTAATTCACACGGATGGTGAAAGGGCTCGACAGTTTTTTCTGTGCTGATATGGTAATTCACAAATCAGTAAGAGGATCTGACAGTTTCGTTTGTCACTAGAAAGTGAGGATATAGTAGGACAGGTATAAAATATATTACATATATTATATACCTTTGTATCCCCAAAACCTGACACAATGTATCTTACATGCACGTCTGTTGAACAAAACTAAAGAGTGATGTGGTAATTCACATGAATGCTGAAAGGGCTAGACAGTTTTTCTGTGACTCAGAATTTGACAGTTTATCAACCGGAGAGTGAGGAAATACCGGGACAGGCCATCGAGGCCATCAAGAACTAACCAGAAGCCACTCTCGAAATCTAATCTCCCTTCTCCCATTTTACGATGAGGAAACCAAGGCTTGACAAATAATTCATCCAATGTCACATAGCTACTTTAATCCTGCCTCAGATGGTAACTAGCCTATGTAGCTCTAGACAAATCACTCTGGACCTCAGTTTCTTCATCTATATAATAGGAACAATAGAACATTTACTTCCAAAGGGTTATCTTGTTTTTCTTTTTGTATCTCTAACATAAAGGGCAGTACCTGGAACACCACCGGCATTTAACAAATGCTTGATGAATTCTAGTTAGCAGATGCCCAATACCTTCCAACTCGCTCCAAACTCACCAACAAATGTTTCAAGGGCAGACAGAAGGACAAGTCGGGTGCTCTGGGCTGCTTTTTCCTAGGCCGGTCTTTTCTCGTCCTCTGGCAGCTTCAGGGTTACACAAACATCTCCCATGATCCTCCCTGGCCCCCTCACCCATCTTCCGCCAAATCGCTTGGAGCTGCCTGCCAGAAACCTGTTTTCAATTAAAATCATCTTCCAGTAAAAACCACATATTCTGAGTGAGTTTGGATTGTTCCGGAATCAGTCTAAAGGAACTCTGGGAACTTTCTATGAAGAAGTGGCTGTGAGAGTGGCCCAGAACTCCCCTGGACAGGGCATCCCACAACTCGCCTACCAAGGGAGGCTAAATACTATCCTGACAAGACACCCCAAAGAGACAACAGAGAAATCCACACTTAACCGATCCCTGAAATGAAAGGCTGGGGTGGAGTCAAAGGATCTGAGTTCAAATCTGACCTTACACACTTACTGGATGTGTGACCCTAAAAAAGTCACTTCATCTCTCTCAATAGTTCAGTTTCCTCATCTGTAAAATGAAGGAGCTAGATTAACGTAGCATCTCTCAATCACTTTGCAGGTTTAAATCTAAGATCCCGAAGCTTAGGTTCGAAAACTAGGGCTACCTTTACACAGCGGGTGAGTCACGGGCCGTCTCAGAGCCCTCAGCTTCCCCTCATCTACATAAAGGAAGAATTCCACCGGACTTGAGTGTGTCGGAGCCCCGGCTAACAGTCCCGGGTGTGGGAGCCGGCCGGAGCTGCTTCCCAGACTGCTGCCAGGCTCCAAGGAGAAGTGCCACATGTAGGCGCTCTCACTCCCACTGAGGCCTCATCCCAGCGGATACGGGAGCCAAGGGCCCAATTTCAATTTTACTCCCAGCCTTGAGGAAGGCCAAGGAGAGAAACGGGAATCCCAGTGGTCGGTCCCAGAGCGGAAAATCAGACGCCAAATTCTCAAAAGGAAATCCCAGAATTAGAAACAAGGGTGGGCGCAGGAATGCTCTAGAGGGATCTCATCTCCCAGATGAGGAGACTGGAATCTAGGAGCCCAATGACTTATCTAAGATCATCCAACCCAGCAAGTCAGTAGGCAGGCTTCCAGGCAGGCGCTCCGGCCATTAGGCCAGGCCTGAACAGTAGTTTTCAAAAGGAGGAAGAGGACTGAGGACTTAGTTCTGCCTAATCTGCTGGGCCCAAGAGTTATTAGTCAGCAACTTTGTTAGAAGGCAAGGTTCAGGCATGTTGAGAGAAGGGAGAGAAAGGAGAGAAGGAAGGAAGGAAGGAAGGAAGGAAGGAAGGAAGGAAGGAAGGAAGGAAAAGAGAGAAAGAAAGAAAGAGAAAGAAAAAAAAGAAGGAAGGGAAGGGAAAGAAGAAAAAAAGAAAAAGAGAGGGAGAAAAATGGCTCCCTGGCCTCCTGAACAACTGAGGGGCTTTAAGTCTTGGACCAGAAACGCTTGCTTCCTCCCCCACCACACTCTCACCCCAATCAGGCCGTTTATGAAATTCAAGCCGCTCTCCCGGCCACACGATGTCACGCTGACCTTCTCCCTGAACAGCTGGGCGTTGTCAGAAGCCCCGCTCGGCCCACACGAGCCAGGCTGCCCCCTCCCCTCAGGCGATGCCCAGCCAGCTCAGGCCTGTGGCAGGGCAGCCTCCAAGCCCCTCCGGGTTTCGTCTTTTCCAAGGCGGGCCCGCTTCTGGGCATCTGATACGCCAGCCTGGGCATGAAGGCCAACAAACAAGCCCGAAATAAAAACCCGCGCCGGCTCAGCCTTGGATCCAGTGTCAGGGCCCGCGGGAGGTAACAGGATGTGGCTGGCACCGAGACCTCCCCTCCCCCACAGTTCTCTCGGGTGGCACTGATCTGAGTTCAAATCCCCATGAGGCGCCTCCTAGCTGTGGGACCCTGCGCGTGTCCCAGAACAGCTCCGAGATTCAGTTTCCCCGTCTTGTAAAACGGGGACAAGAATGGCACCCCCTCCAAAGGCTCAAATCATATCACGCACATAGAGCCAGGCCCAAGAGCTCTGACTGATCCCATTAAGAACCGTCACCAAAGCAGCTTGGCCGGGTTGCTGGGGCCTGCCGGGTCACTGGGCTCTGCCACCACCCTTGACCAGCCAGAAGGAACCTGTAACGTGCTCTCCCGTTTCTACGGGGCATCTGTGCAAAGGCAGCGCCCGTCCTCCCAGCAGCCCTACAGGGCAGGCAGTCCCATCTTACAGGTGAGGAGACTGAGACCCAGATAAGTTCAAGGCCTCTTGCAGGATCACAGAGCCTGTGCGTGCCTGGGGTGGAATCCGGGCCGGCACTCTGTTCCCTATTCCGAAGGCCTTGGATTCTAGGAGAGGACTAAGGGTCACCACGAGAAGCCCTGTCTCTGTAAGTCAGCCACCCCTTCCCCTAGGGCATGTGGGACACTGGCGAGCTCTCCGGAGCCGCCTCCCGACTCCTCTGAAAGGCACACCCCATACAAGCTGGGTCCCCGGCGCGCAGAGCCCCCCTGCCCACAGCCCCACTGCGGGAGCCACCCTGAGGCCTGCGATGTTCTTGCTCACCCCTCGGGGTCTGGCTTCTCCCGGCCGGGGCCCTACCCACATCTCTCAGGGCAGCCTCGAGGTGCCCATGGTCAGCCTGGCCACTCTCACGGGAGGCAGCCGGGAAGGCAGAGCCAGGGAGAAGGGTCCAGGTGGGCTTCCTCCACCTTGCCTCTGCAGAGGCGAACCAAACCCTGCCCGCTGCCAGCCCTTACGGGTCATCCCCTGAGGCAAGAGGGCCAGGGATCCCCAGTCTCTTTTCTTCTACCTTCCGCTTCCTCCTCACTTGTTCCAAGGAATGGGTGTATGTGGGAAGATGAGGAAAAAGAAAAGTAGAGGACTGGCTGAGGAAAGCCCCAGCCAAGGGCAGGGAAGGAGCTGGAAGGAATCTTCCCCGCTCATCAGCTCCAACCTCCTTATACTACACAGAGGGAAACTGAGGCCCAGAGCAGTTAAGTGGCTTGCTCGGGGGCACCCTTGTCTGAAGACTTTTTCTAAGTCTTCCCAAGATGATGAACAGAGAAGAAATCCCCGCTCTCCACAAGCACAGGGAAGAAGGCTGCGGCCATCGCTACGAGGGGAAAGCATTTCCCATCTGGCTCAGGTTGGCAAAGGTGATGAGACCATCGTGCTGGGGGGGGACGTGGCAGGGAAGTCCGCGGCTCCTATCTGGGCAGCCATCCACCCTCCGACTCAGCCCCCTAAGAGGGCAAAGATCCCCAACACTGAGAGCAGCCCTCCTTGGGCGTAGCAAACACCTGGGAACCAATGGCCTCCAGGGGGAGCCACAAGGAGGCCCACGAAGGCAAAGAAACATTACTGCCCCCTAAGAAACACCAAAGGGGCCGACTCCATGAAGCTGAAGAGTCTCACATGGACCGGTGCCAACTAAAATCAGCAAAAGCCAATGGGAGCTCAGCTAGGAAGTGTTAAGTGTCTGAGGTCAAATTTGAACTCAGGTCCTCCTGACTTCAGGGCCGGTGCTCTAACCACTGCACCACCCAGCTGCCCCTCACCTCTCAGCTTCTTAAGAGTCCTAATAGCCTTTAAAATTCTGCGTGAGCCTCCCTCTCTGAAATCTTTCCTCACTTGCTCGAGCCCTCAGCCTCAATGTTACTTAGTATTTCCCTTGTGCAAATACATTGTACAGAACCGTACGGATGATATACAAAGTCTCTCTGGAAAGGGAGAGCCATTTCTTGCGGGTTTCCCCCATGTGTTCTGTGCTTATATTGGTGCTTAATAAATGCTTGTTGACTGAATGAACTTCAGGTGACTTCAGGGGAAGGAGGCAGGGCCTAATTAGTCAGTGGGTTTCATTTCATTTGCCCAACTATACTTATTTGTTATGGAGGGGAGGAGGGATCTTAAAAAAGAAGAAAAGGACCTTTTCTTTGAGCAACAATTCCTCAAGTTGTCTGTTTTGGCTAAAAGAGGCTTTAAGGTGGACACGTCCCAAGATCCTCGAGCAAGATGGACACGTCCCAAGATCCTCGAGCAAGATGGACACGTCCCAAGATCCTTGAGCACTGACTGAGCAGTGAAGGGACCTGATTCAGCAAAAGACACAAGATCTGTTTCCTGGTAAAGAGGGAAAGTGAAGGTGGAGGTGGAAGAGGAAAGTCAAATGACGTGTCTAAAAACACAGCACAACTAAGTCTCAAAGGAGGGATTTAAAGCCAGGGCTTTCCATAGTCCGAGCTCTTTATCAGACACTGCATCAAGCTCTACCCCCCATCCCAAAGGGTGATTTCTCTCCAGTATTCTCTCTCCCTCTCTCACTGGGCCTCAGGACAGCTAGCTGGGACAGGCAGCAGCGGCACAGTAGGCACCAGGTACCCATCTTTGTTCTCACCTTACAGGTGAAGGATCCACCAGAGTCCAAGGCTCACCATCCCTTGGAGGCCACTGAATCCAGCCCCTTTCACTTTGTTCTTGGAGAAACTGAGGCTGGGGAGTTTAAGGGTCTCATCTATGATCACTCGGGTACTAATCATCAGGGACGGGACTCAGAGGGTCCCTTGCTTCCTCCTCCCCATCCTCTCCCTCCAAGGTCATCTTCTCCAACCTCTGGGTTTTCCAATGTGACTTGCAGTTAAGTCAGGTTCAAATCCCAGAACCACCGTCTGCGGATCCGGTGCCAGGTTGCAGCTAAGGCAGCCCCTTCAGAGAGAGCTTTATGATTTCCACAGTGTTTTCTGGCTGTTCCTTCACAAGATCTGGCACATTGAGGGAGCAGAGTGGAGGGTCCTGGGCCCAGCTGGGGTCGGTCCAAATTGGAGCTCAAATACACTTGGCCTCTACCAGCCCCCTTTTCCTCATCTGTAAAATGGGAATCACCCTAGACTCTACCTCTCAGGGCTGTTTCCTCCATAGTAAAATGGAGATAACAGCATCCACTTCCCAGGGTGGTTGGGAGCATCAGCTGAGATAATATCTGTAATCTGCTTTGCATAGTGCTTGGTGCATAGTAGGTGCTTAATAAAAATTATTCCCTTTCTCTGTGTGGATGAGGAGATCTCCTAGGCCCAAAGTGGTCAGGAACTGTCCCAGTCGTGCCTTCCTGGGGTTCGGGGAGGGTATTCTGCCTCCCACTTCTATCCAGTCCCAGGGCAAGTGCAGTGTACTGGGACCAGAGGCCTGGTTTGGAAGCTCGGCTTGGCTCCTTCCTCTCTCGAGGTGACTCTGTGGCCACCAGAGTCCTCCTCTGTAACATGAAGGAGAGCGAGGGGCAATTCTAAGGTCTCTGAGTCTATGTGACTCACAGCCAGCCGGGCAGGAAGTCATCTGAGGGCCCCGCCAGCCAATGGGGCAGAAATGTCTGTGGGCCATCTACCCAGCATCCTGACCACACTAAAGCTTAGCCCCTCGGGCCCAGAACATCCAGTCATCTTTTCGGCACAGGGAAGAGGCGGCCGAGCCAGCAATCCACAAGTGTTTATTCCATGCCTTCCTTGTGCCAGAGAATGGGCGAGGGCAGGGCAGGGGTCCAGAAGTCCACGGGGGACTGAAGGAGGGAATACTGCAGTTGGGGCACTGAACGGGGGGCAGAGAGCCCACGTTTCCTCTCACCTCCTCGCTGCCCACTACAGCCTCCTCTCGGAGCCCGTCCCAAAGCCCACGACAGTTGGCGCTTGGTGAAATCCACTTTGCTGTCTGAGAACTGTGCCCTGCCCTGTCCTGTCCCCCGTATAACATGGGAGCTCCCTGAGGGCAGGTCCTGGGCTCCCTTCTGGGTTCTCTTATACAATTAGAAGTCAGGGGCTGGTTCATTTTTGTCTCTGAACCCCCCGCCCCCCCACTGAATAGCACAGTGTCTAGTAAACAGCAGGTGCTTAATAAAGGAAGGCTGAAGCAAACTAAATTAAAATCCAGTTCTTTTCCCCAGACTTGGCACAAAGCTCTGGACCCAGCAGAAAAGCTGAGTAAGTGCACCTCCTCCTTTCATGCAAGTGGGGGGCTATGGGTGGGGAATACCACATATACCAGTCAGACCTAGCTGCTGGGGTGGGTTAGTTTTACTGAGCTGTCTCTTCCTCAGTTCTTTTTTATTCACCCAAGACATGGCCTGGGTGGGGCTGGAGAATGAACAGTAAATGAAGGTATAAAGAAAGCAAAAATTACCCAGCCCCACCCCCAACTCAGCTTCAGGGTTTGGCCAGGTTTGCCTCGGTTTCCCCTTAGGATAGATTGACCCCGGACCCCGGGAGGGTGGGAGCCCAAGGCCAAACCAGACCCACAAACAATCGGTCCCTTCCTGTGGACCAACCCCAGCCAGATGTTGCACAAATTGGCCAGATGTTGCACAAACCTGCTCGCCTGGTTGGGCAAGAGACCCCACCCTGCTGAGACTTTCCCCAATGTCCACACTTTAGTTTGTTTATCCGGAAAACACTTTGAGGCAGGAAAAAGAAAAACAACCCAAAGACTACTATGTCTAAGAGAGGGGATGGCTACTAGCCCGTTTGGAACTGGGGGGGTGGGGAGCAAGAAGGGAGAGAAGGAACAGAAAGAAAGAGGAAGAAAAGGAGGAGGGGGGAGGGGTGGAGGGAGAAAAGGAAAGGGGGGAGAAGGAGGGAGGGAAAGGAAAAATAGAGGGGGAAATTAAGGAGGAGGAAAGGAAGAGAGAAAGGGGGGAGGGAACACAGAAGAGACAGAAGGAAGGAGAAAGGAAGCAGGGAGGGGGAAAGAAGGAGGAAGGAGGCCAAGGGAGAAAGGAAAGGGGCTTCTGTGTTTGCGTTTTTAAGGCTATTCATGGCGGCCCACATGAGCTCCCACAGTGACTAATCTTGGCAAACACAGAGAAAGGCTGGGATTGGCAGGCCTGTGGGCAGGAGGACCATGAAGCAGAAAATGCCATCTCCATCTGGGAAGGATCTCAGAAATAACCTACCTCTTTCATCTTACAGAGGGGAAAACTGAGGCTAGGGAAAGGAAAGCATTTGCCCCTGATCCTCCCAACTCCAAATCGCTCTTTCTGCTCCACAGGTTCCCACTCCCTTTGTTGTCCCTCCCTCTATATTTCAGCCAAAGCGCTCCCTCGTCTCCCACTGCCACCTCCAGGCCTTTGGATCTGCCTTTCCCCTCTGGGGACCAGCGTCATCTCTCATGGGTTTACTTCTCATCGCTATACAAATGATTCCCAGACTAAGATGTCCTGCCCCTCACCACGGGCCTACTGGACCCTTCCTCCTGCACATGCGTCCCATGGGCATCTCACTCCCCAAATGTCCAAAACAGAACCCAGCATCTCCCCTCCAGCTCTGCCCCCTCTTCCAAACCTTCCCCTTTTTCTGTTGGATGCACTATCACCTTCCCAGGATCTCAGTTTCAAAATCCCGCCATTACCCAGAACTCATTCTCCCCCCACTGATGAGCCCAATCTTCGCCCTCCACAGTGCATCTGACCCCCATTTCTCTCCTCTCAAAGCTGCCAGCCAGGCCCAGACTATTACAATGGCCTCATCTGCCTCCCCCATGAACACAAATATCGTACAAAGGAGCGCTTTCTGTGCCGGCAAAGAACTGGAACTAAATGGCTGAACAAGTCACGGTACCTGACGTGATGGAATATTATTATTCTATACGACAGGCAGGAAGCTCTCAGAAAAACCTGAGAAGACTTAGATGAATGGGTGCAAAGTGAAGGGAACAGGACCAGGAGAACATCTTACACAGCAGCAGCAATGTGGTCACGTGATCAACTGGGAAAGACTTTTCTCTTCTCTGAAAGGCAGCAACACAAAACAATTCTGAAAATGTTCCCCACCTCCACAGAAAGAACTCAAGGGAGCTGAGTGCAGATCCAAGCATACTTGGTCAACTTTTTTCTTGTTTTTTTTGTCTCTTTTCTTTTGCAAGAGGGCTAATCTGAAAATTTTTACATGGTTACACACAGCATGTACAATTTAGAGCAAATTGTTTTCTCGAGGAGGGAGGAGGAGAGGGAAGGAGAAAAAAATAGAACTAAAAATATTAAAAACTGTTTTTCCATGTAAATGAGAAAAAAATAAATCGATATAAAAGCATTTGTCTCCCTAACTCGGATCCCTCTCCACTCTAGTTGAGACCCTCATCACACCTAAATGTGTAGCTGGGGACAGAGAGAAGAAGAACCCTCTTCTTAAACTGGACAGCTTTGGTTCAAACCTTTGCCCTGATTCAGTACCCTCATAACTTAGGGCAAGTCCCATCAAAACTCTGGGTCTCCCTTCGTTCATCTATAAAACTGGGGGGAGTCACACTAAATAGCTTCCAAGGTCCCTTCTAGCTCTTATTTAAAAAGGCTCCTTGGCAAATATCCACAATAAGCCTGAAGGTGACTTAAACTATTGGCAAGTATCTAATGAGCACCTACTATGTGCTATGTATGTGATTATGAAGGCAAAAAATGAAGGAGGTCAGAGGTGAGTGGGTGATTCACATCCCACTGTCAAAGGGCAAGGCCACCATTCTGAGGGGCAGTTTTCCATTTGGAAGGCTAATCAGCTGCCTGTCTGCTGAGCTTCATGACAAGCCTGACAGCAGAGATGATGTCATCAAAGGCCCCAAAATGTCTAGTTCAGAAGCATCAGCCCCGGTTTTCATCAGAAGGGACAGGCAGCAGAACAAAGACCAGAGCCTGGAAGTGAACACCAAGGGTTCTAATTATGGCTCTCCATGAATCAGCTTTTTATCAGAAAAGAAAGGAAAAAACAAGTGTGGAGAGATAATGACCATATTTGTCTGGCCAACCCAACAGCTGGTTTTATGAAAGCAACTCACAATTCTAAAATGATTCAACCTCAAGAGCATGTATTAAACACCTACTATGTGCTGCCAACAGGGAGACATCTGCTCCCTGCTCTTCGAGAAGCTTTGGCTTTTATAAAAAAAATTAACCTGAGGGTTATAGGTTCAAAGCTGGAATGGAACTTAGAGATCATCAATTCCATCAATTCCAATTCCCCTCTTTACAGAAGGGGAAACTGAGGCAAGAAGTTCACTCTATTAGGCACCTAGGTGGCCCAGTGGATATAGTACTAGGCTTAGAGTCAGGAAGATGTAAGTTAAAATATGAGCTAGCTATGTGACCCTAAGCAAATCACTTTACCTCTGTATCTACCTCTGTAAAAATGGGGATAATAGCACCTACTTCCCAGGGTTGTTGTAAGGATCAGAAGAGATAATAAGTATAAAAAGGTAGCCTGGGGCCTGGCTCAGAACAGGCGGATATAAATGTTTATTTCCCCCTTCCCAACCCCACTTTATAAATTTTTTTTTAAATATAAAAATAAAAGCAAAATTGAATGTTGTGTAAATATTATGGAAACCAGTGTGAACCCCAAGAAAAGTGGAGAAAATATACCTCCCGTCTTTCTTGGCAGAGCTGAAGGGAGTAGACTACTGTTGTCTCCAACATCCCACGGGCTGAGAAACTAAATACCCAGCAGGGATTCTGGAGAGATTTTTGCACTTGAAACGTGGAATCTATGATCTTCCCTCTCAGGAGACTTTTATTCTTCTCCTTTATATGGGAAAGGAACAAACACTTATTAAGCACTTACTATGTGCTTTTCACTGTGCTAAGCACTTTTAAAATATGCTTTCACTGGATGGATCCTCACTAGATGTCATTATTATCTTATTTAACAGATGAGGAAACTGAGGCACTGAGACAGAGACACATTAAGGGGCTTACTAGTGTCAGACAGTCTTTCCATCTGAGGCTGGATTTGCAAATCCCCCCAATGTTTGTACATAAAATTCTATCAACACAGGCAATTATTATATCTAGAAGTGTCTTCAAAGATTTGTAACCTTTGAGGACTGAGACTGCTTCAATTTTTCTATTTCCCCAGTGCCTAGCACTGTGTGTTGCCCAGAACAAACCTTTAATGAATGTTTACTGATTGACTAATACAGTAACAACCTTAAGAGGGAGGCAACTGAGGCCCAGAGAAAAATAGTACTTGGCCAAGAGGACACAACCAGCAGTGGCCAGTGGGGGGCCCCTCCTGAACCACTGATCTTTTCAATATCTGAGGACCCAGAAAGTCACAGTTCAGCTGTGCCCGCCCTGCCTGGTAGACTCAATCAACCATTTCCCCCCTACAATTTATTCTCAAGTACTCAGAAAAAGAGGCAAGACCTGCCCACCTGATAGGCAGGTTTCAATTTTCAAGGTCTCTTTTCAACTGTTCCCTTTTCATTATTACTTCCTCTGTCTCTGTCTCTCTCACATACACACATTCTCTCCTCTCTCCTCTCTCTCTCTCTCTCTCTCTCTCTCTCTCTCTCTCTCTCTCTCTCTCTCTCTCCTCTTAAAATCAAACTCCCTCTCCTCTCTGCCCAGGAGAACTCTAGATGTAGAATACTTCATATACTGATTGTCCGACTCAATGGATACCAATCGATTTAACAAAATGCTTGAGTCTTTCTTCAAAAAGAATGGTTAACTGATGAAGGATGGAAAGGGTTATAGTCAGATTTTCCCCCCTAAAAATCAAGACTTCATTATTTCTCAGTGACAAGGGACAGACAAGGGAGGTCATACCTTCTGGTTCCAACAGGAAATCAAATAGGTCACTGAACTGAGGAGTCAGAGATCTGGATTCAAATCCTGAACTTTAGGCAGACTACAGAATCACAGAAGGATAGGGAAGCTCAGATTGTCCCTTCTCCCATCCATCCTCCACTTTCTAAAGTCCAAGACTGGCCACCATACTCCCCACCCCCTCCAACTCCCACCTGCATTGTGGAATCAACTCCTCCGGCTCCTTCGCAAGAGCAAGATTAACTACAAACTCTTCTTTTTGGGAATTCTTAGAACTTAGCTATGTTTCCTAAAGAGAAGGATATCTCAGTTAGGAAGGGCTGAGTTTAAGTCCAGCCTCCAACACATCCTGGCTCTGTGATCCTGGACAAGTCATGTAGAATTTCTCAGAGTCCCCCAAATAATTCTTGGTAGAGGGAGTTTTCAACATTGTTTATATATGGAAAAGAATGTAACGTAATAGATTGGCAATAGTCTCGGAGGGCAGAGACTCCTGTTTGTCAAGTATCCTCAGCACCTAGCATAATGCCTGGTATACAGTAGGTGCAGACTAAATTCTCACTGAGGAATAAAGGCAAACTGCCTCCCTCCACTCATCGTCACCCCATCTCAGATCTCACTCTGGGGGCTGCCAGATTGGAGACACTTGGCTAGGAAAGTGTGGCTCAGTGCAGAGCACCTTGGGCATGGCACTTCCCATTAATCAGCAAGCACTTATTAATCGCCTTCTATGTACCAGCCACTGACTAGCTGTGTGCCTCAGAATCAGTCATTCTTTCTCCATCAATGAAATGGAGACAACACAACTGGTGGCAACCACCTCCCAGGCTGGGTGTGGGGTCCAAGCTTCAGAATGCTGCATTTGTTTATCGTTATTACTATTTATCATTACTATCACTTGTTATGTTATTTTCTGTAATTATAGGAGAGAAGGACCTGCAAGACTTCCCTAAGACCGAAGCACACTGTTGGAAGGAGTAGGGAAATGAGCACCTCATTGCTGAGGTATCCAAGCAGAGACAGGTAGGAGGCTGGTAGGATTCTACTTTTGGGTGAGTGGATCACATGCTGGGACAGAGAAATCAGAAGATGGGAGCCCCCAGAGAAGCCCCGCTCTCCGGGGTACAAGGGCCTGGGAGAACCACACCTGAGCACCTGAGGAAAAACTTTCTCTAGAAAATCAGGGGCAAGATCCCACAAACCTGGAAAAGGGACTAGACTCCTGGGTGCACAAGCCTACTGCTGGTGGTTGCCCAGCTCACCTCTGGACCTCAGCCGCTGCTTTGGGGAAATGAGAGAAGTCGACTCTGAGCCAGCACTACTGGAGACACAGAGAGAGACATATAGAACACACACACACACACACACACACACACACACGTGTCTGTATGTACACATGTGGGTATTACATATACACATGGATATATGGCTACGTATACTGGTGGCTGTTGCCCTTCGAACTGAAGATTACCAAAATGACATCATATGTCAGGGTCAGGGGTCCCCTACGTCCCACCGTGGCTGATCACGCGCACAGCTCAGAGGTCAAGCACAAACAGTTCACATCAATACCTGGAGTGGAGATGTCTCTACATTTGCATATTTTATGTTTCTTTTGAGTTACTGCATCTATGTATATACACACATACACCCCTGGGAAGTCAGAGAAAAACAAGTCATTCAATCATAGACAAGCATTTATTAAATCCTATTATGCACCGGGGCGGCTCTGATACAAAGACAAAAAATGAATCAGTATCTGCCGTAGAGGAGCTTATACTTTGATGGGAGCAGCAGCCTTATATATGTACTTATTGGGGGGGGGGGGGGGGGGGGCGGGGGGGGGGGGGGGGGGAGTGCCAAGAACTGGAAACAAAGTGAGCACCAACTGGGAAAATGACAAAACCTAGCGAGGCATTTGGACCTAATGGCCCCGGGCAGTCCACGAGGCATCTTGGAAGGCTGGGCTGGGCTGGTGCTGAATGAAGGGAGTGGTGCTTTTGGAGAGCAAGACCCACAATTACCGCAGTCAGGTGAAGAGCTCCAATAGGGCTCTGTACTTCAAAGAATAACCATCATTAAGGCCCAGAAAACAGACTGAGGAGACCAGGGCTCCCTTCTCTGGCCAGAGAGGAGTAGAACCCCAGGGTTAGAACACTATATATACTCTCAGACCAAAACAACTGGATTAGGCGTAACTGTTTCTCTTCATTACTGGGAAGGATTCCAGCAACTTTAGGGCTCTGTACTCCAAAGACTAACCATCTTTATCACTTATACACAGCAACAACAAGACTATACAAAGATCAATTCTGACGGATGTGGCTCTCTTCAACAACGAGATGATTCAAACCACTTCCAATCGTTCAATGATGAAGAGAGCCCTTTACACTCAAAGAGAGGACTATGGGAAATGAGTGTGGACCACAGCATAGAATTTTCACTTTCTGTTATTGTCTGCTTGCATTTTTGTTTTCCTTCTCAGGTTTTTTCCTTTCTTTCTAGACCCAATTCTTCTTGTGCAGCAAGATAACTGTATAAATATGTACAAATACATTGTATTTAACATATTTAACATGTATAGAACTATCTGCCATCCAGAGAAGGGGGTCGGGGAAGGAGGGGAAAATTTGGAACAGAAGGTTTTGCAAGAGTCAATGTTGAAAAATTACCCATGCACATGTTTTATTAAAAAAAAAAAAAAAAAAAAAAAAAGAATAAAAGCATTAGGGCCCAGCAAACAGACTAAGGGACCAGGGGCTCCCTTCTCTGGCAGAGAGGAGTAGAACCACCGGGTCAGAACACTGTATACACTCTCAGACCAAAACAACGGATTGGGCATCACTGTTTCTCTTCATTACTGGGAAAGATTCCAGCAACTTTATGGGCATTAGAAACTTCCATCTAAGGAAACTCCTTCTAAAGGTACAGATAGCACCTCCTCTGCAACCCACCAGTCCAAGGTCCCTGGGCACTAAGGGCTTACCCAGGTTTCCACAGACAGTATGGCCTTCCTAAGAGCAGCCCCCTCACCACTGCTGCCCAAAAGCCACGGACAAATCTCATTTTTCAAACACCAGGTTATCATGCTGAGTGATTTGTCATCTGACTCAAGTCCATGATCTGCCAGTCTGGGGCCTGAGGAAGGCCAGGAATCCAGCCCGTGTATTTCCCTAACCACATGCCATCCCCGTGTACCGTACTGACTTTCCACCCCAGCACCACTTCCAGACAAACCCTCCCCGCTCACTCCAGAAACTGTTTCTGAATTCTGCCCCTGGGTTCCAACCCTCATCCCCCCATGTTCCCTTCTTCCCCAGATTTGGAGTCAAAGCTACCGGGTAACGTCGGCCCTCATCCCTCAAATAAGGAGAGTTTGGTCCGACTGCTCTAAATCGCCCCATCTCAGGGACACCGCCCCCCCCCATGTCAAATGAGCCAAGCACAGAGTTTTCTGCCTCTCCAAGTCTTGGATCCCCCCAATGTCACAAACAGGATATATCAAGAATAAAGAAATAAAATAATAATAAAAGAGTAAAAGGGAAGAGAAAAAAGCCTGGGGGAGGGAGGAGAGAGCAGAGAATTGGGATAATTTTGCTCCAAGCCTGGAAACCTGGGGCCTGGCTCTGGCGGCACTTTGTTTTTGCAGGGACAAAAGGGGCAGAAAGGATATACTCCCTCCCCAACATCTGGTTCACCAGGGCTGAAAGCTTTGTATCATTGACCAGCATTGGCTCCAGAGGCAGTGAAGGAGGTCAGAGGCCATAAATTCAAACCTCTGACACATGGTTCCTCAGCAGAAATCACCAAGACTATGCTCGTTACCTAAGTGACTTTGGCCAAGTCATTTCCCCCCTCCCTAAGCCTTGGTTCATCATCTGTCAAATCATGAAGACAAGAGGTGCTGAAGGCCCTTATTCATGGCACCTGAAGCTAGAAGGGACCTCATGGGACCAATTCCCCTTCATTTTACAGATAGGGAAACTGAGACCTAAGCAAAGAGGGAAACTGAGACCCAAGCAAAGGAAGGGTGCCTGAGGAACAGGAAAAGGAGTGAGATTCCCAGCCAGGTCTTGGAATTCCCAAGCTTCCATTTCCTCTGTACCAAAGCCCAGTGTGGGAGAGCAAGTCAGAGGGTTCTTCAACCCATCCCTCCAGGCCATGGGGGGAGGGGAAGAGGCGGGGAGGGCAACTGGGGCAGGAGGAAAAAGGGAGGGAAGAGCCATGCTGGGAGATCCCTTCTGCCCTCTGGCTCAGCCGCTCCGGCCGGCCACGGCTGGGTCTGGGGACCGGCACGGGCTCCGGGTGGTATGCCTAATCTGCTTGGAATTTCCTCCTCCACCCACCTGGCATTCTTGCCCCACTCTCCTAACTCCTGGCTTGGAACCGCAGAGCCCTCCATCCAAACTGACACCCCGTGGCCCTGAGGAACCCTGGGCAACACCTAAAGGTGCTTGCCCGCCCCCTGGCCCTGGGGGTGGGGGGGGGGGGAGGAGGCTGTAAGAAAGTGAAGAGCTTATGAGGACTCAGAGGGTGAACTCAACCATGACCCCAAGTGGGCACTGCCCAGCCCCGGGCCAGCTGCCCAATAACAACAGATTATATCTCCATTCACCCCATTTGACCCTCATAAACCTCTGAGGCAGACCCAAGCATTTGTCCCCACTTTACAGATGAGGAAGTTGAGGTTCACAAATTGTAACCAGAGTCACCCTGACACAGTGTGACTGAGGCGAGATCAGAACCCGTGGGTTAGAAGATCAGAGAGACGCAATACTAGAGGGAACCTTGGAAACCATCCAAGCAACCCCTTCCTTTGGGGGGGAGGGGGGCGGGTTTGGGGTTTTTGAGGCAATTGGACTTAAATGACTTGCTCAGCATCACACAGTTAGTAAGTGTTAAGTGTCTGAGGCTGCATTCGAATTCGGATCCTCCTGACTCCAGGGCTGGTGCTCTATCCACAGAGCCATCTAGCTGCCCCCAACCCCCTCATTTAACAAATAAGGAAACTGAGGCTCATAGAGGAAGTGATTTACCTGTGGACTCGGCTATCATCAGAGGGCTCCCAGATTCCAAGCCCCTAACTTTATTCTGAAGACACCCCCCCCCCATTCTGAAATCCAGTGGCAGACACTGAGAGAAGGGGAGATGTGGGAAAGGCCTCAGGGCACAGAGGGAAGGCTCTGGCTGCTGGAGGGGGGAGGTCCCTCAGGACCAGAGAGACCAGAGTCTCCCCTCAGGCCCTCGCCAGCTGAGTGAGGCCCAGCAACTCACTACCTTTCTTTCTCAGGCTCCTCAAATGTAAAACTGGGATGGATGGAAGCGGCAACGATAGGTCTCCCCCGGTCTTTGTGAGGATACGATCATCATGGCTGCCCAAGTCTAACAAGCCCATTTTAAAAGGTGAAAGGCCTTTATAGATAGGGGAAGTACCTGGCCCTGCTGGGCCACACACAGGGATATGGGCAGTGCCAGGAGTAGAATCCGAGACTCCCAACACCTAAGTCACCGCTCTTCCCAGGGTGCCTTCCAGTTCCAGGTCCTGAAAGGCTCTGCAGAGAATGTACTTCCCAACTGGACACGGACACCCCCATGGCTACTGGGGCCAATCAACAAAGACCCTGGGAGCCCCAAGAACAGAAGCAAGTCAGAGCAACCCCCCCCCCCCCCCTTCCCAAGGTAGGGATTTCCCCCAGAAGATCCCAAGAATGGTACGGTTGGTCATGTGTTTTTAAGGATGGAAGTCAAAGTGGCCCCGGCCACATGGAGACACTGTTATCTGCTGGACCTAGACAGAAGCACCAGGCAGGCTGCCACAGCCATGGCAGCCAGGGCGCCCGGCCAGCTCTGTCTGGGCTCCAGGGCGTGCTCAGATAACCGGCCCAGCCTCCAAAGGGACCGTGGCCTCCAAAAAGGCCGACAGATGGACCTCTTCCTAAGGGAGGGCCACGTGGTATTCCATGGCTCCGGGAAAACGCTCTCATTTGAAGTTTAAAAATAAAAAGTCTTTTTTTCTTGCCCAGGTCTTTACCATGAACTGTCCCTCCTCTCTGATATGCACACCCCCTGGGGAATAGTCCATCCAGGGATTTCAGCCCCATTTTAGAGATGGAATAATCAAGGATCAGAGAGATGATGCTATTACTCCCATCTCCCACCACCCCAGGTCTAATTAACTGGCAGAGCTGAGGCCTCCTCCCTGAAAGTCCCCAATCATAAGGTGTTTCCTGCTCAGAACAGTGTGGCAATCTAAGACAGGAATGGGTGAAAGAGACTAGTGGGAAATTTATTTTCAGCAACTGAATGTGTCTAGGAGCTGCAGGGGAGAGCCCAGAGCTAAAGGACAGACGAGAAACTCAGCTGCACGGGAAAGCCCAGAACAAGGGACATGAGAAACTCAGATGCAAGGAAGAGCCCAGAACTAAGGGACAGATGAGAAACTCAGCAGCAGGGGAGAGCCTAGAACTAAGGGACATGAGAAATTCAGCTGCAAGGGAGAGCCCAGAACTAAGAGACATGAGAAACTCAGCTGCAAGGGAGAGCCTAGAACTAAGGGACATGAGAAACTCAGCTGCAGGGGAGAGCCCAGAACTAAGAGACATGAGAAACTCAGCTGCAAGGGAGAGCTCTGCTCTAGGGACCAGACTGGCATCTTGACTCTTTCCCATATGGCTGTGACTCTGGGCAAGTGGCTGGGTTTCCTGCCTGTCACAGGATGAAGTTGCCCGGCCTCTCCCTAATGGATGCTGCTCTCCATTTCCCAGTCACACCCCCTCCCACCCCCAGCAAACAGCAGGCTGGCCGGGTCTCTAACTTCCTTGTGTGGCTCTGGCTTTAGCAGTGGGCAGAACTGAGAACTATCTGTCCTCCATCCAGTTACCAATCATTCCCCAACGCCTGCCAGATCCTGCTCGAAACAGATCCCGGGCAGGGCTGCAAGGGACCCTCAGAGACCCTGGGGCCAAAGACCAGCCACCGGCATCATCCCTGCCATCCAAGCTGGAATGGCTCCGCAGGGAGGATGCCCGGGGGAGGGCGTTCCAATAGTGAGAGGTCCTGGGAGCTGGCACCAACTCACCCACCATTACTAAGCACCTACTGTGTGTCAGGGACTACTGAGCCTGCCCTCAGTGAGTTGCCATGATCTACATCACAAATAGTGAGCCGCCCACAGAGCCCTGCCAGCTCTGCCCACAGAGCAGTGCCAGCACGGCAGGGCCAGTGCTGGGGCCAAACTCTTGGCCAGCCCCGTGGCCCTCTAGGCTGGTGGTGCGGGAGAAGGCAGAGGAAGCTATGGGCCGGGAGGGGCTGCCACCACCTGTGTGACCTTGGACCAGGGACAAAATCCCTTGTGCAATAAGAAGAAAGTTGGGTCCCTTCTGAGTTCCAGAGTCTAATCAGGAGAGTCTCAAACACCATGCACTTCTTTCTTCCCTCATATACTTTTTTTTTTTTTTTTTGGGGGGGGGAGGTGGGGCAGGGAGAATCCTAGAGAAATGACCAACTCAAGGTCACACAGCTAAGCTAGATCACAGTTGGTTAGCGGCAGGACCAGCCCTAAATAGATCTGGCTTCTGCCTCCCACGACCCGAGGGGCTGCCACTTTCTCCACGTGGGTGTTTCCCACGATCCGGAGAGAGAAACGAAACCGCAACTCTCTCGCAGCCCTTCTTCTGCCGGAGGGAGCGGAATCCCTTGGGCCAGCTCCCGGTCCTGGGCCAGGAATCTTGCACCCACCCACCCCAGCAGCTGCTCCCTCCCGGGGAATGGCTGCCTCGGATCTTTCGGCACTGGAGGCAGGGAAGGGCCCCGGGCTACCTAAGGAGGCCTGACAGTTGCTATATCCGGGAGAGGCTGCTCAAAACCAGGGTATCCGCAGCAGGGGGGCCCAGCCCCTTTTCTCCCGGGCAGGGAGCAGCCTCCCGGACGGACGCAAGTTTCTCCCGTGCAAGCTCCGGCTCCGGGGGAAGAGTGTGTTCCCCCAGCTCCCAGAACGCACACACCCACTCTGGGAGAAATGTGCTCGCTCCAGGCCAGGGGGAGGAGGAGGAGCAGCAGGGGGAGGGGGCGGGCCGAGCCCTCCCAGGCCGAGGAAGAGGGCTCCCGAGGCACCCGCCATCCCCGGCTCCGGGGGCGGGAGCAGGGCACGGCCCGCCGGCCTCAGCGGCCAAGCACGCTCCTCCCCGCTCCCGGAACGGAACGCCCCCCCCCCTCCCCGGGCTGGAACGTCCCTGCGATGAGGGGCCCCAGGGAACGGGGCGCCCCCCGGGATGGAATGTCCCCGGGACGGAACGCCCCCCTCCAACTGGAAGTTCCCGGAACGGACCCCCCCTCCCCCCGGGAGAAGAACGCCCCCCGGGAGCACGGGGGCAGCCGGACGGGATGGCAGAGTGCACGGCTCGCAGGGGTGGTCTCGGGGCGGGCGGCCGCCCACGCGTGCTCGCGGAGCCTCACCTTCACGCAGTCCACGGGGTACATGACGGAGTGCTCCAGGATCCCGGCCATGGCCCCCGCTGTCATGTGCGTGGACAGAGAGGCGTTCGTAGGCAGGTTCTCGTAGTCCTCGGCGCCCGCGTCCTTGCCGCCGCCGCCGCCGGGGCCGGAGCCGCCGCCTCCTTCGCGAGAGTCCGCATCCATCCTCCGTCCGGCGGCCGGGCTCCGCAGCGCCATCCGCCAGCCGGGGCCGAAGCGTGGGCGCAGGAGGGCGAGCGGAGCACGGCGAGCCAAGAAAAAAACTTCACTCTTTCAGCGGGTCCCACCTCCGGCTGCAGTGGCGCCTGACGCCATGGCGGGAGGGGAAAACGCTGCCGGGGGAGCCGCCGCAGCTAATCCCGAGCGCCGAAGGGCCTGTCTGAGCCTCTCCATTGGCCAACCTGCCGCCCATGCCCGCCCCTTTGTGACGTCACAGCTCTTCTGCACATTTCCAGGCAGCCGGGCCGCGGCCGGGGGGGGGCGGGAAGGGCTGAGGCGGCGGGCTCGGGGTGCTTCTCGGGGAGAGGCGAGGGGGCTCCCCCCCCTCCACCCCGCTCCTCCCTCCGGCGCTCCCTCGGGAAGGATGCGCGTGCACGGCCCGGCCGGGAGCGGGGCGGAGACCGGAGTGGCGCCCGCCGCTGCGAGGACCCCCGCCGGGGGCCGGGAGCGTGGTGCAAAGCCAGCCCGGTCGGTTCCCGAGGCCCGGGCTGGAGCACAGTGACGGGGTGGCCTGTTGCGCGAATCGCGGCTGTCCCGGCGTGGAGAGGCGCCCGTGCCGCCGGCGGTATCCCTCAGCCCCTCCTCCGTGCCTGGCCCCGGGGGCTCCGGGGCCGCCCCCGCCCTCTGAGGGAGCCGGCCCCAAGCCCCTCCTTTCCTCCATTTCTCCGCAAGCCGTGAGGCCTGCGCTCCTTCCACGCTTCCCGCTGTGGAAGCTTCCACTGCACCTAGCGAGCTCCGGGTCGGGACCGGCGCCAAGCCCAGCCTTACCTAGGCCCCGGAATCGTGCCAGCGGCTGACATTTCTGTAGAGTTTGCAAAGCACTCTGGGCACATTGTGCCATCCGAGTCTCCCAATAACCCTGTGGAGGTAAGGGCCGAGGAGATCCCAAGGAAAACCCGATCCACTAGCGCCGGGGACTTCCCCTCGCTCACCGGGTCACTCGGCTCGACAAGGAGCATTAATAAATGGCACGTATTATCGGTGCCATTATTATCCCCAAATTGCAGATAAGGAAACTGAGGCAGGGAAGTTAGATGGACCGTTGTAGTTATTCAGTCCCTTCCCAGCCTTTGATGTTTTCTCTGGGCAGAGAGAAGTGGCTTGCCCTTTCCTTCTCCCGCTTATTTGACAGATAAGGAAACTGAGGCAGAATGAAGCGATTTGCCCAGGGTCACACAGCTAGTTGGGACTGGAGGCTGGATTTGAACTCAGGTTTTTATGGACCCCAATTTAGGGTGACATTTCACTCCAATGCATCCTCCAGCTGCCAAGCAGATTTTCCTAAACTCCAGGGACTGGAACACCTTCCCTTGGATGGTTTCTGCAAGAACAGGAGCCTTATGTCCCCTCCCCAGCCATTAGAACTTGCTTCTACTTTGTATCTAAACTGTATTCATTTTGTGTGCACTCATCATGTGCATGTTATATCCCCAGAACGTGTAAGTTTCTTGTGACCACATGTTTCCCTTTCTCTCTGCAGCCAACATTAATTATACTTGACATCCAAATAGTAAATGCAGTAGGCGCTTGTTGTTATTGACTTCACGTAGTAGGTCATCCCCTTTTTAAACAGGGGGTTGGACTTTATGACCTCTGTGGGACATGTTAACGTTCCAGGGCCTAAGATCCTTCTTAGTGGAACATAGTGTGTCTACAGCTTCTGAAAAAAGTGGGGAGTGGACCAGAGGAGCCCTAAAGGCCTTTCCTTTCCAAGCCTATCAGCCTGTCATCCTTAGCCCCTTAGGCCCTATCCCTGACCTGCCACCACACCCATGCCCTTCCCTTTCTGGGTGCCCCCAGATAAGGAAGAGTGGAGAATCAATGAATCACAGCTGGAAGCCTCCTGGGAGATCGTCCATTGCAGGTGGGAACCAGGCACCAACTTGTACCCTCCCACCCTTATCGTCGTGCACAAGACACCCCACACCAGGTGGATTTCTAAGGACCTGAGATTCTGGGGGCCATGAATGGTTCCAGTTCCCTTGCACCATAGCTGCCCATTCTGAATTCAGATGTGGGCTTAGACACTTACTAGGTGGCTGATCCTGAGTAAGTCACGACCTCTACCAGCCTCAGTTTTTCTACTGTAAAATGGGGATAATATATCACCTCCCACAAAGGGTTACTCTGAGAATCCGATGAGATATTTGTTGTTTGTTTTTTAAACACATTTAGTACAGTGCCTGGCACATAGTAGGTGTGACAAAATTATTTCTTTCCTTCTAGTTCACCAGCCACAGGCAGTGCCTAGAACATAAGCAATATTCTGAACTGGAAATCTCTTTCCTGGGGGATGCTTCCTTTGGCAGAGGCAAACACTTCAGTTTCCCTCTCTCAAATAAAAGCACAGTCTGATGGGGCAAACTTTGGCTCCAAAATGCCTTGGATTTCAGAGGCCTATAAGGCACTTGCCAAAGACACATTTCTAAAAGTGGGCCTGTAGCTCAAAATGATCTTTTTAAGGTAACATATTCCGAGTTTTAGCCAAGCTGGATGAGCCAATGAATGGACACCCATTCATTGAACAAACATTTAATTTTTTTTTTTGTAATAGCTTTTTATTTTTTCAAATACATGCAAAGATAGCCTGCAACATTCACCCCTGCAAAACCTTAGACTCCATATCTTGCTCCCTACCTTCCCCTTCCCCCAGACAACAAGCAATCCAATACAGGTTAAACATGTGCAGTTCTTCCAAAGACATTTCCACCTCTATCATGCTGCACAAGAAAAATCAGATCAAAAAGGAAAAAAAAAAAAAAAGAGGAAAAGAACAAGCAAACAAACAACAAAAAAAGATGAAAATACGATGCTGTAATCCACATTCAGTCCCCTTGGTCTTCCCCTCTGGATGTAGCTGGCTCTCTCCATCACAAGTCCACCACAATTGGCCTGAATCGTCTCAATGTGGAGAAGAGCCATGTCCATCACAGTTGATCATCATATAATCTTGGAAACAAATATTTATCAAAATGTCTATTCTGTGCATAGGCTGAGAATTAGAAGGGACCTTACAGATCTTTCTTACTGGCAATCAACCCAAGAACTGATTATATTTTGTATATATAAAATAAATTATAAGCCAAAAAAATGACATTTTTACTATCTTTTGATAATCCTGTATATTAACAAAATTATGTGATGATCAACTGTGATGGACTTGGTTTTTCAACCAAGTGGACTTTGGATGTAGATCCAAAGAGGGGATTGTGGGAACTGAATGTGAATCGCAACACAGTATTTTCAGCTTTTTATTTTGTTGTTGTTTGTTTACTGCTTGTTTTTTTCTTGTGTTTTTTCTTTTACCTTTTGATCTGATTTTTTTTGCACAATATTATTATGAATATGGAAATATGTTTTAAAGAAGAAGTGTTTAATCTACATTGTTAGGGAGGAAGAGAGGGAGAAAAATTTGGAACACAAGGTTTTGCAAGGGTGAATGTTGAAAATTATCTTTACATGTATTTGGAAAAAAATTTTTTTAATTTTAAAAAAAGAAAATGTATAAAAATTTGGAACTCAAACTCTTACAAAAATAAATGTTGAAAACTTTTTACATATAATTGGAAAAAATTAAATACATTGTGGAAAATAAAAGAAAGTGATAGATAATCCTGTATATTTTATTTTATGCATTTACAATGATTATTCTTGGGAGTGTGAATTCTTCTCCAGATCACCCACGGGTTCCCTTTGACTCAGAAACTTTGGCTCCAAAATGCCTTGGACTTCAGAGGCCTATAAGGCACTTGCCAAAGACACATTTCTAAGAGTAGGCCTGTAGCTCAAAATGATCTTTTTAAGGTACATATTCCGAGTTTTAGCCAAGCTGGATGAGCCAAGCTCCATTTTGCTGTCTGTTTCTATTTTGACATTTGCCCAGAATGCAACGTTCTCCCATCAAGTTTCAGAAAGGCTCTGGAGTCACAGGGACTGGGTTTCTATCCTGGATCTGCCACTTATGGCTGTGTGGTCTTGAATAAATCATGTAACCATCTTAGAGGAATAGGAGGTGCAAAGACCAGAAGATGAGAGATGGGGCCTGCTGAAGGTAGAACCCCAAGTGAGCCGGGTGGATATATTTGGGAGGTGAGTGATGTGTATTAAGAATGGAAACAAGAGAGGCAGCTAGATGGTGCAGTGGATAGAGTGCTGATCCTGAAGTCAGCAGAGCCTGATTTCAAATCCAGCTTCAGACACGTAACACTTCCTAGCTTTGTGACCCTGGGCAAGTCACTTAACACCAATTGCCTCAGAAAAAAAAAAAAAAAAAAAAGAATGGAAACAAGAGGCCAGGTGGACCAGAGCTTCACTTGACAAGCCCAGGAGTATCTGCTTCATTCTGGAGGCAACAGGGATGCCCCAGAACCTGATGGGAGCAGGACAAGGGAAGACTGAGGCACTGGAGTACGTAGAGAGGTTTCACCAACTGGCAGCTATGAGTGATTTTATTGGATCCCAAGGCCTCCATTATTATCTCCATACAGATGACTTTCATGTTTCTATATCCAACCCATCCCTTTCTGTGTCTGTCTAACTGTGTGGCCCCACTCTGTCCCTCTGTCTCTGTGTATTCTCTCCTTCCTTTCCTCCTCTCTCTCTTTTTCTTCTTCCCTCCCTTCTCTCTCTGTATCTTTATCTCTTTATCTCTGATTCTCTTTCCTTCTTTCATCCTTTCCTTCCATCTCTGTCTTTGTTTCTATGTGACTGCCTCTGTATCTGCTTCTCTCTTTTCTCTCTCTCTCTCTCTCTCTCTCTCTCTCTCTCTCTCTCTCTCTCTCTCTTTCTCTCTCTCTCTCTCTGCTTCTATCTCTGTCTCTCTCTCCCCTCTCTCTCTCTTCTCTCTCTATATCTCTGTCTCTTTCTCACTTTCTCTGGCTCTCATCTCTTTCCCTCTCTCTCTTTCTTCTTTCTCTCTCCCTTTGCACCCCCTCTTTCCATTCCTCTCTCTCTTTCTCTGTCTCTCTCTCTTCTCTCTCTGTCTCTCTTTCTCTTTGTGTCTTTCCCTTTCTCTTTCTTCTCTCTCTCCCTCTCCCCCCTTCCTGAAGTCTCATCATACAATAACACTTGTCCATTGTATATCAACAGGATGTCCTATAGGTATCCAGTCTCACTATTTCCAGAACAGAACTCACCCTTTTGTTCACCCTGATTTACAACCTCAGAGTCAAATCTTCTGCTCTTTCCTCTCCTGTGCCCCCAAATACTCAGTTGTAAAGTCAGTTCATCTCTGCCTCCAGAACATCACTCCATGTCCTTGGGCTCCATGTAAGCCCCAGCCCTTATTGCTGCCGTTACAGTAGTCTCCTAATTGGATTTCCTGAACCAGACTCCTCCATCCTGTGCATTTTGCTATGTTACATACTTTGTGCTTCCTTATATGTGCACCTACTGTATACTAATGTACCAGATACTGCACTAAGCACTTCACAGATATCTCTTCTGAGCTTCATAACAACCCTTTAAGGTCAGATCTGTTATTCTTGTTTTACAGATGAGGAAACTGAGACAGAGAGTAATAAAGTGACTTGCCAGGGTCACACAGCTAGTAAGTGTCTGCAACTGGGAGCTCTACATACTGAATTTACTGAATTGAAATTATGGAATACACAGATACTTACTCCTACTCCAATAAGGGATGGAGGATGTGACAGCTTAGGTGACTTGTCCTATTCCCATGATCCTCCCTGAAGATTCAAACCCAGGTCTCTTGACTCTAGTTGGAAGCAAATCTCCCTTTCCTCTGAATTCCAGGTGGAAGACCTGTTCAGTTTACTGCCCTCCCTTCCCACAGTAACTCTGAGCAGTGGTTGGTAGGCCTCTGCTTGAATACTTCCAAGGGACAGGGAAGTCATTACCTCACAAAGCAATCCATTCCATTATTGGGCCCCTCCAATTGTTGGAAAGTTGTCCCTTATAATGAATTCAGATCTGCTTTTCCATTTCCTATTGATTCTGTCCCTGGAGCACTAGAGGAAAAGGCTAATTCTTCTTCCATGTAGCAGCATCCCAGATATATGAAATTATATCATATATATCCTATCATACATTATTCTCTTATTTATCACATGTCATCATGTGATTCCACCATATTGTGTGTATAATATAGTGTTATATGTCATGTCTTAAGGTCATTATATATCTTAGATGTCATGTCATCTTATCATATATATAATATTGAAGGTCATTATATCACGTTTTTTCCAGCCCAGTCATCCCTACGTGACAGAATTGATTCATAGAATTTTATACTTCCCTCCTCTATTTCATAAAAGAGTGATCTGAAAGGCCCAGAGAAGAAAAATAAGAGACCTGCCCAAGACCACAGATAAGGGATATAATTTGAAGCCAGGTCCTCTGAAGCCCAAGCCGTACCTCTTTGGTCTCCAGCTCAATGGCCTCTTCCTTTAGCTGTTCCTCACCTGACCTTTTAACTTTGAGCCTACTCCCATCATGGTTATAGGACAATGGAGAAAGGCCCCGAATCCAAATCCCTGCTCTGATTCAGGGATTCAGGGGACCTGTGGGACCCCTTCACCTCAGTTTCCTTATCTGTAAAAACAAAAGCATTGGACTAGATGGCTCCAAGGTCCCTTCAGTTCTAGACCTGAGCTCCTATGATCCCGTTACTTCTCCTTTCTGGGAAGTGAACCTACCCAAAATCATGGCATCTACACGACATTGCTGTCCGTTGAGGGTTTCATGTGTGGCGGGCTCTGTCCTAAGCACTGGGGTTACCTAGAAAGGCAAAAGCGAGTCGTCCCCAAGTGAGGATCAGTGGAGAAGAGGTGCCCCAAAGGGCTGTACACTTAAACTGGGAATATCAGCTCTCATTATTGACTTTGGAGTACTTCTTGGTTGGGGGCACAGGCTGGAGTCTGAAGGTCTGATTAACTGGTCTTTATGAGTAGATTCTGTGCTTCTGCCTCCTGACTAAACTGGAAGGGAGACGCTGCTAACTGGGAAGTGCGAGCAGGGGATAAGGGAAAGCCCCCACCGGCCTCTACTTGCAGGGTCCCAAGCCCGGGAGATGCCCAGGAGATTAGCTCCAAGGAGCCAGTCATAAGCAGCCGTGCATTGTGTGGCTGGCAAGGCAGGGCCATGCTCTATGACTTTCTACTGCTGCCAGTCTCTGATGCCAACTTCCTAGACATTGAGCCCGCAGTCTGTCAGCCAACGGAACCTCAGAAAGGTTAAGTGATTTATTCAAGGTCACACAGGAAAGCGTATTCAAATGGCACAAGAAACTACAAGAAATGTTACTCCCAGGCGGGCTGATAACAAGGCTAGCAGTCATTATGGCACTCCCTAGGCGTCTCTAATCAGACGTGGCATAGGAGCAGCCACACCCCAGTCCTCACCCCCCTCACTTCCATCCCAATCTACTCCTAGACTTTGCACACATTCTCTGCATTAGCGACAATAAACAGTAATCTGTGTGCACCTCACTTTTTTTCCAGTAGAATAAAAGCTTAGTGAGAAGAAGGGTCGATTTCTTTGTGTCTGTACCTCCAGGGCCTGGAGGTATAAGTGAGACTGAGTGAGGAATATATGTTGGTTAAATGAAGTTATTCCCCCATGCATCCAAATGTGAGCCTATGACCCTCTGCTCCAGTATCCTAGAGGTAGGAACTTAGAGAACAGAGACAGAGAGACAGAGAGACAGACACAGAGAGACACACAGAGAGAGAGAGACAGAGAAAGGAGACAGCAATGACTGGAAAAGAGAGAGAGCATTTATCAGGCGCTCACTACTACATGCTAGACACTTGTGAGCTAGGAATACAGTTTTTCCTCAAGAAGTTGACATTCTAGTGAAGGAAGCAAGCCCCGCTAGGCAACTGGGAGCCAGAGCAGAAGTATGCTCAAGCAGTCTAGCATGGAGGCTTGGGAAGCTGCCAGGAGACCTGATTCCAGGGAAAAGATCAAAGCTCCCTGTTGGAATCTTTTACAAAGTGTTAAGACATTTCTTTACAAAGTGTGAAGACATTGGAGTTGATTTGATCTGATTTTGGGCCAGAACTTGAAACAAGGTATTAGGTGGAACTGATGGAAACAATGCTTGTGTTCACACCTTTAGAGAGCTCATAAAAGTACTCAATGGAGTTCACACATGTAGGGTTTAGTCTGAATTCACACCTCTCTCAGGACCAGAGAGCACTCTGGGCATAATCCCTGCCTCTAGAAGGAGGAGTTAACCTTTGGGAGATGATATATATGGAGGAAGCTCTTGGAGCAAAAGAGAATTTTTTCTGGAACATCAACAGGGCTCTGAGACAGAACACTCTGGAAGAAAAGACTACTCGCCAGACTGGAGATTAAGAAGCCACGAGTCGGAACTGACTGGAGGCTGAAGAAAGCAGAGGCAGAAGCCAAGGACAAGCTGCAAGATCTCTTGGAGCCAGGCAGAGAGATAGGCCTCAACTAACCGGGCTAATTTTGGAAGGAGAAATAAACGTTTGCAATTTTTACCAGCTGGCTGAGATTTTGGAATAATTATTTATTTCAACTGAGACTAAGGGTGCCTCCTCAAGAAAACCCACCACAGCTCCCCATCAGGGGCAGAGTCTCCAAGATTGGAAGAAGAGACCAGGCAAGGAGGCCGGAGGGGGCAGAAGAGGCCAGAGGAGGACATGGTCAGGAATGCCTGGGTAGAACCTTCAATTCCCACTTCACTTTAGGGCTGGGGGATCTGGTGAGATCCAGAGAGCCGTCTTCTCATTTCAAAGCCAGCTTTCTTTCCAGGGCCCTGCAGCTTAAGCAAAGCATGGAGACCCCTTGGACCCCCAAATGTGCTGACTTCTAAGTCAGGAGGGGAGCAGATCTCTGCCAAACTGAATATGGCCTGGCTTCTCCCCCTTTCCCAGACTTATTTCCTCAAATCCAGATGGCCTGTCTCCAGAAGAAGCCCTACTTTAGCTGACTGTGTTCCTGGGCAAATCCATAGCTGAGCTCCCATACCAAGTTGGACATGGAGTCATTGAGTGCATGGGTATCTCAGTGACATCTAGGGGGAAGCTAGTGATGAGTTCAGAGGAGAGATGAGTTCCCTAGCCTGGGTGTCTTCTGCTTAGATGTGACATTTGAATAGGTGGGGAGCTGGGAATACGGAATGTGATGTAGGACAAGAATCCTGGGTCAGAGACCTGGAGGTCCCCCATTGTAAGCGAGCGAGCGAGCGAGCGGTGTGGGATGTGCATGAAGGGAAAGCAAGGAAGCTGAGGAGCGGCCCTGAAGGCAGAAAAAGAAGGAGGAAAGGAGCATCCCAGAGGCCCAGCCAGGAAGCAGCATCCAGACCCAGACACAGACACAGAGAAAAGCAGGGCTAGAAATTTCCTCCTGAATTCAGGGGGAAAGAAAGGCTAATGTTCCTCAGGCCCCAGATTGATTCTTAGGAGTGGCTGGCTGGTATAGTGATTAGAGGGCCAACCCTGAGGTCAGGAGGACCTGAGTTCCAAGAGAGAGGCAGAGAGATAGAGACAGACAGAGACAGAGACAGAGACAGACAGAGACACAGAGACAGAGAGACAGAGACAGACAGACAGAGAGAGACAGAGAATGGTTCTTATCTTTCCTGTGGCTCCTTGAGCAAAGTATCTAGTGTCAAAAGAGCCCTTTCTGCCCTCACCCCTGAAGAAGGAAGGCTCATTTGGAACCTCCTCCAAGTGCAAGGGTTGGTCAACCTGGGAGATCCTCTTCAGCTGTGACACCCCAGGACTGAAGCTGTAAATGGGTATATAATAAAACATTGCTCCTCCCTACCCACACGCCTACCGGCCTTCTTCCCCACCACCTCCATTTATAACACCTTTACTTCTCCCCCAGCAGAATAGAAATAGCTTGAGGGCAGGTCTAGTTTTCAGTGTATCATGTCGTCAGAAAGATTCCTCTCTATGCTCCTAAAAGACCTGGGTTCCCATCTCACCTCTGCTACCCAACAGCATTGTGACTACAAGCAATCCATTCCCCCCTTGTGGCACCTTAGTTTCCTCACCCCCATTTGCCCTCTCTATAGCTTATCTGTACATAGTTGTGAGGATGTTGCGTTGTTCATTAACACAACCCCCCCATCACCACCACCACTATAGAATGAGCTCTGGAGGGTGAGGAATGTATTTTTTCCTTTCTTTATATTTCCAGCACTTAGCCCAGTGCTTGGCATACAGTAAGTGCTTAATAAATGCTTAATGATTTGACTTTTTAACTCCACAGCCACAATACAGAGTGCCAAGTCTTCCACCTCCATACATTCATACTTGTTTTTTTCTTGAAATAATTATTTCTGTTTTGGTCAGAAACCTTAAAGTTCTCTTCCCAGAATGACTTGTTCTTTTTTGACAAAGTAAAAGACGTCACTTTGGGCCTCATTTCTTACCTAGCCTTAATCACTGATGGGGCCGTTGCCTCAGTCAGACTGAGACCTGATACAAAGACTTGAGTTTAAAAAGGCCCAGGTTTCCCCTTTCATCCGGAGCCATCTCCACTCACTCTGGTCTATGTCTGGCCACTGGACCCAGGTGGCTCTGGAGGGGAAAGTGAGGCAGGTGACCTTGCACGGCCCTCCCTCGCGTCCATCCTATTCCCTTGCATGTTATAGAATTGCCTTCCTGATGTCATCATCTTTCAAATCAAAGGACAAATAGTAATAATTTTTTCCTGTGATTTCATTGGTATGGAAAGCTCTCAGAGAGGATTCCCTCTATTACTATGGATTACTATCTGTTCTGTATACAGCTTAGAAACTTAGGTCTGGGGCACTGAGGGTTAATAATAATAACAAAAATAAGGGCAAACATTTACACAGCATTACGGTGTGCCAGGCCCTGTCCTTGGAGCTTTACAACCGCCCTGGGATGTAGATGCTGTTATTATCCCCATTTTACAGATGAAGAAATGGAGGCAAATGGAAGTCAAGTCAGAAGCCACATTTTAACTCCTGACTTCCGGGGCCCATGCTCCATACTGCACTGCCTCGCTGACTCTAACTTCCTCATTTTTAAAATTAAAGGCTTTCACCCAGGTCTTTAAGGTCCCTTCTGCCTCTCAGTTTATGAGCCTTTGAATCTCAAAGAATAAACAAATCTGCTAAAGGTCTCAGCTAGTCAGAGACAGATCTGAGATTAGATTTCCAGTCTCTTGACTCCCGGGGATCGAGGTCTTTCAGACAACACTGAGCTGCCCACTTTATGTTCATTATTGAGGACATTAAAAAAAAAAAAAAAAAAAAAAAAAAAAACAACTCAGAAGCCTGGAGGGAGTCTCTTTAACTCGACACTCTCAGGGCCTCAGTCTATCTCCAACTAGCTTTGGCCAAACATTTATAACCTTCCTCACCCCCTCCCCCATCCCCTCCCGGGGCCTTCACCCGAGCATTGGTGGCCACATCCATCCTCGATATCTTGGGTTGCTTGACACCCCGCCAAGGTCTGGGGATGGCCGCTCACAGTCTGATTGTAAAAGAAAACAAAACAAAAAAAAAAAACCAAAAATAAAAAAAGGGCCAAACCCTGACCCAATCTAGCAGCTGTCAGCCTGGATTGTGATTTCAGAGAAATTAAAACCACCTTCCCCACCCCAGCTTCCTAAACCAAAAGAATTTATTTATTTGCCCGATTTTAAATGGCAGGGAAACAGCTGGAGGGGGGGAGGGAGGTCCCACAGCTAAGGGAGGCAAGAGACAAGGTTTTAAATCCACAGATTTCTGTAGGGACAATTCAGCTCCGTTTTCTCTGGAAAAAGGGGTGATTGTGAGGTTCTCTCCTGGGCTAACATGGCCTGAGGTTTGACAGCAGAACCTTGTGGTCCTGCTGTTCTGGGCTCTGCAGCCTCTCCCATGAGGCTCCATTCCAAGGCTCCTCCCAGAGCCGACATTGCCCCGCTCCGGCATTGCCTTTCCCGGTCCTCCCCAGCTCTGGCATTCTGGGACTCTGTCCTGTAAAGCCCTCGGAACCCAGACTAAAGGAGGCAGAGGCACATTTGTTCTCCCACTCCCTTGGGTTTTGCTGATGAGAAGGGTTTTTGCTTGGTTAATTAGTGGTTTGTGGAGCGGCTGCTGCTCTGGGCAGCCTCCTCGGCCTCGGGGTTTGCTGGTTGCCCATACCCACTTCTCCTGGGGGAGGTGCAGGTAGGAGAAGCCACAAGCCTGGTCAGGGGCCTTCAGGCCCAGACAGTTCGGCCCTTCAAGGATGAACCTCTTCTTCCTCAAACTTCCCTTCTGCAGTGACTCTGGCTTCCTTCCTCAATCTGTCTCCCCTGTTGCAGTGATCTGGGCTCCTTCCTCAGTCTCCCTCATTGTAGTAACTCTGGGCCCCTTCCTCAGTCTCCCCAGTGCAGTGACTCTGGGTTCCTTCCTCAGTCTCCCCAGTGCAGTGACTCTGGGTTCTTCCCAGATGGGATCCCCTTCAGGGACTTGTTCTTTAGCGCGCATTTAGGGATCCTCTCCCCCTAATTGGGATCTTGCCTTCTCTAAACTCTGAAGCTCTTCAGACACACCTTTTAAGTTACTTATGTTTAATGAGAATATTGAGCGGCAGATCTAAAACATGGGAGCTGGAAATCCATCAGATTCACCCCTGAGAGGGTACGTGGATCACTGGAAAATGCACTGGATTTGGAGCTGGGAGACAAAGTTGCTAATTCTAGACCTTTTACTTGTTCCTTGTGTGGCTTTGGACAGATCCTTTTCCCTTCTTCACCTTTGTTTCTCCTGTTCCCTGTGTGACTTTGGACAAGACCCTTTTTCCTTCTGAACCTTTGTTTCTCCATCTATGAAACAAGTAGGTTGGATTAGCTGAGCTCCAAGGCCCATCTAGCTCTGAGCCTGGTGTTCAAGGCTTGTATAAATATAAATGTATTACTAAGTTGTCACGATTAGAGGAAGGTGGAAGAAAATAAACATTTATATTGTGCTTACTGTGTGCCAGGCCCTGTGCTGACCTTTTTTTACAATTATTTTTTCATTTGACCCTCACCACAATGCTGGAAAGTGTGTTATTATTCCCATTTTACAGATAAAGAAACTGAAGAAAACAGTTTAAATGACTCGCCCAGGGTCACAATAAGTTTCTGCAGCAAGATTTGAACTTGGTCTTCATAACTCCAGGTTTCTTTGCCACAAGACAGCTGTGAAATTTAGAGAGCAAGACAGAGAGAGAAGGGAGGGAATAGTGAGAGGGAAGGGAGGAGAGAGACAGAGAGACACAGAAAGACAGATGAAGAGAGAAAATCAGACAAAGATATTGAGAGACAGAGATAGAGGGAGGGGAAGGACAGAGAGACAGAAAAAGACACACAGAATGACAGAAGCAGAGAAAAAAGAGAGAGACAGATAAAGGAAGAGAGGAGAGAGACAGACAGACTTGGAGGGAGAGACAAACAGACACAGAGAGACATACACCGAAAGACAGAAACAGAGAGAAAAGGAGAAAAAAAGAAAGAGGAAGAGAGACAGACAGAGAAAGAGAGACAGAGAGACATATACACACACACACACATACACATACACGCACACACACAAAAACAGAGAGAGACAGAGAGCCTGCAATGAAAAGATCACAGGATCAGGCTTGGGAGGAATGTCTAGTCCAATCCCCTTATTTCCCCACCATTTTGCAGAGCAGTAGACTGAAGTCCAGGCAATGTCTTGCTCAGTCACACAACTAGTAAATGTTTAAGGACAAATTTGAACCCAGGTCATTTGTGGTTCCAAGCCCAGAACTCTACTGTACTATGTTATTATTAACATAATAATAGTGACTGATAATAGCTGACCTTTATAAAGTGCTTACAAATGTTATCTCAATGTTAACAACAGCTTGGGACACAGGGGCTATTATTATGTTCATTTTATAGGTGAGGAAACTGAGGCAGAGGTGCTTCACACAACTTGTAACTGCCTGAGGCTGGATTTGAACTCAGATCTTAGTGACACCAGGTCCTGTGCTCCATCCATTATGACACCTGTCTGCCTCCTATATTAGAGTATAATTAGATAGAATGTAGACTCTTTGAAAGCTAAGATTATTTTTTATTTTATCTTTGTAACAAAGTGCTTGGCACGTAGCTGGTGCCTAATAAATTCTTGGTGAGTGAGTGAGTGACATTTATATAGAATTTGAAAAAGCACTTTTTGTAAGTTATTCCATCTGATCATCTCAACTTCTCAGGGGAGACAGTATAAATATTTTCCCCATTTCATAGATGAGGAAACTGAGGCACAGAAAATTGCTCTGAGAGACTTGTGTAAGGTCACAAAGATCCCACAAAGAGATGGGGTCTTCCTGAATCACCCGGATTACTAACAGATTCTCCCTGTTGAAATCACTGTTAATATTTTTTGTTTCTTTTCTTTTTCTTTATTTCTTTTCTTTTCTTTTCTTTTCTTTTCTTTTTTAGCCAATCTGGGATAAGTGACTTACTCATAGTTGCACATCTAGTAAGTATCTAAAGCTGAAGTTGAACTCAGAACCTCCTCTAAGCCAGAGCCCCCACCACTGTGCCATCTAGCTGCCCTCCTACCTTTTTTTTTAAATCCCTAATATACATATTGAATGTTTATTCCATTCTCCCTTATCTAGTAGAATCTAAGTTCCTTGAAGACCTTTTTAGTTTTCCCTTTGTATTGCTAATTCCCCAAACACTTTAAAAAAAAAAAAAAACTTTTGGATTAAAATGAATTAAAAAAAGTAATAAAGCTAGAATCCCAAATTTAACTCTTTGGACTCCAGAGGAAGTGGTGTTTACATTAAGCCCCAGCTGCACTAAGAAACTTTGTATACAACAAGCATTTAATTATTGTTGGTTGAATGGAAACAATAATGTACACTTAATGTCATCAGTAGAACTGGACCAGAAATTGTTTATCAACTCCCAACAGGATGACAAGCTTCGGAACTGGAAGGGAACTTAGCAGGTATTGGGACTAATCATCTTCTTTGATAGGAAAATGGAGATGACTTGTCCAGGTTCAAGGGAGGGCCTTTGAGACTTTGGACTTCCATGCTGGAGTAGTTTGGGCCGTGCCTCGTTTTACCCATCAGCTTCCAGCCAGGGCTTTTGTTGTAGTGAATTATTCCCAAGATCAGGTCCAGAGCCTTCTCGTTTCATCATACTTCCCAGGATTCAATAAAGCTCATGGGGCTGAAAGGAGGAGTTGGGAAAAGAGTTGGCAATGGAGAGATGCTCTTTGTGACTGTTCCCATCGGAGATGTGAATAGAGGGAGGCCTCAGAAGGGCTATCTCCCCTCCACCTGCTGCTGGCTGCTCTGGGATTGATTAGGAGGAGGGTGGGGGAGCTTGGTATCAGACACGAGCTGCTTCTGAGCACAGAACATGTGAAAGACCAAAGATGCTGCTCCAAGATCGTGGGGAACGCCGATAAGCTGGGGGTGCCCCGCCCAGAGAAAACCCTTCGTGGAAGCAGAAGTGGGAAGCGCAGACAGAACAAGCAGAAGGGATTCTATTTGCTGTTTGTGTTCAGATTTCTACGTCATCAAAGGCAAATCAGCCGGGTGGAAGGAGGAGACTGGGAAGACCTGGCTGCTCTGCTGGCTCTGCCATGTACTACCCAGTTATTTCCCCTGAAGCTTAGGGGAAGACTGGGCAGCTCTGCCATTCAGTAACTGTGACAACTCAGCCCGCTACCATACAGAGAGATGAATTCTGGGTGACAGAACTGGATTTTGGATGACAGAACTAGACCTAGACTAGGCCACTGAATGCAAACCCCTCGATTTCTAGAAAAGGAAACAGGTCTTAGAAAGTGGGGTAACTCATAGGATCATTCAGAGGGCTAGCTCTAGAACCCAGGTGACGTGACTACTGTCCAGCTCTCTTTTCATGCTACTGACACCCCACACTCTTGGAAAGCACCCCCAGCCACCCTTCTCTGTCAACCAGACTCTGGGAGATTCCCAGGCTTCACATCCCCACCTTGGTGCGCCTACTAAGACCTTTGGGGCAAGAGACCGTTCCATTGATCTATGCACCTAACACAGGGCCTGGCCCACAGTAGGCAATAAATGCTCCCACATTGAGATCTAAACTTATTTGTACTTATCAGTTTATTGGATCAAGTAGCCACAAGGATCTTTTGAAAAATTATTTTTAAATTGTATCTTTTCCCAATTATAGTAAAAACAATTTGAACATTCTTTTCACATTTTGAGCCTGGATGATCTTTACAGGCTTTAAGACAATGAGTCACAGCCTTGCTCTCTGGCCCTTATTTTCCTTACCCATCCAAGGAGGAGAAGTAGAAGTTCAGAGCCCATTTGTTCATTTGGAAGAAGAGGCAGGCCCCTTCCTCTCTCTAGGCCCTGGCTGTATTTCAAGATCTAAGAAGTTAAAAGAGGGGAAAAACCCCTAAAATTTTATTTCAAAAGAATTGGCTTCCTTTGTAAACTTTGGTGTTTTAGTCTGTAATTAAGGGGTCCCTAGACTCACCACTCTGAGTGCCAGAGGAGTCCAGGACACCCAAAACAAGGAAGGAGGCTTTGCTCTAGGACTCAAGTTCAATGCAATCATATACTTATTTTTTTAAAATAATTTTTAATACTGTATATTGCTGTCTTCCTCTATGTTGTTGAGTTTATTTTCCAGTCGTGTCTGATTCTTGGTGACCCCATTTGGGGTTTTCTTTCTTGGCAGAGACACCAGAGCAGTTTGCCATTTCCTTTTCCAGCTCAGTTTACAGATTAGGCTACTGAGGCAAACAGGCTGAAATGATTTGGCCAGAATCCCACAGCTGGTGTCAGAGGCTGCATTTAAACTCATGCCCTTCTGACTCCTGGTCTGTCCCTAAAAATGTTTTTTGATTGACTAATTAACCAGGAAGAGGGGGTTGCTTTACACCAATAGTACCTTAGACCACAGAAATCACAGGTCCAGACACAGTCCAAAGACTCCTGCCAACTAAGGAAAAGCCTATATTTCTCATGCCTGCAGAGTATTAAGTTTTCTTTGTGAGAGTGAACTAATGATTGTTCTAGGAGCCCTTGTACTCCAGGATTCTTTCTGAGCTGACATTAAGCTGTTTGCTGTGCTGTACAACCCTCTGGGGATATGATGTCATCCATTGGCAAAGAGTAGGGCAGGTTTTGTGTGTGTGTGTGTGTGTGTGTGTGTGTGTGTGTGTGTGTTAAAAAAAAATCCAAACCAAGGGAGATTGTGAAGAGGGAAGTAGCCTCAAAGAATATAACCAGGAACAGTGGTAAGCACATGTGAAGGAACGGGTTTTTGCTCCGTTTAAGGAGGAAGAGATTCTCTCAAGGCTAATCCAAGAAGGGCCCATTGGGCCGGGTCAGGAAGTGAGGGGTCCCCTCCCTCCCAGCCTTTCAAGCAGGGTCTGGATGCCCACTTAAGAGGGAGAGAAAGAACACTTACTCAAGCATGGGCTTCATAGATGATCCAACTCTGCTAATCTGGGATTACATGAAGGAAGGTCATGGGATGTTGGATTTGGAGCAGAACAGGATCAGAAAGGCCAGCAAAGTGTTGGGATGAGTTCAGTGCTGAGAGTTGGAAGACCTGGGTTCTCATGTCTGGCTTTGTTGCTAACATTGTCCCCTAGAGGAAAGACTTCTGCAGCTCTAGCTGGGGAACCACGGATGAGGATGTTGTAGAGAGGATTCCAGTTGAGGCATGAGAAGTCCACTTCCAGACCGTGCCTTGGCTGCCTTCTTGCCTTCTGCCATCTCAGAGTGACTTCTATAACCTCTATTTTGAGGAAGGAAAGTCAGCCGTCACACCTTTCCCAGCTCTTCTTCTGACTTTATTAACGTTGTCATGTTCTTCTTCTGTACAGACTTCTCACCTAGGAACATGTCCAGCCTCTCTTTCCCCAGGGATTGGCTTTTCTCTTGCTTGCAGAACATAAAAAATGCCTGGTGACTTGATTTTACTGTTGAGGGCCTCAGTTTCCTCTTTTTTAAAAATAAAATTAGATGAGATTATCTTAGAAGTTACTTCAAACTCTGACGTGATATTTTACTTCAGAGAATCTCTGAGTTAAAGAGATATCCAGTGCCATCTAATCTAATCCCCTAACTCTAAAAGGAGGAAAATGAAAGGGGGTTAGATTACACGATCTCCCCAGTTCCCTTACAGATATAGTCCCACGCTCCCCCTATTCCCTTTTTACTGAGCAACACTATCCTTGTAGAAGGGATGAGAGTCTATAGTCTCTGAGGTCCCCTTCAGCTGATGATCCAGTCATGATCCAGATCATGATCCAATGGATCCCAGAGGAATGAAGTGATCTTTCCATGGCTGAACAGGAATGTTTTCTACATTTCTGATCATTAGCCTTTGTCTGAAGATCTCAAAGTGATGAGTAACTCATTGTCTCTTAAGGTAGTTCATTCTACTTTGTTCCTGGCTCTAACATTCTATGTTCTAAGGGCCTGTCCAGTCTTGTCACTTTATTTGCTATAAGTAGCTGGGTGCCCCAATGGATAGGATTCTGAGCCTGGAGTCAGGAAGATCTGAATTCAAATCCAGCCTCAGACACGTGACCTTGAATGAGTTACGAGCTACCTGCCTCAGATCCCTCATCTATAAAATGGAATAATAGTACCTACTTCCCAGAGCTGTTGTGAATATCAAATGAGTGCAAGTTTTTAGAGTTCTATGTAAATATGAGCTATTATCATTATGTTCTAGAGGCCCTCCTAGCTCTAACATTCTCTGATTTCAGTCCATATGTAATATATCTTCCCTTTCCACAGGTAACATTAGTCTAAATCTCCCATAATTGTAGACAGCCCTCAAGCTAAGCTTTATATCTTAGGAGGATCAGTGTAAAAACTCACAAATCTTTGTCTTGTTTCCACAGCTTCCAGTTTAGGCCATTATCCCAGAGACACAATCCTTGCTTTGATTTAACATAATCTCTCCCCCTAAATAGCTCCAGCTACTTTACCAAGGAGATCTCGATTACAAATGTCATAGAATCTCCTGTGTAGGAAGGGATTTCCAAAGCCAGCTGGTGTGATCTGTACCTGCTTGAGAAGTCTCTGTACATTCTAACAAGCCTTTGAGGAAAGACACTCTACCTCCTGAGGAGATGGGCTCTGTTTTTGGAGAGCCTTAAACCAAAGGAAGTCTCTTTTTACATTGTGTCAGAATCTACTTCCCAGTAATTCCCATGCAATTATTTCTAGTGTTAGGAGGGCTGCTTTTAATGAATCCTTCCACTTCATTTGTTGTTGGTCAGTCATTCAGTCATGTCTGACTCTTCATGATCTCATTTGGAGTTTTCTTGCAAAGACATTGCACTGGTTGGCCATTTACTTTTCTAGCTCATTTTACAGATGAGGAAACTGAGGCAGAGTTAAGGTACATGCCCAGGGTCACACAACTAGTAAGTGTCTGAGGCCAGATTTACTCTAGGTCTAAGCACTCTATTGGCCACTTAGCTGCTTCCTTTTGCTATGTAACCCTTCACATACTAGAAAACAGCTCTCATGTGGCCCTCTAAGTCTTTTCTATAAGCTAAGCATTCTCAGTTGCTTTGATTAATCTTCATAAGGCATGTTTTTAAGGCTCTTCATTATCCTGATGGATTGTAAGCTCCTCGAGGCCAGGAATTGTTTCATTTTTGTCTTGGTGTCCACAGTGATTGACACATAGTAGGTGTTTATTTGATTAATCAGCCCTGGCTGATTCCTGGCTTTCCCTGATCAAGTTTATCTGAATGTGTTTTGCTTATGACTAATTCCTCTCTGAATCTACCCTCCTTTTTATTTCCTCTCTCCGCTCCCAGTTTTCCTGTTGAGTAGAATGGATTTCTGTGCCAAATTCTGTGTATATGTGTCTCCTCTATCTGAAGGTCAGACTGAGGCCCAGAGAGATTGAGAAAAACTCTGGTTTCTTTGGTCTTACTTTTTCTTCATTAGAATTTAAGTTCTTTGAGGAATTGACTTTCTTTTTGCTTTTTAATATAGATAATTATCTATATTATCACCAGGTCTCAGCAGTGTCTGGTGCATAATAAGTAGTTAAGAAATTCCTATTTTCCTTCCCTTTTTTATTCCTTCCTCTTTCCCTCCCTTCATTCTTCTTTCCTTCCTTTCTTCCCTCCTCCCTTTCTCCCTTCCTCTCTTCCTTTCCTTCCTCCCTCACTCCCTCCTTCCTTCTTTTCTTCCTTCTCTCCTTCCTCCTTCCACCCCCCTTTTTTCCTTCTTTTCTTTCTTTTTTCCTTTCTTCTCTCCCTCCTTCATGCCTTCCTTCTTTCCTTTCAAACTGCCTCTCTCTCTTCTCCTCTCTCTTACTCTTTTTTCTCCTCCCTTCCCTTCTTCCTTTTGTCCTTTCTCCCCTTTTCCTTTCTTTCCCTAGCTCTCAATTTGCAAGAAATCCATCTATGTTTTTCTCCCCAGCAAATACTATCCTCAGAGTCAACTCTATTCCAAATAGGACTGAATAGGTCCTACCACCTTCAAGGACACTACCATCCTTCCAATATCCCAGGTTGCCAATCACAGTGTCCCCCAAATTTCTCATTGACATTCATTGCACATATTCAGGTAGGTGCTAAGGTTATCATCTCTATCTTCATCCCCCCCTCTCTTTCATATGGCCCTTCCTGTCAATTCACAGTCACCACCTTAATTCAGGTCCCCATCACTGTGATCTTACTTATTGTAATTACTTCCTATTTGACCTCCCTACCTCCACCAAGCCACTTTTCATTCATCTGCTAAAGTTATTTTTATAAAGTACAAGTCTAATTCTGTAATACACACACACACACACACACACACACACACACAAAACTCCATTTGTTGCCCTTTTCCTCTAAGATCAAAAGTAAACTCGCCTATAGATCATCAGATTTGTTATATGTCTCTGGGTGAATCACTTAACACTTCTCAACTTAACACTTAACACTTCCTCATCTGTAAAGTAGGGATAAAAATAGCATTTAGGTCTCAGTTATGATAAGGATCCAATGAGATAATATATGTAATGTGATTTGCAAACTTTAATGTACTATAAAAATGCTAGTTATTACTAAATTATTACTTAAACCAATCTGGTTTCAATTTATCTTTTCAGGCTTATTTCACGTTTTTTCTCCCTGGCGTTATTCCATATAAACTAAATTTATCTGAAGCATACTAGATTTTAATTCAACCTCTTATTTGAACTCTATGAATTTTATATTTCTTGTAAACAACATATTATTGAATTCCATTTTCCATTTTATTGGTTGGTTCATCCCATCTATGTTCACAATTATTTAACTATATGTTTCCATTATTCTGTTCTCTGATTATTTTTTCTTCCCTGAATTCTGATCCTCTCTTTATAAAAAAGAAAAGGATAATGAGAGAAGAAAAGTGCTCATTGCTAGTGATCTATACTTGAGGCAATTGACCTTTGTTCTTTTAATCCTTTTCCTTCCCTCATCTTGACCCGAATCACAGGTTTTTCCTTTTCTTTCTTTATGAGCCTTTCTCTTAACAATCCATCCTTTGAAGCTTGTTTTGCTTATGATTAATCCCTATCTGAAATTATCCTCCCTCTTTTTCTTCCATTCTTTCCCCTCCCAATTTCCTCGTTTCCCTGTTGATTTGAATGTATTTCTACACTGAACTTCATATGTGTATTCTCCTCTCATTTGACTGCTTCAAATGAAAATCTGGTTCAAGTAACACCCACTTGCAATAACTTTTTTATTGTTTGTAGTCTTTTACTTGCACACCCAGATTATATGAGATAGTCTCCTCATCCTTCCTTCTCTTTTCTTCTCTGGTGTAACCCTTTCCCTTCTCCCGTTTCTTCTATTAAGAACATCAAAACTAGGCCCTTTATCTTATTTATTTAACTCTATGACCCTTGTAAATATCAGGTTCTGGGGAAACATCTGTTTTTAACTCATTTTAGGATGTAAATGCTTGTGATTTTCAAATGTATTTATTTTTATTATATTTTTCTTGACTCCAATGTTTACATTTCTAAGTTTTTACTCTAGCCTGTTCTTTGCTTCAGGAATGCTTGGAAGTTCTCTGTTTCATTAAAGATTCATTTTTTTTTTCCCTCAGTAAGAGATGACTTTTGATGTAGAGAGAGCAGCTAGAGGATGAATACAGAGAGGCTTGGAGAGACTTCCATGAACTGATGCTAAGTGAAATGAGCAGAACCGGGAGATCATTATACACTTCAACAACATTACTATATGAGGATCAATTCTGATGGAAGTGGCTATTTTCGGCAATGAGAATCCAATTCAGTTCCAGTTGATCAATGATGAACAGAACCAGCTACACCCAGAGAAAGAACACTGGGAAATGAGTGTGGACCACAACATAGCATTTCCACTCTTTCTGTTGTTGTTTGCTTGCATTTTTGTTTCTTCCCAGGTTATTTTTACCTTTTTAAATATGATTTTTCTTGTGCAACAAGAGAACAAGAGTAAATATGTACACATATATTGTATTTAAGATATACTTTAACATATTTAACATATATGAGACTGCCTGCGATCTAGGAGAGAGGGTGGAGGGAAGAAGGGAAAAAGTTGGATTAGAAGTGTTTGCAAGGGTCAATGTTGAAAAATTACTCATGCATATGTTCTGTCAATAAAAAGCTATAATAATAATAATAATAATAATAAAAGAGCAGCTAGGTAACTGTTTGAGGAACAGACAGGACAGGGGAGCGGCAATAAGCAGAGAGACCATTTGGGAAGCTGACACAACAATCTTCCGAATTTGAAGGCCTAATTACATCATTCCTCAGCTCAAAGACCTTCGGTATTAACTGGACGAAGAGTCCCCAGTCCTAGAGTCTAACTACAGCAGAAGTGGGCTGATTGGAGTCCTTGTATCCCAAGGGGTTAAAAAGATTTATCAAGAGGATAATTTTGCTTTATGAAAATTAATGTATTTTATATGCATATGGATGATAAATGCTAGAATTTATTTTATGTCTTATATTGAATTGGGAATCTAGAGGATAAGTAATTACATATTTGTTGTTGTTATTCAGTCATTTTTCAGTTCTGTCTGATTCTTTGTGGCCCTATTGGGGGTTTTCTTGGCAAAGATACTGCAGCGGTTTGCCATTCCTTATCCAGCTCATTTGACAGAGGAGGAAACTGAGGCAAACAGGATGAAGTGATTTGCTCAGAGTCACACAGCCAGTGTCAAGGTCAGATTTGAACTCAGGAAGATAAATCTTCCTGACTCCAGGCTCAATATTCAATATGCTTGCCCACCTAGCTTGGTCCCTAATTTTATATATCTATAACTATACACACATATACATATATATTTACACACACATGAACACACATTATATATACATACATATATATAAAGGCAATACATATACAATATAACAGATAGCTACTTAAACACATGTTTATGGTATATGGCACAAATATGTGTGTGTATAATAAAGCATTATACTCTGTGTGTTTGATATATATATATATCTACATTTATACCTGTATAGACAACTATATATATAGAGAGAGAGAGACACCTACATCGACATTGACATCGACATCGACATCTACATGTATGTAGACATCTCCATATAGCATCATGTTCTTCCATTTTTTGTAAGGGATTCTGCATCTTAGCTCCCATGGTCCCCGGCTTGGGACCTGACCTGCCTTGTAGCAAGTCTCTAATACTTTTTGTTGATAGAAATTTGATAAATGAGAGAGATGCTAAGAATATGCTCAGAAGCCCTGAGCACTAATCTCAGACCAGGGAGACATGAATCTTGAATCTCTTTCCCCAGAGTACAAAGCTCAGCCCGTCAGCTCTCCTCCTCCTTACCCTTTCACCTTTCACAACTGCTCCACAGGATAAAATCCCAAGTCCTGCTTTTCTCATTCCCAACCCCCCTCTTTACCCACCGCACCTGCCCAGCCCCAGCCAATTGCCCTCTGCTCTTTGGATCGGCAGCCGGCCTTCCTGGGACTGTTCTCTCTCAATGACAGTGGGTTGGTGAGTACTTAACAATCAACTTTCCGGTTGATAACAATGTACCACATTTCTCAGCATTAGCAACATTTTCTCTTTCACTTTCTTAAGTCTAGATAAATAGGAAAACAATAAATCGAGTTACAATGATTTGTAACATTGGTCAATTTCCAAGGTGTAAGTGATCATGCTGAAATTAACAAGTGACTCCTGATTAGGGCTGGCTGGATTCGACTCCTGGATCCAGAGATTTGCAAATCAACAGTGCTATGGAGATTGTAAAGGAGCTTCTCCCACACCTCCAGACAGGCTGCCCAAAGCTAAAGATCTCTCCGACCCCTAATTCTCTATATGCATGGTCTACCCCATTAGAAAGGGAGATCCTTGAGGGCAGGAACTGTTTTACTTTTGTATTTATATCTTTTTAGTATTTATTTTATTTCTATATATTAGGATTTAGTATTTATAACTAGCCCCAGAACCCGGGAAATCCCTGTTCATCCTTTCCTTAGGTAGCTCACATTGCTCATTTGTTAGTTCTGGTGAAAGTGATCTACTTGCACTTCTCTGAATACATCCCATGGGAATCCAGTCTCCCTTGGTTACACTGTTTCCTACGCCTGGAAGGCGACCCCCAGCCCCAGCCACCTCTTCTGCCAGATGAAATCTTTCCCAACCTTCAAGGCTCTAGTACCTCCTCCTTATAGCTTTCTTGGAGCCCCAGCCAAAAAGGATTCCTCTCTGCCGTTGGTATTTGTTTCTCTTTCTTGTTTTGCTCCTACCAGAGTGGGAGGTCTTTGAGAGGAGGAAGAAATCATTCTGTTTCCCGTGACCTCTAGCGCGGGGCTCCATAATTAGATCTGTTGAATTGAATTGGGTGAGCTCTGTGACAATAACCTAAGAGGAAAGAATGTTGGAGGTGGAGTCAGAAAGAAAAGCTTCCTGCTGTCTCTGACACTTCCAACCCAAACCAGAGTATAACCTTTGTGTCTGTCTGGCATAGCCGGGGAGCCAGGCTAGAGGTCACGGAACCTTGGCTTCAAATCTTGCTTCTGACATGCTTCAGCTGTGTGCCCCGGCCAAGTCACTTAACCTCTGCCTCAGTTTTCCTATCTGCAAAATGGGAATAAAAACAGCCCTCCCCAGGCCGTTATAAAAATCAAAAGATATATGGAAAGGGGATTAGCACAGTGATCAGCACATAGTCTCTAAATTTAAAAAAAATTTTCTTTCTTTCCTTCCTTCCTTTCTCCCTCCTTCTCTTTCTTTCCTTCCTTGCTTTTTTCTTCTTTCCTTCCTCCTTTCTTCTTTCTTTCCTTCCTTCTTTCTTTCCTTATTTTTTCTCTTTCCTTCCTCCTCTCCTCCTTCCCTCCTTTTCTCTCCCCCCCCCCTTTGTCTCTGTGGGTGTGTGTCTGTCTGTCTGTCTCTCTCTGTCTGTCTGTGTCTGTTTCTCTGTCTCTCTGTCTGTCTCTCTCTCTCTCTCTCTCTCTCTCTCTCTCTCTCTCTCACACACACACACACACACACACACACACACACACACACACACAGCAATGGCATACAATAAACATAAAAAACTATTTTAGAGCCAGGTTGAAAAGACTTTTAAATGTCAAATAGGAGAGGTTAGCAAGAGAAGCCACTGACTGATCTTGAGCAGGGCAGTAACTTGATCATACTTTTACTTCAAAAAGATGACTTTAATCAGCTGTTTGGAACACCATCTATCAATCAACCAGTAAACATTTATGAAGCACCTACTGTGACCAGGCACTATGCTAAGTACTGGGGACACAAAAAGAGGCAAAAGGCAGTTCCTGTGCTCTAGGAGCTTATAATTTAATAAGAGAGACAATATACAAAGCAAAATATATACAGGACAGATAGGAAATAATTGGAAGGCACACAATCAGTGACTCAAAGTAATCTAGCAACCCTGAAACCTATGTACTACTAATATCATTATCATTTTACAGATGAGGAAACTGAGGCTTGCAGAGGTCAAACGACTTAAGATCCTAGATTTAAAATTAGAAAGGACTTCAGGGGTCATTTATTGTTAGGCTAACAGATGGGGTACTAGAAGGGACCTCCAAGGCCACTGGATCTAACACCCTCATTTTATGGAGGAAGAAATTTAGACTCTTGAAGTTTAAATGATTTCCCCATGATCACACAGATAATAAATGTAAACTTTGTAGCCAATGTGTTTGACTCCAAAGTCAATGTGTTTTCTCATTCTTTTTTGGAGGCAATTAGGCTTAGGTGACTTGTCCAGGGTCACACAGCCACCAATCATCTGAGGGCACATTTGAACTCAGGTCCTTCTGACTACAGGACCTGTCCTCTATCTACTGCATCACCTAGCTGCCCCCTGGTTTTTTTTAATTTTATAAACAAGGCTATGGAGACATGGAAAAATTAAGGGAAGAAGTAGCAAAAATGGGACTGGAACTCTGCTCTCCACCTCCAGAAGGATCCCCTCTTGCTGAAAGTCACTGGGTGAGTGTGGGGCAGAATGGGCAGAGGGTCTGTATCTGGACCCTCTCCCCTTGCAGCTGAGCCATGTCTCTCCCCTTGCAGCTGAGCCACGTCTCTCCCCACGGTGACTGCGTTTGGCCACTCTCCCCGGGCCCTCCTGAGGCCCTGCTCCTGCCTTCCCGGCACACAGCTGGCCCGCACCCAGCAAGCTGGAGGGGCGACAGCTTCCTTCTGAGCAGGCATTCAGAATGTGTCAGATGTTTTAAATTCCCGCTGGTCACTCTAACCTTAGTCAGCGATAACATCTTGCAGACGCTCACTTCCTGCAGCCAGAGAGAGTTTGGCCACACAGCCTTTCTTTCTTCTTGTTGCTGCCTGTGGCACAATGAAGACAAGGAAGGGGAGGAAAGAGGGCAAATGAAGCATTCCTTTTTCCGTATGGGTTAGAGGGGCAGGGCAAGCCCAGAATTCATTGGGGAGGGAAAATGACTGAACATAGAAGCATAGATAGAGCACCAGCCCTGAAGTCAGGAGGATCTGAGTTCAAATCTGATCTCAGACCCTTAACACTTCCTAGCTGTGTGACCCTGGGCAAGTCACTTAACCCCAATTGCCTCTGGGAGAAAAAAAGAATATAGAAGTATATCCAACACTCCCACCTTTGCTACCAGTTCACTCAGGGGCAGAAGGGAGAAAACTGGAACCTTGAGGCAGGAAACTGGAGTGTAAACTGTGTGACTCTAAGCAAGTCATTTAACTTGTCTGGGTCTCACTTTCCTTACCTGTAAAATCTCTAAAAGGATACTTCACTTTCAATCTCAAAGGTTTATAGTAAAAAGTGTATTTTGCAAATAAGAGTGTGGACTAAGGATGTTTACTTTCTGTGCCTTGCTTTCCCCTCCATAAAATGAGTAGATTTCTATTTTATATTAGAGCTAGAAGGGAATATATTGATTCCAAGACTACCATTGTACAATGGAAAAAATGGAGTCCAGAACCACCTGACATTTGTTGCCTTTGATTCAGATTGTGAAGGATCTTTCCAGATCACAAAGCTTGAGGGCTTCCCTGCGTACAGTGTAGCCTTAATAATGTTACTCATGATTACTCTGTACCATCAAGAAAAAGTTGAATTGAGGTCAGCTGGCTCTGCTTAATAAGGCAGGGAAATGTAAAATACCTCCTGGATACAGATCTGTCCAAAAGGCATTCCCATTTTAGAGATAAGTAACAGGTTCAGAGAGGTCTGCACATTTAGTAAACCATTTCTCCAACTTGGGCACAAGTTCCCTCATCTATTAAATGAGGATGTTGGACCGGATGACTGTTAGAGAAATCTCATCCTTGGCTTTCCTCCCATTAAATAGACCTAATGACCCCTGCAAAGCTTACCTGGAAAGGTTTAATGAGGTTTTGTGTGTGTGTGTGTGTGTGTGTGTGTGTGTGTGTGTGTGTGTGAAAGTGTTTCATATGCTACAAATCACCTGCGGACATTGGATTGTTGTTAGAGCTGGAAGGCAGCTCAGAAATAATCTATTCAAAACTCCTCATTTTTCAGATAAGAATTTCATCACAGGATTGTTGTGCTAGAGCTGAAAGCTTTAACTTAACTCTTTATTTTACAGACGAGGAAACTGAGTCCCACAGAAGTTAAGTGCTTTAACCAGAGCAGGAAGTTGAACTAAACTCAGCAAACTTGCAGATTTTTGGAGATCAGGGATTACTTCGTTTTAGTCCTACTATGTGCTTGGCACATAGGAGACAATTAACACTGCTTAATTGATTGTTGATTGATTGAGAGCTCCCTGTGCTAGGCACCGGGATGCAGAATGATGAATAGTGAAGTCCCTGACTTCAAAATTAAGTCAACAAATGTTTATTAAGCACCTACTATGTGCAAGACACTGGGCTAAGTACTTAGAATCCAAGAATATGTACAGACTCTTCAGCCTGTTGTTGTTTTTTCAAGCCCTTTACAATCAGAATACTTTTCCAGTCTGATTTCACATTATTTCCCTTTATACACTTTCGGTTTCAGTCAAACAGGTCTATTTTTGGTCCTTAAATCAGATATCCCATCTCCGACTCAGCACTGACTGTTCTCAATGCCTGTCATTAATTTCTTTCTCAACTCTTATAATTCCCCTCTTCTATCAGGACTCAGCATAATGTTGCCTCTCCTATGGGACTTTTTTTTTTTTTATCTATTCTTCTCCACTCTGTCTTCTCTCTTTCTCCATCCCTTTATCTCTCCTTCCTCCACCTCTTTAAAGTTTCTTCCTTCTTAAAATCACTTTGCATTACTTTGAATATCTCTTGCATATCACCTTACCTGTGGTATCCCTCGAATCACACATAAACGTCTTGAGGGCAGGGATTTATATGCCTTTTTTTGTCTTTATATCCCTAGCACATAGCTTGACATATAATGGGGTATCTTACAAATGATGAATTGGATTAAATTAAAGTGAATTAAACAGTAGGATCTGGGAAAATAACATGTAAATAAAAAAGTGATATTTATTTTTGGAGAAAACTGCTAGATTATAATTAGAGTTAGGGGGAGCCCTTACAGATAATTCCAATCAAGCCTCTCATCTCACAGATATGGAAACTGAGGCTGAGAAAGGTCATTTAGTACTAGGGATATTTAAGGGTTTGGAAGGGTAGCAAAGAAATACCCTGAGTAGAGGGATCCTGAACCAACCAAGTTCCTATGATGGAGTTCCTGTGATGGCAACCCTAGTTCCTATGATGGCACCCCCAGTTCCTATGATGGTTGATTATCTGATGGCTTTCTTGAAGCATCCTTTCAGAGCAGACTTGCAATGTTTGTAGAGGGAGCCTCCCATGGTTCTCAAGCAAGTGGAGCAGTTTGTACTCCTACTCTTTGATCTCCATCCTCCTAAAAGGAGGACTAAGTTGGGCTTGAAAGGCAAGGCCAAATGCCCTTTGGTGAGTCCCACCCTGAAGTTAGGAGGCTAGATGTTACTATTAGTAGAAGATGAGGTGTGATTTCATTCAAAGCTAGGCTGTGACTCTTCCTAATAACTAAAGCCAAACTTGGCTTTTTTATTGCAGTTTTCTACAAAGCTTTTCCAGTCTCAACTGGTCTCCACAAGCTTCTCTTAAAGGATCCATTCCTCACACTCCAGGTAGCACAGATGGAGTCATACTCAGCCCAAGTATTCATTTATTTATCCATACCACTGCAGTCTGAGCATTTTCAGCACTGCCCTCCCCCCCCCCCAAGCTCCACCTAGATTCTCATTAAACTTCTAGACATCATCTATTCAAAGCCAAAGGTCATGAGCTCCTCTCCAATGACTCTCTATTAACTAGACCCAGACAGATGACACATGCATTCGAAGCAAACATACTCACGCATGCATTAAGCTTGCATTATTTAATGGAACAAAAGTCAAGGGTTTTGAGTACCCTTAGCTACAGAACTACTTCCCGTGACTGGTATGAACGTTGTGAGAGAGCTTTCCTGTCCATCCCCATCATACCACCTTGCAAAGAAGCCCCACACACAACCTTGTCAATCGTGCAGTCCATAAATTCTCAAAATGAACACGGCTCAGCTCCCCAGCATTGTGACGACTCTGGAGGAGTGGATTACTGGAAAAGAAAAATTAGTGTTTCCTGCATCCATAGCACTGTGTGAAAGCTTAGATTGCTATCCAAGTATTCTTATATTCTATACAAGATATCTTACACAAAAAAGTCATAAAATTAACCAAAAGTAAATTATTATTAAAATTATTATTATTACTTTTTTGCTGAGGCAATTGGGATTAAGTGACTTGCCCAGAGTCACACTGTTGAGGTCTAGATTTGGGGTACCTAAATGAGATTAGGGTCTAGTTGAGGTCTAGTGGCAGGTTTGGGGTACAGGGAGTCAAACAGAGCTCCCCTGCAACCCCCTGGATTCGGAGCAAGTTCCCAATAAAGGAATTTATTGGCCCAGAGAGCTAGATTGATAAAAGAGATTTATTATTGGGTTTGGAAGTAGGAGATAGGTGAAGGTAGAGATAAGGAGGGCACTGGACAGAGGGCCCAGTGGACAGAGGGTCCTCACATGGCAAGCATATTTGGAATCTCTGCAAAGAGGGGGTCCCACCGTGGCCCTTTTATAATAGGAGACTTAGCTCAAGGGGCTTTTGGGTGTTGCCCCAAAGTTGGCTCAGATCCGGATGGGGCTGGGACAGGTCCAGATCTTCTATTGGGATTCAAAGGGACCAGGATTTGTGAGTCAAAGAGTAATTACATTCACTAGAGGGGTTTGGGAATCAAAGATAGGAATCTTTCCCATATCAACACAACTAGGAAGTATTGTGAGTTGAGGTCACATTTGAACTCAGGTCTTTTTGACTTCAGGGCTGGTGCTCTATCCACTGTGCCGCTCAGCTGCCCCCATTATTAAAATTATTACAAAATTAAAAATAGATCACTATACAAAACATCTTTTATTTCTACACAAGGCCATGCTTCAAGATAGATTGTAAGGTGTGTACTGTGTGCCGACAATAAGTGCTCCCATTGCTATAGGAAGCTCAGTTTTTATATTGCATCTTTCCCAAGAACCTGTGGGGCAGACAGTGGGGTTATTACCATTTAGTTGAAAGGGACATCAATGGCCCATCCAACAGTGGTCTTGCTTGCTTTTTTTTCTGCATCCCCAGAGGGTTCTACACATAGTAATTGTCAAATAAATATTTTACAGTCATTTATTCAGATATTAATTCAGATTTATTCAGATATTGATGATAAAGCCCATCGAATGGACCACCACCTCATGCTCTAATAGCCACATGCAGCCCTCACCCTAAACAGACAACATCAGGATCACCCCTTCCCAACTGTGCAGCCTAAAGACTCCAGGGCCTTGCCATTGGCCCTGAAGCTGTCTTTTCTATGTTGTGTGATTAGAATGACTGGCTGAGAGACAGCCAATCAACCTTTATTGGGGACCTGTTATGTTGCAGACACCGTTTTAAGCACCAGGGATACATAGAATGGCAAAACCCAATAATTACGAAACAAAAACCCCATCATCCCCTGGAGGAATACAGCATGCAAATAATCATTTCCAAACAAAATATAATGCTTGGAAAATTGGAGAAAATTAACCTGAGGAAGGCACTAGCCTAAGGGGATAGGGAAACTCTTCTTGCAGAAGGTGGGATTTATACGTGAAGGAAGTCAGGAGGTGGAGATGGGAAGAGAAAGAATGCCAGGCTGGGGGGCAGCCTATGAAAGCTCCCAGACTTAGAAGGTGGACTCTTGTTCAAGACAGAGGAGGAAGCCAGTCATGCACTGAATCCCACAGTTTTGTTTTTGTTTTTGTTTTTTCTTTCAGGGGATTAAGATGTAAGAATACTGGCAAGGGAGAAGTTGGTCAGGTGATGAAAGGCTTTCAGAGCCAAACAGGATTTTCCATTTGATCCTAGAAGTAATAGGGAGCCGCTAGAAGCTCATTGAATGGGGGCTAGGGGTGACGTAGTGAGATCTGAATTTGAAGAGGATTGATTTCTCTGCTGAGTAAGGATGAGTAAGAGGGGAGAGAGCCTTATTGCAATAAGCCCATTATGAGGAAATGAGGTCTGCACTAGGGGGTGGGGGGGGTGGCAAGTGTTAGGGAAAAGAAGGGGGTATATTAAAGAGACATTACAAGCTAAAATTGATAGGCCTTGGTTACTGGTTAGATATGAGGAGGGGTGGTAGGAGAGAGAGGAGCTGGGGATGACCCCTGGGTTGGGAGCTTGGGATATGTTGTGTTTAAGATATCTACAAGACATCCAGCTTGAGATAGCCACTAGTCAGAAATTCGAGTCTGGGGGCTACTGCGCTATTCCAGGCCAGAGGTCATGAGGGGCTGACCTGGGGTGTGAATGGAGAAAGATGGATATGGCAGAGGGGGAATGGATGATATTTGGCACCATGGGGCACAGGGGAGAGGGAACAGTCTGTACATTATGAGTCTGGGGAACTGGAAGAATGGTGTAGTTCCACTTTAGCCCAAGCTTCCTCTATAAGAATGTCTAATATCACTTTCCACCAGGTTTCTTTGCCTTATACGGTGGCAAAATGAAAGCCAAAGAAAGCCACCTGGTGTTCCATAGGGGGTGTAATTTGCCCAAAATAGCCAGGTAAGGAGATAGGGGTGATTAACTTCAGCAGAGGCCCAATGCCCCAGGCTTTGGATTAGTTGAACATACTCTTCCCCTCCCTTCTCCCTGCCACTAGGGAAAAAATAAAATAAAAGGGGAAACAACCCCCACGACCATGATAGAGGTAAGCCGTCCCCCATCCTCACGTCCGGAGAACGGCCTGGTGCTGCCCTGTCCTCCTCCCCATCCAGTCCCTTCTCCCTCTGCTTTATAACTCAAGCTTGAGCTCCTGAATTTCCAGGGCAAATCATATGACTTAAGTCACCATTATCTCCCACTAAGGTTTAGGATAACAAGGAAAGGTGAGCTCTGATGTAACTCTGTAATTAGATACCCGGGCCTATTGGTAAAGGGAACTCACCTTTCCAGTTTGGGGGGGCCAGGGAGATGGGGAATGAGATACTGGGAAGCATTGGTCCAGGTGAAATTGTGGCTGCGTCTCTGCTCAAATCCCCTCCCCTCCCCTTCCTCAATCGGGCACCTGCTGATGGAGGATGTCCTAGTGGATTTATACCTCCCCCATTCTGGCCACAGGCTGACGTCTATCCTTCCAAACCTCAGGACTTCCCTCTGCCCTTCGAAAGCCCAGCTCCTTGTCCTGTACCTCATAACAGGGTGTTCAAACTTGATTGTGTCGATTTTCTTCCCCATTGACTGAAAGCTCCCTGAGGAAAAGAATTATCTTTTGCCTCTTTTTGTATCTTCAGCACTTAGCACAGTGCCTGGCACATAGTAAAGGTGCTTAATAATTGTTTATTGACTGACTGACTTTTATCTGAGCCTACATATGCTATTTATAATGGCAAGAATTTGGAAACCACCCAAATGTCCAAGTTTAACAGAATGTTTTGGCACTTTATGGCATAAAAGGACCCACAGATGGCAGAGAATGCAAAGGTAACGTAGCAGCAACCTTTTATTATGCACAAGGGGAAATTAAGGCACAGAAAAGGGAAATGATTTACCCACAGCTGTACAGGAGTTAAATCATGGAGCAAAGAAACATCACACAGATGTGGGATTTACATTGTTTCATACTGACCAGAGATTGAACTAGACCAGAGTAAGGAGCAATGGGGGATGACCTAGGCTAAAGATTAAGAAATAATAGCTTTTTATTTTCAAAATACATGCAAAGATTTGGAATTATGCCCAAAGAGCTATTAAACTGTGTATACTCTTTGACCTAGCAGTGTCTCTACTGGGCCTCTATCCCAAGGAGATCATAAAAAAGGGAAAAGGATCCACATGTGCAAAAGTGTTTGTGGCAGCTCTCTTTATATTGACAAGAAACTAGAAACTGAGTGGCCGCCCATCAGTTGGAGAATGGCTGAATAAATCGTGGTATATGAATGTTATGGAATATTATTGTTCTGTAAGAAATGATCAGCAGGATGATCACAGAGAGGCCTGAAGAGACTTACATGAACTGATGCTAAATGAAGTGAGTAGAACCAAGAGAACATTGTATACAGCAACAACAAAATTATGTGATGATCAGCTCTGATGGATGGGGTTCTTTTCAATAATGAGGTGATTCAGACCAGTTCCAATAGACTTGTGAAAGAAAGAACCATCTGCATCCAGAGAGAGGAATATGGAGCACAACATAGTATTTTCAGTTTTTTTGGTTGTTGTTTGCTTGCTTAATGTTTTTTCTTCCTCATCCCCCCCCCCTTTTTGATCTGATTTTTCTTGTGCAGCATGATAAATTTGTAAAAGAATTGCACATGTTTAACCTTTATTGGATCATTTGATGTCTAGGGAAGGAGGTGAGGGAAGGGAAGGAAATAAGATGTTTTTTGGTTTGTTTGTTTGTTTATTTTGGCAAAACCCAAAGTTTTGTAAGGGTGAATGTTAAAAACTAGCTTTGCATATATTTTGAAAATAAAAAAGCTATTATATTTTTTAAATATGCAAAAAATAGTTTTCAATATTCACCCTTTCAACATCTTATATTCCAAATTTTCTCCCTCCCTTCTGCCCCTCTCCCCATTTCTTCCCCTTATACATCGAGTAATCCATTATAGGCTAAACAAGAAGGCCTTTCTAACACTTTGAGTTGTGGGCTAGGCCACCCCTGGGTTGACCTTTCTTCATTGGAAGTCTTCAAATAGAGGCAGGAGAAGCTTTCATCCAGTGAGCTGTGGTGGAGGCTCCTTCTGGATGAAGCAGTGGCTTCTGGGATCCCTTCAGGTCAGATCTTCTGCAGTTTTGATTCTCATAATATGGTAGGTAAAATCCAACCAGTATGGACCAAGTCACCTCTTGGATGTTTTCCACCTCAACGATTCTGTGATTCGGTCTTAGGAAGGGAGGCTAGAGGCATATAAAATGGCAAGTTTATGGGCTATGTTGTAATCTGGAAGCTGACCATGAAATTTATTGCTATTGTTGAGTTGTTTTTCAGTCGTATCCAATTCCTTATGACTCCATTTGGGATTTTCTTGGCAGAGATACTAGAATGGTTTGCCATTTCCTTCTCTAGATCATTTTATAGATGAGAAAACTGAGGCAAACAGGATTAAGTGACTTGCTTATGGTTATACAGTGAGTAAATATCAGGCTGGATTTGAACTCGAGAAGATGAGGCTTCCTGAGTTCAGGCCCAGTGCTCTTATCCACTATGCCACCTAGCTGTCTTGGCCATGGAATATTGTTATATAAAAAAGGGTGAGCTCAGAGTCATTTATGTCTTCTGTTTACAAAGACATCAAAGTATTTGCACATGTGTGAAAGGAGATGGGAAGATGGAGACGTGAACAGGTCCAGCTATTTCGAAAAACAATTAGGAACGTGCCCCCAAAATCAGTATATTGTGCAAACTCTCTGACCCAGCAATACCAGTACTAGGCCTATAGCCCCAAAGACATAAAAGGAAGAGGAAAAATCCCTCTGTGTGTTCAAAACACTAAAAATGCACCTCATTTCAGCACTGGACCTGGAGTCAGGAAGAGTCTAATAGGCTGACACGAAACCTCTGACTTTAGTGTAGAGCAATGGCACTTACCTCTCAAAGATATTGGAAGGATCACTTGAGATAGTAGTAGAGTTTTTATAAACCTCAAAGCTCTTTATAATAATGTTATTTATTATTAATATTAGTAGGTGGGTTCCCCTTAATTTGTGGAATGGCTGAACAAATTATGGTATATGAATATAATGAAATTATTATGCAGTAAGATATGATGAATGGAACAGCTTCAGTGAAACCTGGAAAGATTTGTTTGAATAAGACACACTTACATATACATAGATGGACATATATATATATATATATATATATATATATATATACATACATGAGAGGGGGAAGAAGAAAAAGGGGAAAACAGAGAGAGTGGTATTAATATATCTCTAGATCTATTCAACCTCTTTCAATATTTATATATTATGTATATAGATATAATATATATACATGTTATATTAATTATGTATTACATGTGTGTATTATACACATATATCATATGTACATATACATGCAAACAGATACATATATGAATATATTTTACTTGACTTTGCATATTTTTCTTTTTTTTTCTTATTTCAATTCTAGGATAGTAAAAGGGAGAGTTAATTTTTGTTCACAAGAAAATTAATTTTAAACAAATAAAGGAAAAAAGACATTGAGGGATGTAAATAATATTTAATGTTCCTCATCTTGTAGACCCGGTGACTAATGCAGTATCTAGCACAAAATAGGTATTTAATAATGTTTATGATTAATTGACTGGCCATAGAATCTTGGTAGAGCAAAAGAACACTGGGTTTGAATTTTGACTTCACTATGTACTATCTGTGGAACCTTGAGTGTTTCCTTCTTTGAGCCTCAATTTCCTCATCTGTAAAATGAGGAATATGAGAACCAGATGAACTCTCAGGTCTCTTCCAGACCTAGATCATATTAAAATGACATCTCAGATCCCTAGGAAAGGGATGATCAAGCTGCAAGGGACTTTAGAGCTGCACCAGTCTACCCTGCTGAATTTTCTTTTTAAGTACAGGCTGCATTAGGCAACCTCTGAAGTCCCCCCAGGTTATGAGAGGCTGTGATAAAGAGGCCTAGAGAGGAAGTGTGTTCCTTGACCCAGGTTGTACATCATGTTAGTGGTAGAGCTGGTAATACAACCCATTTCTCTTCATCAGGAACTTCATAGATGTGGCTTTGGGGGTAATGAATAGAGGCAGCCTTGTCAGAAAGACAGACTCACATCCCACTTCTGACACTTATTAACACTTTGGGACCATAGTTCACCTCTGCCTCCTGCACTCCCTGGCTTCCTTCTAGACTCAATTCTTGTCTTACCTGCTCCAGGTGGCTTCCCCCTGCTTGAACCACCTCATGTCAGAGTTTCCCCCCAAATAACCACCCTTCCACTGCATCTATCTTGTAGACACATAGTTATTAGAGTATTGTTTCCTCATTCGAATGTGCTCTTCCTGCGAGCAGATATTGGGGGATACATTTTTATTTTACACTTTATTCAAAATGAGAAAAGAACAAAAAACAAATAAATATTGACACATACACAGCAGATCCTAAGAGAGAATTCAATACAAAACAACAAATTTCCATTTCAAGAAAACATGTATAATAGTTAACTGCACAATTTTTTCAAATCTACTTAGCTTTTCTTTCTTCCTTGTGGTTTTCTTTTGTTCACTGCTGTGCACTTTTTGCTTTATTATTTTCTCCTCTCCCCCAAAAGAAGACTTCAATTAAGTGTGGAGATATGTGTGTGTGTGTATGTGTGTATGTTTATATATCTATAAATATACACTTATATACTCATATAAGGAATGTTTTTATTATTATAACACATAATCATTAATTTTATTATTATATATAATTATTAAATTTATAATTTAAATTATTATAAATAGTAAATTATTATAATAATTTATTAGCAATTATGATTATTAAATTTATTATTAACAATTATTAAATTATTATCATAATTAATTGATAATAATGAGTTATTATTATTTCTTTCTGTCTCTAGTGCTCTGCACAATGTATGGCACTTAAGCTGTTCTTTGTTGCTCCTTTTCAAAGAGCACCGATGACTCCTTGGGTGATGTTTTGACGCTGGGATCAGTTGGATTTAAATGAAGCAGGGATGCAAGAAGTCCTGGCACAGGAGCTTAATAAATGTTTATTGATTGATTGACAACTTGGAGCCCCGAGCAGCTTTATAACTATAACACTTGGAAGACAGAAGAGCATCAGTAAGAAAGCAGGTTCCCTACTCTGGTGCGGTCACAGATCTGACAGCAGACCCCAAACCCTAAAAACAAACAAACAAAACCCCCAGATGTTTGCACTGGATACATTTTAACACGTCGTTGACTTTGTGGTTGGGAGAGAGACCGGGGATCTAGCCTGTCCCTGCCCCAGAGGCAGGAAGGTGATTGTGAAAGTGAAAACTCCTAGAGGAGAGCGACAAGAGCCCGCGGGGGTCCGAGCCTGGGGCTGCCTCCTCAGCTTAGGGACGCTCGGGCTCCAGAGGGGCCGTATCTCGGCCCCGCAGGCGCAGCTGCTCGAGCTCATCAGCTGGAGCCCCCGCACAGCTGGGCATCTGCGCATCTGGCTCTCTCCATCTCCCGGCGCAGCTGTCACGAGGCGGGGAGGGGTGGGAACTGCTCCCCGGCGTGTGGGGGAGAGATAAGGGCACGCCCACACCCTGTGAGCCCCGCCTCCCGCATCGGACCGCTGTGCCCGCTGGGCTGAAATTGAGGGGAATAAAGAGAGTACAGAGACTGAAATCGGAGGGAAAGAGAGGGAGAGTGAAAGAGAAAGACAGAAAGAGGTTTCCTTTTATGAAGGATGGATTCTTTAAAAGACAGTATGGCCTAGTGGGAAATTCACACGAAGAATAAAGGGTGGGAAGGGGAGACGAGACAGAGAGAGACAGAGACAGAGAAAGAGAGAGAGACACAGAGAGACAGAGACTGAGAGACAGAAAAAGAGAGAGACAGAGACAGAGAGAAGGTGCACAGTGGGTAGAATTGTTAACCTGAGTTCAAACCCAACCTCAAATACTTAGTAGCTGTGGGACCCTGGGCAAGTCACTTGACCTCAGTTTCTTCATCTGTAAAATGAGCTGGAAAATGAAGTGGCAAACAATTCCAGTATCTTTACCAAGAAAATCTCAAATGGGTCACAGATAAGTTTTATCTATATATCTCCATGTGTGTGGATATGTATTATATCTATCTATCTATCCATATAGGCATTTATTCATATACCTGTTTCATATATTCATTCATATATTTGCATAGGTTTTAATATATGCTACATATCTAATACAATGTCAATATATTATCATATACTCCCCACCCACCCACCCACACACACACTAGATTCTAAGGGCCATAGACTTCAGAGGAATTAGAAATTGCTTTGTGACTGAGTAGTCAGGAAAGGCTTCGTGGAAGAGAAGTGCCTTTGATGGTGAATAGTATTTAGAAAGGCAGAAAGAGGAGTGGAAGAGAGTGCATTTCAGACCAGGGACAACATGAGAATATACTGGAAGAGGAATATTAAATTAGCTCATATTTTTATAGCACTAAAGCTTGCAAAATACTTTAGCCATACATTATCTCATGGAACTTCAGAGGCACCCTGAATGCTTATAGGTTTTATTATCCCCATTTTACAGATGAAAAAAACTGAGGGTCAGTAAAGATAAAAGTCTTTGCCAGAATCACCGTGCTAAGAGTTGGAGAGACGTAGAAAAGCAAAATCAGTCTCTATCCTTGAGGATTGTTTTGCATTAGGGAAGATCAATTAGGGTAGAGAATGGACTGGAATGGAAGAGACGAGTCAGGGAGACCTACCAATGGGCTACTGGGATGGACCAGGGATGAGAGGATGAGTGGATCAACGTCAGAGGAGAGAAGGGAGTGGCACCAGAGTGGGATGGATGTTAGAGGAAAGAAGGTGAAATCAACAGGCCCAGCACCACATTGGATACAGAGGATGAGAGACAGTGAGGTGTCCGGATAGTTCCTACATTGAGAGCCTGTGTACTGGGAGAATGATGATGCTTTCTACAGTAATAGGACCAGAAGAAGAGAGAGATTAAGAAGGGAAGATAATGAGTTCTGTTCCAGACATGTCAAGTTTAAGGGTTTAAAATGTCCAGTGAGTCCAATTGGAAATGTGAGACTACAGGCCAGGGCTAGATAAATAGATCTGAGAATCACCTGCTTAGAAGAGATAATTGGGAGGTGATGAGAGCACCCTGGTGAAATAATAGGAGGGAGAAGAGAAGAAAGCTCAGGACAGAGCCCTAGCGGACATCCATTGTTAATAATTATGAGCTGGATGAGGTCAAAGGCAGAGGCTTGACCCAGAGGTCTCACAAGTAGAAAAGGAGAACCATGAGTCAATAATAATATACTTGGATGATGCTGTAAGGCTTATGAAATGCGTTCTTTGCAATAATCCCATGAGGTAGGTTGTATATGTTAATATTTATATTAATTAGTTGCTGTTGAGTCATTTCAGTCATGTCTAAATCTTTGTGATCCCCATTGGCATTTTCTTGGCAAAGATACTGGAATGGTTTGCCATTTCCTTCTCCAGCTCATTTTACAGACGAGGAAACTGGGGTAAAGCAGGTAAAGTGATTTATCCAGGGTCACACAGTTAGTAGGTGTCTGACGACAAATTTGAACTCAAGAAGAGTCTTTCTTACTCCGGCCTGGGACTCTGTCCACTACCTACCTGCCATATTATAACAATTAATATTAGTTAATACTAATTTAAAATTTTATCCCATCTTATGAATAAAGAAACAGAAAGAAGTAATCTAGCAACTTGATCAATATCACAAAGTAAAGAGTAGAGCTAACATTTGAACAAGGAATTCTGAAACAAAGTCTCTTTTATTTTTAATGAAAATTTTTGTTTAATTAACAAGAATTGATTTTCATCGCATCTCATCACCATACCACCACTCAAATGAAAAAAAGAAACCCTTGTAATAGATATATTTAACTAAGCAAAACAAATTCCAAATGATCCAATGCTGGATAATCCCAAAATGTCTGTCTCATTCTGCATATATCATCCCAGTTCTCTCTTTTCTTCCTGTAGTGCCCCTTTCAATTTGGCTGTCCAGAGGCAACCAAGGGAATATCTGACTCAAGGGAGGAAGCCATTCAGTGGGCAAAGCTTGGAAGTAGAATGGGAAGAAATGGAAAGAGCACTGTCCAAGAACACAGAAAATAAGTCATCATGGGATATAAAAAGATCTTTTTCAAAAGAGGAAAAAAAATCTGATCAGAAATAATACCCACAACATATTAACTATCCAAAGGTTTTCAAAGCAGAATGATAGATAATTGCAAAAACAAGAAGGAATCTAAATAGCCAACAAGAGGGGAAGTTTAATACATCAGTGGTACGTTAATGTATAGGTTTCCATATACAAAGAGTCACATAGAGTGAGAGGCTGTCAAAGGGCAGCTCTGGTACACACCAGAATCTTCAAAATGTCAAGAGAATCCTCCAAATTTCCATACCACATCAGTTGAACCTCCTGTAATGAATGAGATTAAAGAAGAACATGGAGGGCATTCACATGCGATGAGTGATATGGAAGGATTCCAGTCTGCATCATGGGAGGGATCCCCAACTTGTTTGAGATCACAAATCCTTTAGTGTATTGGGATATCTTAATGTAATAATAAAAATGATGAAGCTGATGGCTGTGGTGGTGATGCTGCTAATGATGGCAACCAACATTTAGATAGCACTTTAAGGTTGCAAATTACTTATCATACCAATATTATCTCGTTTATCCTCCCATCAACCCCTATGATCGCAACAACATTATGACTACATAAGAGGGAAAATGAAAGGAAATCAATAAAGAAATAGAATCTTGATAGAGACAAAGAGATATTTATGAGTTAAGAGAGTCACTGAAATGAATTGAAACACGAAGCAACTTTGATTAATTGTATTCTAGTTCTTGTCATGTCCGAAAATAAATTTAACTATGGGAGGACTTGTCAAATTCAAAATTCACATTGTGTTTTTAAACAGATCAGTGAATAAGGGAAAAAAAAATGAAAACAGAATGGACAAAAAAGAGCGCTTTGGAACAACAGTAAGTGTGTAGGCTTGGGCAGAGATCCTCCGCTCTCCAAATCATCTTAGTGAAGAGCCCCAAGTTTTTGCTTTGTGGAGGGTTAAAAAGTGTAATCCTTCCCAGAGCACTGTTCTTGTACCTTGGGAATGCAGATGGGATGAAAACTGTTGTAAGGACTCTTCCCTCCTCCATTGTAGTGTCTGTGTGTGTTCATACCTTACCAAAGGCTCCTCTAGGAAGGTGGAGTACTTGACGCTTTCTTCCACTGATTTAGACCAACTTGTTGGGGCAAGTTGCTGCTCCCTGCTGCTTCCAATCCTGCTTGGAAGGAAATAGCCTCCCAGTTCAGTGATGCCCTACGGGAAGGGAGGCTCTTGGCAGGACCTCACCCCTTCAGACACTGGCACCATTCCTGGTCTAGTCAGGAGAAGGAGACAGAATGCTTGTCTTTATGGTCAATCAGGCTGGACTCTGGGAGGTTCACAGTTCTGTCCTAAAGGGTTTACCAGCAGCCCGGGATATGTACTTTTGTGAATAATTTTCAGGCAGGATGAACCTTTTCACAACTTGGCTCCAAGTTACTTTTCCATGATCGTTTCCCATTAGTCTTTGTCAGGTTTTCCGCCATATTGGCCCATTTGGTTTTTCCTCTATATACTTATTCCATCACCTACCACCCTTGTACAAATCACCTCCCAGGCTTAGATTGCTACCCCCTCCCAATCTCTTTTACCTAGAATCCCAAACTCCCTTTAAGCCTTAACCCAAAGGCTGCCTCTTACTCGAAGCCTTTTTTGCCATCTCCTACTCCCCAAATTACTTTTTATTTCTTCATCTTTGTACATCCTGTTTTCTCCCGATGGAGTAAAGACAGCAGAGATTATATTTTTGTTAATATTTGTACACACGTCTAACAGCATGATAAGTCCGTGATAAGCCTTCAGCAAACGCTTGTTGATTAATTCACTGATCCTTTGAGAGTTTTGCTTATCACTCATGCTTAGAACCATCTCTTGCTTACAGTAAGTAGATTCCCAACAAAATGCTTGAGGAATTGAATTGAATTAAAATAGAATTGTATTACATTGAATTGAATTGAACAGACCTGGCCAGAGAGCTACCTGTGAGAATTCTGCCCCATAAATTAACTTGCTGGCTGCCAAGAATAACCCTGGCCACCTTCATCAGTCATTCCATGTATATACATCAGGAAATTCAGTCACTCTTGTCAGTCAATTCTATCTTGAAAGCCTTTCAGGATGAAGTAGTTTTTTTCTTCTTGACTAGGGGATTCTTAACCATAAACCTAAAAAAATTGATATCTGCATTTCAATATAATTAACTTTTGGGTAATAACAATACCAGTTAGTATTTATATAGGCTGGTTATTGGCACCAAGCAGGCTAGACCACCAGGCAGAATTCACATGGGAAGGAACTGATGAAGAATGTTGTCATTAGGATCCAAAAAACAATGTATACAATGATTGCTATGTAAGCAGAAGAATCAAATGAGACTGAATGTTGTGTACCTGGTTTTGGAAGAGATGAAGAAATGCAAAAGTGGGGGACTATGGGTGTGTGGTATTTCACATGTCAGGAACAATAGATGAGTCTGTTTGACTCCATCCATCCAGATATTCTCTTCACCCACTCAAAGATTTTATAATCAGATCGAGGATTTCATTAGTGAAGAAACTCCCTTTTTTACCAAAGCAAATGGGACCCTTCTCCATGCTTCACAGAATTGCCTAGAGCCCTGAAAAGTTAGATGAATGATTCAGGATTATACAATTAATCTATGCCAGAGACACAATTTAAACCCCGTTCCCTCTATCCCACTCCACCCTTATCCCTGAAGACATTTCCCTGGTGCCATAAGTGGAATACTTAATTGAGATTCAGGAAAACTTGAGTTCAAATGCAACTTTAGATATTCACAGACCATGCGATATGGACAAATCACTTTACCTCAGTTTCTGCATCTGTAAAATTGGGATAATAATAATACCTACCTCCCAAGGTTGTTGTGAAGCTAAAAACAGATAATTATGAAGTACTTAGCACTGAGCCTGGCACATAATAGATGTTTAATAAATGTTTATTTAATCATTTTAATCAGTCTGCTCTAAATCTGTTTTTGAAGCCTACTCTATGTCTCTCTATCTCTCTCTATTTCTTTTTCTCTGTCTCTCTGTTTCTCAGTGTCTCTTTTTCTCTTCTTATTCTGTCTGTCTTAGTCTCTGTCTCTATCTCTCTTTGTCTCTTTGTCTTTGTCTTTCTGTCTCTTGTCTCTCTGTCTCTGTCTCTGTCTCTGTCTTGGTCTCTCTCTCTCTGTGTCTCTGTCTCTGTCTCTGTATCTCTCTTTGTCTCTCTTTCTTTTTCTATCTCTTCTCTTCTCTCTCACTCAAACTAAAAGGAGACGTGATAGAAGAAGTAAACAGAAAAAAAACTTAATCCCAGGTCACCTTTCTTCTTCTCTTCCTTCTACCACATCTTTAAGGTTACTTCTTTCTTCTTGTCTCTCTTCTTCACAAACTACACACCCTGTATAATGAGAGGCCCTTAAAAAGGGCTTTATTCACAAGGATAATAGAACATAGGAAAATATCATGAAGAAGATTTCAAGGAAGGGAGGGAGCACATGGATAGCTTCATCTAGACTAAAGTGGATGGTGCTAACATTTTAGCCTTAATTATGGATCCATATTTCTAGGAGGGATTGGGGATCCCCAAATGGTGGCCTATACTCTGGGATGTGCTGCTTCTTTCCTCTTTGCATCAGATCACAGAGAAGTCTTTCAGAGGCAATGTGATACTCTAGCTAGAGTCAGAATCAGGAAAACCTGAACTCAAATCCAGCCTCAGACTCTTCCTAGCTATGTGACCTGGCCAAGTCAATTAACCTCTGTCTCAGTTTTCCTACCTGTAAAATGGGGGAAATACTACTTGTACCATTTACTTCATAAAATTATTGTGACACTCAATGATGCAATGTACGTAGAGTACCTTAAAGCACAGTACAAGCTGTCCCAAAAGTCTTAGACTCTCTCAAATTTAAAGTAGCCTTTTTAAATGAATAAATCTTCAATCTTCAGTAAGACTTTTGGGACAACTTGTTTAACCATCAGTTATTATTCATACTTGACCGATTTGGAATTGTGTAACTCATTGTTGGAATGGATTTTGTCAACCTTTCCTATTTTCCCTCTGTTTGGAGTCCTCCTTCCATTTTAATTCTTGAGGTTGGCTTTGCTTGGTCAGAGAGCTTGCCAAGATTTCTTTGGACTGGTTCAGCCTCCACTGCTTCTCTCTGCTTCATAAAATGATGCTGTTCATAATCACCCGTCATCTGCGTCTCCATAAGATTTTCCAGACAAGTTAATACTCTAGCTTAGTAATACTTTGGGAAGAAGGGAAACTATGTGTGCCAGGCATTGGGCTAAGCACTTTTTACAAATATTGTCTCATCTGCTCTTTGCAACACCTCAGAGACATAAATATTAGGATTATCCTCATTTTACAGCTGAGGAAACTGAGGCAGGTAGAGATTAAATGACTTACCCAGAGTTATACAGTTAATAAGTGTCTGAGTCTGAATTCAAACTCGGGTTTTCCTGACTCCAGACCTAGTGCTCACCATCTGCAGCTTTTGGGCAGCCATCTTTCTCTCCATGTGAACAAGTAGTTAGATGTTTGGTCAGTCATTAAGCAGTTTCTGGGGGTTTTTTGGTCTTCTTATTGTAGCAGTTCATTTAAATAGGTTGAACTTTTGAGTAAATTTATTATACTTAGTGTCAATGTCATTTCTGTTGTCCGTTTCTCATTTTTAAATTTCCAATGACTTGTTTAAGGGTTAAATATTTTAATTTTACACCATTTTCTGTTTTTCACTGGTCTTTCTTTTTCTATTAATCCTGATTTTAGCTCTGACTATATACAAATAGCTGACTCGGATAACTCCCACATCGTAACAAGTCTTTTCCTGCCTATTAAAATGCAGTCGATGTCATTCTTTATGATGCTAGTTGGTACTCATTATTCTCTGTGCCTACCAATTTTTTTTTAAAAGAAGGTATTCATGATACAGGGTTAGGAAACTCTGGATAATCTAATATATATGGACTCTCATTTCTGACCCATTGTGGCATTGAAGTGCCCCTGGGTTATTGAGGGCTATAGCAGTTTCCCACAAGCTTAGACAGAATCTTTCAGTTGGAAAGACTTCAAGAATGACCCAGTAGTGGGCCGAGGCTATTTTCTGAACCTAACCTAGCAAATTACTGACAGGCACCTCACTGGCAGACTGGCCACCTGGTGGTAGAATCATTTTTGGCCAAGGCAACCGCTAGAATGAAGAAAAGTACCCAATGGTTTTCAGTTTTTCGGAACCCCCTTCCAATCCAGTTAAGTTGCTGGAAAGGGGTCAAAGCTTGGCAAGAATATTCCATCAAAGAACAAAAAAATCAAGAATATCAAGGGAATTAATGGGAAAAAAAATACAAAGGACGATGGCCTAACAGTACCAGATCTAAAACTCTTTTATAAAGTAGCAGTTATCAAAAATACATGGTACTGGCTAAGAAATAAAGTGGGGGATAAGTGAGATAGATTAGATACACATGACACAGTAATTAAAGACTTTGATAAATGCAAAATCTCCAGCTTCTAGGATAAGAACTCACTATTTCACAAAGATTCCTCAAAAAATTGGAAAATAATGTTAGAAATTTGGCACAGACCTACATCTCATGCCCTTACCAAAATAGAGTCAAAATGAGTTCATGATTCAGGCATAAAAAATAATACCATAAACAAATTAGGAGAGCAAGGGATAATTTACCTTTCAGATTTTTGGAGAAGGGAGGAATTTATAGCCAACAACTAGAGAACATTATACAGTGCAAAATGGATAACTTTGATTACATTAAATTAAAAAGGTTTTGCACAAACAAAATCAACATAGCCAAAATTAGAAGGGGAACACAAAACTGAGGGGAGATTCTTACAGACAAAGTTTCTGATAAAGACTCCAATTCTAGCCTGGTCTTGATAATAATAACCTGTATTTCTTGCAAATTAAGACAGCTCTGAGGAATATTACCTTATATTTCTTAGATTGGCTAGGGTGATAAGAAAAAGATAATGATAAATATTGGAGGGGATGTGGGGAAATTAGGACACTAATGCATTGTTGATGGAATTGTGAACTGATCTAACTATTCTGGAGAGCAATTTGGAACTATGCCCAAAGAGCAATAAAACTGGGCATACCCTTTGAATTCAGTGTTCCACTACTGAGTCTGTTTCCCAAAGAAATCATAAAAGAGAGAAAAGGACCCATATGTGTAAAAATGCTTATCCCAGCTCTTTTTGTGGTGGCAAAGAATTGGAAAATGAATAGTTGTCTCTCTGTTGGGGAATGGCTGAATAAGTTATGGTATATGAAAGTAATGGAATATTATAGAAAGGCCTGGAAAGAGTTACATGAACTGATGCTGAGTAAAACAAGCAGAACATTGTACAAAGTAACAGCAAGATGGTGTAAAAATCAACTATCACAGACTTGATTCTTCTCAGCAGTTCAGTGATCCAAGGCAATCCCAATAAACTCTGGATGGAAAATGCTATCTGCATCCAAAGATAGAATGGAAATCAACACATGCTATGTTCACTTTTTTTTCTTTTCCTCTTGTGGTTTTTCCCTTTTGTTCTCATTTTCTCTCTCTCAATATGATTCATAAAGAAAGATATAAAAATATATACACGTATAACCATAAAAACATTTTTTATGTGTAACTGGGGAAAATTTTAAAAAAGAATATTTTATCAGTGAACTTTGATTTGACCTTTGGTATTCTAAATGAGAGGCCCTTGTCATTGGACAACCAAGGGTTGTATCCCCAGAGGACCTTAATAATATCAGTTGTGACATTCTTGATAATAATGATACTAGAAGAAGAAAGTTGCAATTAGATGGAAGGAGAGCTCCTAAATCTACCTGAGACAGGAATTGGCCACCTGAGGTTAAGATCATTGTTTCATGGAACATGTAACCAAGATACATTATAATACTAATGAAAACCTTTTGCAAACAAAAAAGAAAGAAATGCATGAAAATAATTTCAGCCTACACACATTGGTATTGATTGCTGAGGTAATCAAGAAATTCTTTGAGGAAGTTGATAGGACCCTTATGCTTTGTGACTTCAGTGAAAAGGTAGGTAAAGGTAAGATATATGAAAATAGTACAATTCAGAACAATTCTGTGTAGGGATGTGGGATTAGTTTCTATAGTGCTTCAAAAATGGTATTATTAATATCTCACATATGGCATCTTTCTATTTTAACTATTTTTTAAAAAAATAATATTTAATTTTCCCCAATTATATGTAAAAACAATTTTAACATTCACTTAAAATTTTTTTGAGTTCTCAACTCTCTCCCTTTCCTTCTTCCTTTTTCAGATAGTAAGCAATTTGATATAGATTATACATGTTCAATCATGCAAAACATATTTCCACATTAGTCATGTTATGAACGAAAAAGCAGACTGAAAAAAAAAGACAAAAGAAATAAAGAAAATGGAAAAATAGTATGCTTCAATCTGCATTCAGACTTCAACCAATTTTTCTCTGGAGTTAAACAGCATTTTTCATCATGAATCCTTTGGAATTGTCTTGTATCATTGTATTGCCGAGAATAGCTAAGTAATTCACTGTTGATCATCATACCATAAAGCTGCTACGATGTATAAAGTTCTCCTGGTTCTGCTCACTTCACTTTGCATCTGTTCATGTAAGTCTTTCCAGGTATTTTTTTAGAGTACCCTATTTATTTTTTCTGATAGCACAATAGTATTCTATCCCAATCATATACCACAACTTATTCAACCATTCCCCAATTGAAGAGCAGCCCTTCAATTTCCAATTCTTTGCCACAACAAGAAAAACTGCTATAAATATTTTTGCACAATTTCCCCCATTTCACCAATTTTTATAATTGGTTATAACTAAGTTAATTTTAATAATTAATATTCTTGTAGCTACATAGTCAACCATGGGGGAGTGGATACCTTATAGTCAATACATATTTACTTTTCCCTCTTTCTTAATATATTTTATTTTTTCCAATTACATAGTTTTCAACATTCATTCTTATAAGACATTGAGTTCCAATTTTTCCCCTCCTTTCCCTCCCTTCTCCTAAGACAACAAACAATCTGATATAGTTAAGCCATGTACAATCATATTGAACACACTTTCACATTAGTTATGTCTCATTAATCACATTTTGAAAGAGTATTAATGATCTGGAAGGAGTCTAGAAAAAGGTACAAGGATAGTAGAGGCTTCTAGATCATGACATATGAGGCTTGGTTGAAGGAAGTAGAGATGTTTACCCTGGAGAATAGAAGACTCAGGAGAGATATAATAATAACTGACATTTATTAAACCTACATGCCAAACACTTTAGAAATATTATCCCATTTGCTCCTTACAACAATCCTGGGAGGCAGGTACTATTATTATCCCCATTTTACAGATGAGGAAACTGAGGCAAACAGGGGCCAAGGTCACTCAGTATCTGAGACCGGATTTGAACTCAGGTCATCCTATCTCAGGCTTTATCCATGTGCTTTATCTATGGCACCAACAGCACACGGCTGGTTTTAAGTATTAGGAAGATTGTTTCAGGGAAGAAGGTATATACTCTGCCTAGCTGCAAAAGGCTCCCAAGGCAGAACCAAAGGTGGAAATTGTAAAGATAAGGGTCCAATTTGGTTCATTGTCTGGGAAAACAGGATGGCACTTGGAGCAGTCATACAGTAGTCTGTTCCTGGAGGCAGTGAGCATCCTCTCATTGGAGGTCTTCAGCACTGGCTCCATGACTATTGGCAGGGACGTTCAGTGGGGATTGTTGTGCAGTTAGGAGCTTGACTGAGTGACCCAGAATGGCCCTTAAAGCTCTGACATTCTGTACTTGTTTAAAAGACAGGAACATGGGGGAAAGAGCCCTCCATTTAGATCCCAAGGACCCAGTTTTGTCACTTTCTAGATGTACCATTGAGGAAATCATTTCTGTAAAGTGAGTCAAATAGACTCTAAGAACTTTTCCAGATTTAAATCTTTGATCCTACCAAGAATGGACCCATTTTTCTATTGAAAAAGGAGAGACTAGAGACCTAAAAACTATTTTGGGAGTGGGTGATGGAGAAAGGGAGAGAGATGCAGACTTTAACAGGACTTTGGACGAAGATTCAAGCAACTCCATCTCCTTTCTCAGTCCTGGATGTTTACAGGAGAGGACAAGGGACTCTAGCCTTGAGGGCTGGGCAGAGCTGAGAGGAGGTGGGCATAGGACAAAGTGGTCTAGCAAGTGGGCCAGATCCCACCTGGAGGGTGGGCACATGGTGGGAAAGTAGAGATGGAAGCAGGAGCCAGAGATGATTCGAGGAACTTGGCTGTGAGAAGTGATAGGAGAAAGAAAGAGACTGAGTGTAAAATGAGGGGGGAAGAGTAGGGGAGGGACAGCTGGAGCCAATCTGCAGACACAACATTGGGGAGGATGTGCCAGTCTGGGTGAGCATTCTAGCTGCTTCATTTTTTGTTTTGTTTCCTTTCCTTTTCTCTTTCTGATTGGCAGGAAGGATAGAAAAAATGTGTTCCTTGGGAGGAAGCTGGAAAACTTCCAACTATAGAACATCAACTTAGAAGGGACAAGAAGGAGAAAGTCAAAGAGCCCTGGCCAACCAAGTCCTGGAAAAAGAGAATCTGGCCTCAAAAAACGAGAGTTGGGAACTTTTGATTTTGGCTTTATCATGTGCTAAGTGTGTCCTAACAGATCAGTCATGAAATCTGTTCTTAGCCTGCACTAGCGATGCCTTCGATACTCCAAAGAGTCATTCGTTCATTGGGATGGGTGCTCCCTCCACAGATGCAAGTGGCAGCCACACTATCAGCCGCTGCTGTCACCATTCTTCTGATGTTGCCATTCCTCTGAGGAAGAGGCTTTCTGTTTTTAGCTAAGCAGAGCAACTAGGTGGTGGGTTACTGGATAGTCTTGGAGTCAGGAAATCTAAGTTTAAATGTGATCTCAAACACTATCTGAACAAGTCACTTACCCTGTTTGCCTCAGTTTCCTTATCTGTAAAATGGAGAAAAAATGGCAAACCTCTCCATTATCTTTGCCAAGAAAACTCCAAATTGGGTCAGAGTCTGAAATGACTGAATATAACAAGCTGGTTCTTAAGGAATAAACAAAATAATCAGCCCCCAGTATTAAACTGGGATTCCTTCAAGCTTGATAGAACCTTTCAAAACTTGCCTTCTCTCATATGCTTAGGAATCTCAGTCCCTCCAAAGCAGAACTGTAAAGGAGAACAAAGCAATCAAAGGCCCCCTTGACTTCTGCCCTACTGGTCTTCTTGGTGCCTCCAGTAAATTTCATCTTTGAACCCTGTCTTTATTCACTTGGAAAAACTTGGAAACAAATACAAGCTGAGAGCTAACTTACAGTTAGGAAGACCAGAGTTCAAGTTTCATCTCTGACACATGTTGACTGTATGTCTTGGGACAAATAACTTAACCACTCAATTCCCTGAGCAACTCTCCAAGTCTGTAAGTTGCACAGTAATTACCCATCTACACTGGCAAAGGATCTTACTCCCCAGGACTTCCTTGTACTAGTCAAAACACAGGTGTAGTCCCAAAAGATAAGCAGGGAGAGACAGAGATGGATAGATATGTAAATATATGGAGATACAGATAGATGATTGAAAGAGAGAGAAAGAAAGGAAGGAGAAACAGAGGAAGGAAGAAAGGAGTGTGTGTAGAGAGAGACAGATAGACAGACAGGTGAGACAGATAGACAGACCTACAGAGAGAGTATTAATCTAAGTCTAAAGATATTTGTAGATGTCTTTCTATCTATGCCTTACATTTTGTTATATCTTGTGATGGGAGAGAGAGAAAGGGGATGCATAGACATATACACACTTATATTAGTGGTAATAGTAGTGGGAGTGAGATTTGGTAATAGTAGTAGTAGTAGTAGTACCACCACCAGCAGTAGCAGCCTCAATAGTAATAGTAGTAGTAGTAGTAGTAATAGTTTCAGTAGTAGTAATAGTAGTAGTAGTAGCAATAGCAGCAGCAGCAGCAGTCATAACAACAGTAATGTTGTTATGTAAAGTAGTAACAGTAATAGTAGCAGCAGCAATAGCTTCAGTATCAATAGCAGTAATAGTAGTAGTAGTAATAGTAGCAACAGTAGTAATGGTAGCAGTAGGAATAATAGTAGTAGTAGTAGTAATAGGAGTAGTAGTAGTAGTAGCAGCAGCAGCAACAGCAGCATCAGTAGTCATAGCAGTAGCAATAACAGTAATAGTAGCAGCAGTAATAGCTTCAGTATCAATAGCAGTAATAGTAGCAGTAGTAGTAGCATTAATAATAGTAGCAGCAGCAGTCGTAGTAGCAGCATTAGTATTAGTAACAGTAGAAGTAATAGTAGTAACAGTAGCAACAGTAGTAATGGTAGCAGTAGGAATAATAGTAGTAGTAATAGTAGTAATAGGAGGAGGAGGAGGAGGAGTAGCAGCAGCAGCAACAGCAGCATCAGTAGTCATAGCAGTAGCAGTAATAGGAATAGTAGCAGCAGTAATAGCTTCAGTATCAATAGCAGTAATAGTAGTAGTAGTAGTAGTAGCATTAGTAATAGTAGCAGCAGCAGTAGTAGTAGCAGCATTAGTATTAGTAGCAGTAGAAGTAATAGTAGTAGTAGTAATAGCAGCAGTAGTAGCCTAGTATTAATAGTACCAACAGGAAAAGGAAGAGGAGGAGGAGGAAAAGGAGAAGAAGGAAGAGAAAAAGGAAGAGGACCTAGAGTGAGAAGGAGAATGAAAAGGAATAGTATTCCCAGATGTCGTATGGGAAGTATCAAACACTGCTGAAGGCATTCCTAGGTAGCTGAATCAAATGAAAATATAATTGGGAATAAAACTATGATAAAACACAGATAGAATTAATATAATTTCCAGGTCATCGCTTGGCCCCCGAGGTTTCTTCAGCAGAGTTTCGCAGCACCTTCTATTTGGGTCTGATGTTGTAGATAGGTCACCCAGCCCAGTGTCTGGCCTATAGTCAGTGACTGGTGAATAATTTTGAACCTTTGCTCTCACTGTTCACCCTCTCTAGTACCTTCACTGCCATTTTTTCCTTAGATAGCTTGTTCAATTTCATTTTCTAAAATGGAGTTATTTATAGTTCCTTTTTGTCCTTCAGTGCCTAAGAGTCATAACAGACACAAAGTCAAGAAGACTTGATTCCAAGGCATGCTTTCCACACTCGCCCATTTTCCAGACTTGACTGCCTTCTATGACCATACCCATCTCACCTCAGAGGTACCAGCATCCTGCAACTCTGAAGATTACTATTTATTACTTATTTTATTTTTCATTTATAGGATAAAACAAGCATTTTCATAACATAATGTAATTAAAAAAAATGAATGAAACTGCAAATCTATTAAGTGCAACTTGTTATTCTTTTTAAATAAATATTAAAGTTGTCATGTAAATTTCTTTTTCTTCCCCGCCTTCTTTTTTCTTTTTTTTCCCTTCTGATTAATGATTTTCTGGTCTGGATCAGACCATAGCATGAAGCACTCTAATTATGCTTATGTCACTCTTGATTTCATTCCTCAACCATCTCTCTCCTTGGATACCCTCCCCCTTCCTTCCCAGAACCTCTTTGTGTCTCATCTTCCTCCATTAAAATGGAAGCTTCTCTAGATCAAGAACTATCTAGTTTGTTTGTATCTGAATCTTTGCTTAGGGCACATAAGTACTTAATAAATGCTTTATCATTATGTGACCTTAGATAAGTTAATCTTTTAGCATTGTAGATAATTTTCTAAGGGCACAAATTGCCCAGAATATACAGATTAACTTGGGGAGAGAGAGTTTCTTCACCAGGAAATTGCCCAGAATAATGCAATCCAAGCCCCAGTCCCCATCCACACCCCATTCCTAGTCCAGGACCTGGCAACTGGAAGTGCTTAACGAATGCTTCTGGAGTTGAAATTAGTTTAAAGTTAGCTTCACCCACAGGGCACAAAGCCAGGGGCCATGAGGACACAAATAAGGCTTGTCAGCAGCATAAGGAGGTAGCCAAAGTCCATCCTCCAACTTGGGAACTTTACTCCCCTCCAAACCTCTCAAGACCTCTTTCTCAGGTCGTTCATACTATGTATTGTGTGAAGCATATTTTAGAAAGGTCTCTGGCCCAAATGGAAACTGCTGAGACTTCTTCCCATTTTCCTCCCTTAAGCAGGTACTATTTCCCTTCCACTCCCAAACATTTACCTGAAAGGTCTTAAGATTCATTTCTTGCCAATATAACTCCCATTGGTGACATTTTAAAGGCATTTAAATTAATCAGATCAATTTGTTTTGACTAGAATGGATTTGGGAATGGGGACCAGAGAGCTGTGATTTCACTGGTATGGAGAATTCCCTGGCGAGGAAACTCCCTCCCTCGTGCAGGTTGGAACCTTCTATGTGATTTATTTTAAAAAAATAATAATAATCTTAGCAAATTGCCTAGAAGTGATTTGGCTAGGGTCACACAGCCAGCAGCTGTCAGGGGGCAGGACTTGAACCCAGGCCTTCCTGACTTCATCTTCTATACTACACTAATGGACTTAGAGTGCCTTTTCTTGTGTGCGTGTGTGTGTGTGTGTGTGTGTGTTTTTTTTTTTTTTTTTTTTTACCATTCTGTGCAATGTCTTCCTCTATCAAGCTCTGCCCATCAAGCTTTATAATGGCTTCTGGGGTGATTTCAGATTCTAAAGTCATGGCAGGGGAGTTGAAACTTAAAATAGGTTCTTCTCTGAGAAAAGGACTGTTAGAGCTGTCCCAGCTATGGCCCACTTGTCTCACCAAGCTAAGGACAAAGAGGCTCTTGGCCAAGATGATGGCTGTTAGATAATGAATTTGTTGGCCTTGGTCACACAAGTTAGTTATTAAAAATAATTAGCTATTGGAGATGGGATTCCCCATCTTTTGCTTTCTCCTTTTATCTACAGTTGTTGAAGGTTCTTGGGCAATCCACTTTATCTAAGAGTCCCTGCTCAAGAAATTTCTTTTTATCTCTAGAAAATCCAGTCACTGAACTCTCCAACTTGGGTTTACTTTTGAGGCAACCCTTAAGCTTTGTGTTTGGACAGCTTGTGCTATCCAAAGAATACCGACTCTCTGAGATAACACTGTTGGGAGCTCAGAATACCTCCTCTTCTCCCTTTTCTCTTTTCAGGAGACTATAGTTCTGACTTTGAGGTCTAGGGATGCACCCTCTCAAGTTATCTGAATGAGTTCATGTAGCTTATAGTAAGTTTTGGTTACCAGTCCTAAGTGCTTCTAGCTGAAGGGTAGACGAGAGAAAGAGATTCTTAACCTAAACTCTGGAAGAAAGAGAGAGTAAAGAAGAAAAGTGAAGAAGGTCTATCAACTCAACTTTATGAGCCAATAAGAGTTCCTTAAGAGTTTTCATCCTGGCTAAACATTTTCCAAGGAGCCTCTGTCACTGATACTCAAGCATGGTTCAAAATAAAAAGTCCTGGTTTGGAGTCACAGGCACTAGTTCAGATCCTGCCTTTAATGTTTATTATGCCCTCATCAGAAAAGGTGCTGGGCTCTATGAGCAAAACAATTGAATTAGCTCAGAAGAAACACGAGATGTACAAAAATAGAGAAACCCCCCCGAAATGTTCATAGGGACTATTTGTGTTTGATCTGTGGCAGAGCACCCTGAGCTTGTGTTAGTCTGATCAGCCATAGTCAGACACACTGTAACCTAACTTTAACACAAAGTGAAGTCATTTTGGTTCTCTTCTAGAATGAAGGACAACACCAACTAACAAATCTGATCAATCTACAGAATCTTGGGGAAAGTTGTTGGAATACACGGGAGCTATTGGAAAAACGTGGGAGCCACCTGACAGTGGCTGCTGGAGATCCAACCCAGAATGGATCTCCTTTTGTGAGAGGATGTTACAAAGAGACTGAGAGGCAGTTGCTGTTCTCTGTCCTCTCTGACTGAGAGGCCATTGTGTGGTCTAACTTCTCTCTTCCCTCTACCTCCAATTTATCTCGTTCCCAGTCCGCAACATCTGTGTCAGCTAGGCTGTCTTGCAACAAATTTAGATGTTATGATCCACAGCTGTGGAGGCTCTTGGAGACTTGACCAGTCCCTTAACAGAAAGTCCCCTAACTCTCAGTTTCCTAACATATGAAATGAAAGGTTTGAACCAAGTAGCTTCCAAGGCTCCTTCTAGCCATGATTCTATCATCTTTTTTTTTTTATTAAAGCTTTTTTATTTTCAAAACATATGCAGATAATTTTCAACATTCACCCTTACAAAACCTTGTGCTCCAATTTTTTCCCCCTTTCCCTCCACCCCCTTCCCTAGATGGCAAATAATCCAATATATATTAAATATGTGTATCATCTTAAGAGCACAGAAACCCATCCATGTCCTCTCAGAACAAAGAAACAAAACCTCTTGTCATGTAATTATTTATGGCTCTTAATGGTTCAGAGAAGTTTCCATTTTGTACTCATCTCATCCACCTGTCAGCTCTTTGAAGGCAAAGAGTATAGCTTAGTATTGTTCAGTCACTAGCTCAGCATTGAAAGCACTGGATATCTTCCATAATCCTCAAAGCTCGGTGTAATATTCTCTTTAAAATGTAATGTTCTCTATTGAGGTTTTCTTGGGGTCTCTGGAGGCAGCCTTCATTTCAGTTCAGTAATCACCCCAAATGCAACCAGGTATTAAAGTCCAAATCCTTTATTGTTTCCTTCAAAGTCTTATCTCCTTCATTTAGGGATCAACTAATTTTCTGGAGGCCTTTCCGGATCTTGGTTTCAGTGGAAAAGCGAAGGAGAGCCTGCCACCACTTCTCTGTCTTCCCTCGTTCTGATTCTGGCTGAGTTTGTCCGAGTTTATATGCTCTCTTATCAAAGGTGTGAAGCTTGTAGAACTATAGGAAGTACTAAGTACATGTATTAAATTAGAGAACTGTTAAGCACCAGGCTAAATTAGATAACTATTGTCTCTATCAATTCCACCGACTTAGTACCTTGTAAGAATCCTTTGTTTCAAGTTCAGAATTCTGGCCCATAACGGCTCAGAATCTTAGAATTGGAGAAACTTCAAAATCTATTTAATATAACTTCTTTCTGAGCAAGACTTCTACACCCACTACCTCTATTCCTCCCCACCCCCTCATATGCAATATCCCAGATAGTGGTCATCCAGCATTTTTATGATAAACTCTGACATAAGGAAACTTGTGACCTCCTAAGATAGATCATTCCATTTTTGGACCATTCTAATTGTTAGGGAGTTTTTCCCCCTAACGTTAAACTTGAAATAACCACCCTTATTTCCCGATTCTGCCCTCTGTGGCCAAACAGAACAAATTCTCATCCCTCTTCTCCAGGACAGTTATTCAAGTATCATATCTGTCCCCGAGCCTTCTCTTCTCCTGGCTAAATAATCCCAATTCCTTTTGCTGATCCTCATATGACCTGGATTCAAGGCATTTGTTTCACCATGTTAGTTGTCCTTTCTTCTCTGGCTACTCTCCAGCTGAACAAGGTCATTCCTAAACCAAGGTGCCTAGATTCTTTCATTCACTGATAACTGTTCATTGATTTTTTTAGGATTAGGATATTAGGATAATCAGCTCATTCCTTGCAAATAGTTTTGATAGAGACAAAAAAGGAGAAGGACTTAGTTATTAAAAGTAATTAGCTGTCAGGATGAATGGAGTAAAAAGGTATGATTGATTAATTTGTTAATTATTAATATTCCTACTAGGATATTGGCCTTTGAGCTCAGGATAGTAGTGATAGTCACCACTTATATTTCTATAATGCTTTAAACAGTATGCTTTCCTCACACTAAGGTGGCTGGGAGGTTGAGTCATGGAGATCACATAAGCTGCTGGTGCAGCAATTGATATGTTGTCATTTTTTCATTCAGAGATTTTCTTGGCAAAGATGCTGGAATGGTTTTCCATCTTCTCCAGATCCTAGAGATAAGGAGTCAAGTCACTTGCCCAGGGTCACATAACTAATAAGTGCCTGACAGTGCCTGAACAGGATCGAGGTCTTCCTGAATGAAAGATCTATTCTATCCCAATGTCCATCTATTTAATGGATAAGGAAAATGAGATTCAGAGAGTTTAAATGAAGAAGGGGTTGAAACAGTAATGGCCCTGAAGACAGAAGATCTGGATTCAAATCTTAGATACTGTCTCTGCCACATAACTTCCTTGGGTCTTAATTTCCTCAAAGTAAAATGGCAGGTTTGGATTAGAAGACCTCTAGGGCTTCTTTCAGTAGCTAGGTAATTCAAAAAACAGGAGGTCAGCCCCACCACAACCACCTTCACGCCAAGTTCAGTTTAAGCTTCTGACACTTTCTTATTTGGGAGACCTTCAGGCAAACCCTTCATTATCCTGGACTTCATTTTCCTCATTTGTAATATAATGGGATTGGCCTGAATGACCTTCAGATCCCTTCCAGCTCCAGACCCACAATGCAATGAGAATAACACCTGCTTGTGGTCACCCAGGTAAAAAATAAGGGGTCCAGGATTCAAATTCAAATTGAGTAACTCCAAAGCCCAGTGTTCTTCCCAAGGGAACTGGTTGACTTTCTTTTAGCCTAAGCAAGAAGGTTGGCCACTTTTCCTCTCTCCCTCCCTTCCTTCTTTTCTTCCTTCTCTCCCTCCCTCCTTCCCCTTCCTATCCAAGGCAATAGGTGAATAGGATAATATCTTTAGAGAAGTTCCTCATGTTCCTGGGCTTATGCACACCTGTCACCAGTAACTCAACCTTTGACTAAAGATGGCCCCAGGCAAAGTCTTTCTTAATGAAAGATTTGCAGTTATTGGTGAAGTCCCTACTCCCTCCCTCTTTGCTTAGTTGCCTTCTCCTTTTGTAATTACCAGACCTCTTTTGCTCTAAAATGAATCCTTTTTTAAGTGTTCCATAACAGTTGATTCTCCTAAGCAGTTGAACACAATCCCTTTAATGTTGAGCATTTTCTTTCCATGGGAAGATAGATAACCTTTAAGCTTGCTGTACACTATACCTAACACGTTGGCATACAGGAGCCACCTGCCAGTGGCTGCTGGAGATCCAACCCAAATCTCCAGAATGGATCTCCTCGTGTGAGAGGATGATACAAGGAGACTGAGAGGCAGTTGCTGTTCTCTGACCTCTCTGTGAGTGGCCTTTGAATTGTCTGACCTTTCTCCTCTTTCCTCTGTCTCCAATTTATCTCATTCCCAGTCCACAAGCAACACTTGTGTCAGTAAAGGCTACCCTGCCGCTCCTTCGGATTCTCTGATCCACAGCTATGGTTCTTGGAGAATTGACCTGCCCCTTAACACTAACAGATAAATAGCAAGCATCTATTAATTACTCAATATATACCAGGCAACATGAAAACCAAAATGCAGAAATTAAATAGTTTCTACACTCCTGGGTGAGAAAAGTACACAGGTAAGTAAAAATAGTAGCACAAGTCATTTTTAAATGACTTACTTTAGTTTTTTAGCCAATCTGTACAAGAAGGAAGGAAGCGAACATTTATTAAACTCCTTTTGTCAGGCACTGATAAACACTTTGCAAATATGATCTCATTTTGTCTTTACAACAGCTTTGGAAAGGAGGTGCTGTTATTAATACTATTTTACAGTTGAGGACACTAAGGTAGACTATGGTAAAGTGACTTGTTGAGGGTCACACAGTAAGCATCTGAGAATGGATTTGAACTCAGGTCTTCCTGACTCTAGACCTCACTGAACTGTTGGGTAGATCTTGAACCTTGGTCTTCCTATCTTTCAGGTCATGTCTCTGACCTCCCCATCACCTACACTGATGAATCTACATACACATACATATGTGTATATACGATATATGCCCACGTATATAGGCCTGCAAATATATATAAAAGTATTATATACTTATAATTATATTATATATTATAGCATTATATATTACATATTTTAACATTATAATACTATATATGTTATACATAATTGATACAATAAATTATATTTGTTACAAAAATAAATATAATAAATTCTGAATACTTTTATATAGCTATCTTTCATTTGTGTTGGATGTACACATGGATACATGTATATGCACATATATATGGACACAAACATGTATGCACATAAAAATACATGGTCATTTCTGGATGGGGATATTAATTCCTGGACAAATAAATATTTTAACCTGCCTGACTCTGTGTTTACTTTCACACACACACACACACACACACACACACAATTTTGATGAGTGTAATCCAAACATGGACTGCAGAAAGATTCAAAATCTTGACTACAAGGCTTAGCCTCTATTCTCTTCATCCCCCAGAAGCAACAGTCACATTTTCACAAAGTAGATTCCAAAGGAAACCAAATTGCTCACATGACATATTTGACTGAAAGAATAGAGAATACCCAGTCCCATTGTACTTACTTTTTGCTGACTGCTCTTCACCCCCATTAAAAAAAGGAACATTTGATTGAAAGGTACAAAATCCAAACCAGGTGACTCTCGAGCATTCTTTGAATCCATAAGAAAGCCTGGACAGAGTCCCACCTCATGATTACTCTTGGGAGAGCTGACCTGAAATCTAACTCAGATCTTTGCAAGCTGGGAGGCTGGGAGCAAGTCATTTTACTCTTGTGATTTCTTTTCTTCATCTGAAAAATGAAGGGTTAGATTCAATGATCTCTAAAGTTCCTTCCAGATCTTCATCTCTGCATGATCTTGGACAAGTAGAGACCTCTCGGCTGCATCTGTTAAAAGAGAGAGCTGGATATGGCCTTTGTGTCTGCCCAGGAGAGTGTGGGATGTGGGAAGGAATAGCTGCAGAATCCCGGAGAGCGCAGATTCCCTTGAGTATGTAAAAGTCATGTGACAAAGACCAGGAGTAGAGAGGATGGGACAGATGGGGACGGTTAAGAAATCATGTATAAGGCAATATGGGGCAGAGGATTGAGTCACAAAATCTAAGAATTGGAAGAAATCTTGGAGGCCTTTTCATCCAAAAATTTCCTCCATGACATAACTGGCAAATCACTTATCGTGACTTTGCTTGAGGCCCTCTAGTAATGGTCAGGGAAACAAGCATTTGTTAAATGTCTCCAATGTATTAGATGCTTACTAATTTCTTCTACCTTTGAAGACAGATAAAAACATTTAGGGGTAGCTCTAATTATTAGCATGGTGTTATTTATTTTTTTTACTGGACATCATTGCTAAATTTATGTCTTTACAACTTTGATCCCTTGTTTTTGGTTCTGTCATCTGTGATCTGGTAGAAAAAGTCAAATCTCTCATCCTTGGAGTGTGCCTTCCAATACTGGAATATGGCGACCATGTCACCTCTGTTCTAGCCTGAACATCTCCACTCCCTTCTGCCCATTCTCATACATACAGCATGATGTCTCTGCCCATCAGTATCCTCATTCCTGGAGTGCTCTTCAGCACATCATTGTGCTTCCCAAAGTGTGGTGACCAAACCTAAACCCAATGCTCTAAGCATGGTGAGAACACGAGATAAGTTCTGCCTCTGTCACTGACTGGCTGTGTGACTGAATAAGACATGTAACCTCCCTAATTGAACTAATTTCCTTATCGATGAAATGGCGATAACATTATCAGCCCTGTCTATACAGGAGTGATATAAGCACTACATGAAGTAGTACTTTGTAAATTGTGTCTCATAAATCAAGTGTGTAAAATAAGCAAACAAACAAATAAATAAATGAGTGAATCTAAGTTAGCATAAAGCTATAATAAGCAATCGTTTTGTCTGCTCTCAAGATGGCTGCTCCCACAATTATCTTGGAAGCAAGGGGCAAAAAGAGACTCTCCAAGATGGGAGGATGAGACAATGTCCTTTGGTGGGGGAAGGAGCAGTGACAGAGACATTAGGAATCCAACTCAAAATTAGGGAGGGACAGAAGAACAAACATTGCTTAGGACACAGCAGAGAATTCATCCTGACCCACCATCTTAGCTTTCCCTTTCAGCTAATTATTCTAGCTAACACCAACTCTGCTATTTCTCTGCTTCTGAAAAATTGTGATTACCAACAGCAAACTCCAATTTCAGTGTCCTGAGGCAATGCTCTGATCGTCCCACCCTAGTTTTTGCTCTGGGGTACACAGCAAAATGACTGAAAAGGGATGAAATTTTAGGTAGAAAGTCCATAGAGATCAGCAAATAGCCGAGATGTTTTTTTTTAAGCCAATTTGTGACTTTTCTCATTATGGGTCCTTTTCTACGATGTAAGCACTAGACAAGTACCTTTTCTTCGATGTAAGAGGCATATGAGGCACCAAATTCATACAGCCAATGTATGTCAGAGGCAAGACTTGATCCCAAGTCTACATGATTCTAAGAACAAAGGCTAGCCCTTCTTAATACATATAGTTATCTAATTTTATCCTCACAAAAACTCTGACATAACTACTCTAGGCAATAGTGTATCCTTCTTTCAGATGAAGAACCTGAGGCTTACAGAGAGAGATGAGAGAGAGAAGAGGTGGGGTTGCAGAGTAAGAAATCTGAATTCAAATCTGATCTCAGACACCAATGGTATGACTCTGGGCATAATCTCTGTCTCAGTTTGCTCATCTGTTGTTTTTGTTTGGTTGTTTTCAGTCACATATGATTCTGTGTGACCTCATTTGGAGTTCTCTTGGCAAAGATCCTGGAGTGGAGTAATTTTTTTCTCCAACTCATTAGACAGATGAGAAAATTGAGGCAAGGTAGTGGCCCAGAGTCACATAACTAGTAAGTGTCTGAAGCCTATTTTGAACTCTCTGGTTGAGTGTTCTACCTACTGCAGAGCCACCTAACTGCCCCATCCCTCATCTATAAAATGGGGACAATAACAGCACCTACCTATCAGGATTGTGATGAGGATCAAAATACTTCATTATATATATATTGTTCCATATAAGTACTATGAAAAATAAACAATAAAAATTGCAAAGTTTGACCCCAAAAGAGAAAAACTCCTTTGCAGAAATAGGGGTCCAATTCTACACAGTGCCTCAGTTTTTCAATGTACCAATCAATGTGATTTCAATGTATTAAAATATATTAGTTTTGTCTATTTCTTTATTTTTAAAACAAATTTGTTGTCATATGAGATAGCTCTGGAAGGGTAAAAGATATAGGTGAGAACTGAAGTTATATAAAAATTTGAAAAATATAAGTAATAATAGCTAATGCTTATCTAGTGCTTGCTCCTCGTCAAGCATTGCGCTAAGGGCTTTACAACTTTTATCCCTTTTGACCCTCACAACAACTCTTCGAGGTAGGTGCTATTATTATCCTCATTTGAAAGATGAAAAAACTGAGGCTGACAGAGATTGGATATCAATTAAGAAATTATCTATTAAGAAGAAGGTAATGGAGCAGCTAGATGGTGCAGTGGAAGAGCCCAGCCCAGAGTCGAGAGAACCTGAGTTAAAGTCTAGCCTCAGACATTTAACACTTACTAGATGTGTGACACTGGACAAGTCAATTAATCTCAGTTGCCTCCTCCCTCTCCCCCCCAAAAAGAATATAAGGTAAATCAATAAGATTCAGAGTCATCCTGGATGACTCTGGATTCAAATCCTACAGGCTATCTGTACCAGAAGTTTGATCCTAGACCAGTCAGTTAAAAGCTTGGAGAGCTCCAGAGAAGGCTTATAAAGTGTGGCCAGTGTCATGCTCTGGAGGATGCTTTTCTCTGGGAGTTCCTGGTACTAGTGAAATCAGACTCTTGGTCCAAAACAAGACCGAGTGGCCATGGGGAAAGGGAACCGGACTGGCTGTGGCCCATTATTCTCATTCTCCTTCAAAGCTTGCTCTCCATCTAAGTCACTATACAATGGAAACGCTAGGAGATTTTCCCATACTTGGCAAAGAGAGAGGGAAAAGCCAAAAATCCCTGGCTCTCCCCCAGGGGCCCCATTTATTTTCTCTGCCTGCAAATGAGTTACTACTTTTTTCTCAAGGATTCAAGGACACTGGTCTACACGGATCCCCAGCATGGAAGAAAAGGCCTCTGGCAACTGTTCAATCCTTTCCCAACTTCAGACCTCAGCGCCCAGAGGCCTTTTGTCTTAACCGAGAAAACAAGGCTTCCTGTTTCCAATAAAAATGGTTCACTGGGGACTTCCAAAAGCTGGAAGGGATTAAGATGAATTCAAAGCACCCCCATATTATTTCTCTTGAAAAATCCAGAAAAGAAGAAAGCCTTTCCAGGAAAGATTTGCAAGGATGCTGCATTTGGAGCCAAAGAGTCAAATGGTTGGGATTCCAGTCCAGTTACTTACTTACTAGGTAATGTTGGGCAATGATAGTAACAGCTGCCATTTATCTAATCCTTTAAGTTTACAAAGCTTAACTGGAGCTTTGCTGTTCAGTTGTATCTGTCTCTGTGATCCTGTTTGGGATTTTTTTGGCAAAGATACTAGAATGGTTTCTCATTTCCTTCTTCAGCTAATTTGACAGGTGGGAAACTGAGGCAAACAGGGTTAAGTGACTTGTCCAAGGTCATGTAGCTGGTAAGTGTCTGAGGCCAAATTTGAACTCAGGAGGATGCTTTTCTGACTTCAGGTTACTGAAGTGGCACTGTGCACTATGGCACCCCTCAGGACCCTTAGCTAGAGCTAAGGTTGTTCATCATTTTTGTGCCTTTGAGAGGAAAGAAACAAGCATTTATGAAGTGCTTACTGTGTACACTTACTGTCAAACTGGTGAAGTCTACAGATGCCTTTCTCAGAATAACTTTTTTTTTTCCTGAGGCAATTGTGACTTGCCTAAAGTCACACAGCTAGGAAATGTTAAGTATCTGAGGCTAGATTTAAACTCAGGTCCTCCTGATTTCAGGGCTGGTGCTCTATTCATTGCATCACCTAGCTGCCTCTAGAATAACATCTTTAAATAATTGAAAGAAATGGTAAATTTTGGCAAGAGGTTGGTGAAAATAAAGATATATATTTCTGTAAGTATGCACATACATATATATGTATATGTATGTATATATGATATACATACATCTATGTGTATCTGTATATACATATACCCAGACACACAGGTAGATGTATATATATATATATATATATATATATATATATACAATATATATATACACACACACACACAATACATGCATGTAGATGTGCATATGCATATATGTATACATACACATCTGTATGTATATTCTCTGACACTAAATTCAGTTCTCTTTCCACTGCATCATTTTCTATTTAAGCCAGCTAAATGTGATCAACATTTATTGAGTGCCTACTGTATACAGAGTCTGTTCTACAGGTTGACTACCCAAGATATTCACAAGTTGGCAAGTACCCCTCTAGGTCCCAAATATAGGACTGAATGAATACAATGAACACGGCTTCACATTGGGTTTGAGGGCGAGCCACCTGACCCTTTTGATCATGGGCTGCCATCAGTCTTATTGAATGGCCATCATTCGATAATAATGAATCATCAATCACCAACTTTAGTGAATGTATTCATAATAATGAAGAAATGAATGAAAATGCTTGCATTAATTGTTTATTTCATACCAAACACTTTTCTAACTACTAGAGCTGGAAATAGAAGAAAGAGAAATGATCATTATTCTTAAGAAGTCCACTTGGTAATGGGGAGACTGCACATATGAAGTCCCAGGGAATCCTTCTTGTTCTTGCTTTGCTGTCCTAGTGGGAACTTTGGCCAAATTTTACTGAATTCAATGGAAAATGGTATAGTGGGAGAGGAGTACAGAGCTGGGAGGCAGAAATCATACAGAGAAATCCTGTCTTCCTCACTTACTTTGGACAAATAACCTCCTTTTAGTTTCCTTATCTGTAAAATAAACAAGTTAGAGTAGATTATTTCTAATGCCCCTTTCAGCCCTGAATCCTTCCACTTTTCCTGGTCTTTAGGTCCCTCAATAGTAAAATGATCTTTTGTGTCCTGGACCCCTTTGGTCCAGAATCTGGAAAAGTCTACAGATCCCTTCTGGGAATAATGTTTTTAAGTAGATAAAAATATAATGCATACAATTACAAAGGAAACCAAGTATATAGAAATAAAATTAATTTTTCCCATTCAAATTTATAGATCCCTGAATATATCCCTGGGGGGTTCTATGAACCCTAATTTAAGAACTCCTGGACTAGTTGTTCATAGACTCTTAGAGCTGGAAAAGATCTTTCAGATCATTCAGTCTGTTTTCCACTTTTTTAAAGATATCCACACAGACACATGTGTATGTATGTCTTGCTGAAGCAAGACTTGTTTAAGGTCACACAGGCAACGGTGCTGGGACTTAAAACTCAGCTCATCAAGAACAGAATTCAAAGTTCTCTCTACTACACCATACAATTGCTCCTAAGAAGTCCCCCGATTTGGAAGTTTTCTGCCTCTCTCATAAGATGTCCTTCTTGATTATGCTGTATAAACTTTGTTTTTATATGTAGTGTCTCTCACACCCATATTTCCTCCACCCTCCACCTTAGAGCCTGTTTTTCGCCTTCCTTTTCATCCCCAGTGCGTAACACAGCATCTGGGGCATAGTAGGTGTTTAATAAATGCTTGTTGACTGAATGAAATGAGGGTTGAGGTGGTAGTCAGAGCACAATGGCCCAGGGGCCAAAGGTTGCATGCCGGATGGAGTTGGACTGAATCCAGTGGCTCCTGTAACCCTGTGGAGATCTAGAGTATCTCACCTGCCTGAAACTCAAGCACCTCTCTTGGGTCAGGTGGCCAGCCTATCTCCTCTCTACCCAGCAGGTTCCCTGGGAAATTTCCACTGGGGAAAGTCTGTGGGGCCCGCCAGGCTTATTGAGGACCATGGTTGTCTTCACCTTGCGCCCGCTGCTATGCCAACGGAAAGCTGATTCTGATCTTGCCTCCCAAACCCTTTCCCCCTAGCTTGTCTCTCTGTTCAGGGAAGCTCTCCTCTCTCTGGCCGGCCTCCCTCCAGATCCCCACAATCCAGCTGTGATTTCCACAATGGCCTTCCGTCCCCTTCCTTTCTATACCCCTTTGCCTCATCTCAGAAGGACGAGTGCTCCTGTTATAGATGGGAAATGTGAAGGTCCAAGAGGGCACAATAAGGACACCTATTCTACAGGGTTGTTATTAGACAACATGTAAAGCACCTTGCAAACCCAAAATACAACATATGCAGGCTAGCTGTCATTATTACTGTTGCCCCAGTGTTATATGGATAGGGGTCAGTGTACATTTAATATAGATCCTGCCTCCCTGGTGCTTACAGTCCCCAGCATGAGGCAGGGGAAGGGAGGAGAGCAGCTTTGCCAACCAATTCAATTCAAGAAACATTTACTAAGCAAACATTGTGTCCCCCGTTGAGAAGAAAGTTAAAATGACTCCCTGCCCTCAGGAAGCTTATACAATACTGGAAAAATACAATATATCACATCAATGTATCAGTTAAGACAACATACTTCAAGGAGAAAGAGAATATTGTGGGGGATGAGAAAAGGAAGGGGGTAGGGGGAAAGTCAGGGAAGACTCCCCAGGGAGAGGAGACAGTCACAAAGATGGAGAGTTTCATGCAGACACACTGGATTGTGATACCTGTCTGCTCTGTGGGACTTGGAGTTCCCAGTTTGGAACACTAATGCATAATGTTGGTGGAGTTGTGAACTGATCCAACCATTCTGGAGAACAGTTTGGAACTATGCCCAAAGGGTATCAAACTGAGCATCCCTTTTGACCCAGCAGTATTTCTACTGGGCTTATATACCAGAGATCTTAAAGGAGGGAAAAGGACCCACAAGTGTGAATATGTGTATAGCAGCCCTTTTTTGCAGTGGCAAGGAACTGGAAATTGAGTAGATGCCCATCAGTTAGAGAATGGCTGAATAAGTTATGGTGTATAAACGTGATGGAATATTATTGTTCTGTAAGAAACGATCAGCAGGATGATTTCAGAGAGGCTGGGAGAGATTTATATGAACTGATACTGAATGAAGTGAGTAGAACCAAGAGAACGTTGTCCACAGCAACAACAATTTTATGTGATGACCAACTGTGGTGGATATGGCTCTTTTTAACAATGAAGTGATTCAAGGCAATTTCAATAGACTTGTGATAGAGCCATTTTCATCCAGAGAGAGGACTGTGGGAACTAAATATTTTCACCTTTTTTTTGATGATGTTTGTTTTTTTTTTTCCCTCTTTCTCGTGTTTTGCTTTGTTTTCCCCTTTTGATCTGATTTTTCTTGTGTAACATGATAAATATGGAAATAATGTTAGAAGCATTGCACATGTTTATAATGACTTGCTTGCTATTTAGGGGAGGGAGCAAGAGGAGAGAGGGAAAAAAATTACTTGCAAAAGTAATGTTAAAAGTTATCTTTGCCTGTATTTAGAAAAATTTTAAAGTTATTATTTTTTAAAGAGTTCCCAGTTCACTGGGGAGCTCCACCCTTCTGGGCCCATGAGATTCTGTACCATAACATTATCCTGTGACAACTGGCCCTAGTCATACTTTGAGGTGACAGGATTCTATGATTATTACTGGCAAGCTGAAAGGGGTCTTAGAGGTCAAGTCACTCAGCCAGTAAGGAAATGAGCTGGCATTCCAATTCAGGCCATCTGATTTCCCAATCCACTGAACCTCCAAGAAGCATCAGAGACATTTCCAGATATTTTCATTCCCATAACCACACCTCTACTTTGCAAACAGAGAAACTGAGGAATAAATAATGACTTTATTCAAAAAAGAGCAATGATGTTTGATTCAATCCTAGAGTTTCATCAATGTGGGAAATTTTTGGTCAAGATGTAGATGATTTCACTGCTGTGGGGGAATTCCCCATGCAGAAACTTCCTTATTTTAGATTCATGTCTGTGATTCCTCTGTGCTTAGTGTATTGGAGAGTTTCTCGGGGCATCGAGAGGGTAAAGGACAGTTAGCAATTGTTAGATCAGTGGTGGGGAAGCTTTTTTCTGCTGAGGGCCACTTGGATATTTATAACACCATTTGAAGACTATACACAATTATCAAACTGAAACTGAAATGAAAACTCAAGTACTGGGAGGTTGCTGTACCTAGTTTTCAGCTCATCAACACCTGCGGTTGCCTTGGTCAGGGCCAGATGAAATGGTTCTGTGGGTCTCATATGGCCTGTGGGCCGGACATTCCCCTTTCCTGTATTAGAGGCAGGTCTTGAACCCATCTTCCAGATTCCAAGGTTGTATTCTATCTATGATGCTTCAAGACATGATAATAACAGTCATGGCTTTCTTGCTAGTTGACTAATAGATGCCTCAAATATTCATAATTTCCAAACTCCTTGAAATGATAAGCTTTCAAAATGTAGAATCCTAGGGGCAGCTATGTGGCAATAGTGGATACAAGAGTCAGAAAAACTTATCCTCCAGAGTTCAAATGTGGCTTCAGACACTTAGTAGTTCAGTCCTTAGTAGAAGGGAGAGTCACTTAACCCTGTTCACCTCAGTTTCCTCATCTGTTAAATGATCTGAAGAAGGAAATGGCAGATCACTCTGGTATCTCTGCCGAGAAGGCCCCGTGGGGTCATGAAGAATCAAACATGACTGAACAACAACAAAATAAAGAAGACTTAGCATACAGTAAGTGCTTAATAAATGCTAGTTGATTGACTAATTCAATAGAAAGAAGATAGAATTTGGAAGCAAATAACTTGTATTTGAATCCTGGCTCTACTATTCAGTGACTTTACCTTGTCTTTGTCTTTCCTCATGTACAAAATGAGAGAGTTGGTCTAGATCCGAGGTATCATTTTGAGTGCTGTCCCAATCAGATTTACATGTAATTGGTAAATATTTAATAATTAATAATGAGATAGTATTTGTTTAGAATAATAACTATTAAATAATTAAATAAATTAAAATTTTAATAAATAAAAAACAGAATATAGATGATAATATGTGGTTTTCTAAGTCACTTAGAAGTCCCTAGAGATCCTTTTGTAGGGTTTGGGGGCCTGTTTCTAATTGAGTTTGACACTGCTGCTCTAGGTGACTTCTAAGGCTGTCTCAGTTGTGTCCGACTCTGCATGACCCCATTTGGGGTTTTCTTGGCAGATATTTGAGGCGTTGGCCATTGCCTTTTTCAGCTCACATAACAGATGAGGAGACTGAGGCAAACAGGGTGAGATGACTTTTCCAGGATCTGAGGTCAGGTTTGAACTCGCCAAGAGAGCTTTCTGACTCCAAGGCCAGAACTCTGGCGCTCCCTTGTGGTCCTGGCTTCTAAAGTACCGGCTCTATAGAATCCCAACACCTGAGCTTACTTTTGCACCTAGTTTTCAGCTCATCATGGCCTGTGGTTGCCTTGTCAGGGCCAGATCAAATGATTCTGTGGGCCTCACATGGCCTGTGGGCCCCACGTCCCCCACTTCTTGTTAGAGGCAGGTCTTGAACCCCATCTTCCAACTCAAAGACAGATTCTGTCTATGATGCTGCAAGACCTAATGATAGCAGCTCCTTGAGCCCAGTCTGGGGCTCCAGGGCTGGATATGGGTTCCATAATCTGTGCTGATGATGGATCCCCTGGATTAATGGGGCAGACCCCAGAACCTCACCTGCCCCAGGGCCCCTCCAAACCCTAACTAATTAATGCAAACTAAGCTCATCTCCGGGAGAGGGGACCTGCTCCACCTGCGGAGGCCCCTGAAGTTCCGGAGGCTGCGCAAACAGTGTTGATCACACCGGGGGCTCCAGTGTGGGGCAGTGGATGGAGAGCTGGACTTGGGGGCCAAGAGCCAGGCTCAGACTCTGACCCTCCCTAACTGGCCCGACTGTGGTAAGGTCAGCCCTCTAGAAGCTCACGCTTCCTGACGTGGCTGCGCTAAGCTTCCAGCTCTAAAATGGGGGCTTCTTGAGTTTCTTCCCATTGCAGAGATCCAGGAGTCTGCCTCAGGGATGGAAGCTTTCCAAGCTTTGTCGCCATCTAGTGGAGAAATCGAGTCCCGGCCCCTGGGCTCTCGGGGAAAGAGTCCGTGCCCAGAAGCCGGGGCTGGCCGAAAACCGAAACTCTGCGTCCGGCCCGGACCTGGAAACCGAAACCTCGCCCCTCCCCCTCCCGCGGACGCCTCGCCCGCCGGCCTCTCCCCGTCCCACATCCTGGAGGGAAGGCTGGGGCGGGAATCGGGGAAGGGAGGGAGACCAGGGCAGCCTGGGAACTGTAGCCCGCATCAGGACGGACGGAATCCCACCCCGGCCTGAGCCCCAGACGCCCAGCTGTCAACTGCAGGCGTGACTCGGTTTCCTGACAAGTTCTAGCTCACATTCTTTCTTCTAAGATCCCTCTTAGATGGCACAGGCCATGTTCCAAGCCCTCTCCCAGCTCTGACATCCCGCGTCCCGAAGTTTGTCCCAGCTCTGACATCCCGCGTTCTGAGTCCATCCCAGCTCTGACATCCCGCGTTCTGAGTCCATCCCAGCTCTGACATCCCGCGTCCCGAAGTTTGTCCCAGCTCTGACATCCCGCGTTCTGAGTCCATCCCAGCTCTGACATCCCGCGTTCTGAGTCCATCCCAGCTCTGACATCCCGCGTTCTGAGTCCATCCCAGCTCTGACATCCCGCGTTCTGAGTCCATCCCAGCTCTGACATCCCGCGTCCCGAAGTTTGTCCCAGCTCTGACATCCCGCGTTCCGAGTCCATCTCAGCTCTGACATCCCGCGTTCTGAGTCCATCCAGCTCTGACATCCAGCGTTCTGGTCCATCCAGCTCTGACATCCAGCGTTCTGAGTCCATCCAGCTCTGACATCCTGCGTTCTGAGTCCATCCAGCTCTGACATCCCGCGTCCCGAAGTTTGTCCCAGCTCTGACATCCCGCGTTCTGAGTCCATCCCAGCTCTGACCTCCCGCGTTCTGAGTCCATCCCAGCTCTGACACCGCGTCCCGGAGTTTGTCCCAGCTCTGACATCCCGCGTTCTGAGTCCATCCCAGCTCTGACATCCCGCGTTCTGAGTCCATCCCAGCTCTGACATCCCGCGTTCTGAGTCCATCCCAGCTCTGACATTCCGCGTTCTGAGTCCATCCCAGCTCTGACATCCCGCGTCCCGAAGTTTGTCCCAGCTCTGACATCCCGCGTTCTGAGTCCATCTCAGCTCTGACATCCCGCGTTCTAAGATCAGTTCCAATTCTGACATTCCCAAGTTCCAGAATCCATCCCAGCTCTGACATTCCCATCTTCTAAGGTCAGTCCCAGTTCTGACATTCCTGTGTTCTAGAGTCCATCCCAGCTCCAAAATTTCATGTTCTAAGGTCTCTCCCAATTCCGAGATTTTTGTGTACTCACTCCCCTGGCAATGAGGACTGAATTTTAGAGAGTATATCTCAACACAGGTATTTCCCAGGTCTCCCTCAGTGCCTCAGGGTACTCTCACACTGGCACTATTGCCCCAGATTGGGAAAGGACCCCCAGCCTTCCAGGCCTGGGGCAACATTGTATCTTCACCACCAAAGGTCCCAGAACTGCCTTCATCATTCTGCACGCTCACCTCCTGGAACAGCCTCTATCTGCTCTGGCTTTGTGTGCTCACCCTGACATAAATGAAGGGTTGGGGGGGGGGGGTCACTCTACATCTGGTTCCTCCAGACCTTCTGCTTCTCTTCTTTCTGAAGTACAAATGACCCCTCTTACCCAGCACTGTGAAGAAGTGTCCCATTGGGGCTGGTCCTCCAACTGTGATGTTCTTCAGCTTTGTGATCTTGAGCAAATCATTCGTCCACTCTGAGGTTCCATTTATCTATTGTCAAATGAGGATAATACTCAGAGGGGCCTGAGGTAGAACAGACAAGTGATTTACTCACTGTCATCTCACACGGATATGTCAGAACTGAGACTCCACCTCAGAGGAAACAGGAGAAGCCGAGTATGGAGCTGGAGGCTTTGAGTTGGAATCCTGGCTCAACCAATCACCGGATGACTTTTGGTTTCTCTGTGCCTCAATTTCCTCATCTGTAAAATGAGGGGATTGGACCAATGACCTGCAAGGTTACTTCCAACTCTAAATCTATGCTCCTATGCCATCTCTAGGATTTTTCTCTTTTTTGTAGTTTCTGGGATTCTTCTCAGAATTTAAACAGTGAAATATATAGGATTATAATGAGATCCAATGATGGTAATATATAACTACCAAGATATCTATCTATTTTCTATTCAGTGAGTTTCATTTTACTGAAATACCAAGAAAACTATTAGAAGCCATAGACATATAAAAAGATGGCTTTTCAGCAAAGACATTAGAATACAGGTCCATAATTGAGGCTCCATTGTTTTTATAAAGGGTCCTTTTTTTAAGTATTTCATTTTTCTCCTCAGCTACATGTCAAGAAAATTTTAGCATTAATTTTTACAAGATTTGGAATGCCAAATTTTCCCCTTCCCTTTCTCTCCTGTCCCCATCTGAAGATGGTAGATAATTTGATATAGTTTATACCTGGGGACACATCATATAAAACATACTTTCACATCAGTCACAATTATCAAGATTTTAAAAGCAAACAAGTTTATAGGGCCTCCAGTTAAGGACCCCAACCTATGATCTCTGGCCTGAACATTTAGCAATGTTCCTTTCCCACGAGGCATCCATGCTAACTTATTCCCAGTGCTGCTAGATAGAAAGCACTTTGTGAATTGTAGAGACCATAAGAAGTCAGGAATATATATTTAAAAAAATAATAGCTTTTTATTTTCAAAATATATGCAAAGATAGTTTTCATTATTCACTCTTGTATTCCAAATTTTTCTTCCCTCCACACTCCCAGACAGCAAGTATTCCAATATATGTTAAACATGTACAATTCTTCTATAATATTTCCACATTTATCACGCTGAACAAGAAAAATCAGATCAAGAAGGGAAAAAATGAGAGAGAAAACAAAAAGCAAGCAAACAACAATAAAGGTGAAATGACATTGTGATTCACATTTAGTCCTTATAGTCCTTTCCTTGGATGCAGATGGCTCTCTCCATCATAAGTTATAGGAATTAGCCTGAATCAACTGCTGGAAAGAGCCACATCCATCAGAATTGGTCATTGTAGAGTCTTCTTGTTACTGTATACAATGTTCTCTCCTGGTTCTGCTCACTTCACTTAGCATCAAGTTTAGATAAGTCGCTCCAGGCCTCTCTGAAATCATCCTGCTGATTCTTATAGAACAATAATATTTCACAATATTCATATACCATAATTTATTCAGGCATTCCCCAAATGATGAACAGTTTCTAATTCCTTGCCATTACAAAAAGGACTGCCACAAACATTCTTGCACATACAGGTACCTTTCTCTTCTTTGAGATCTCTTTGGAATACAGACCTAGTAGAAGCACTGCTGGATCAAAGGGTATGCACAATATGATAGCCCTTTGGGCATATTTTCCAAATTGCTCAGTTTACAACTCCACCAACAATGTATCAGTGTCCCAGTTTTCCCACATCCCCTCCAATACTTATCATTATCTTTTCCTGTCATCTTAGCCAACATGAGATGTGTGTAGTGGTATGTCAGTATTGTCTTGCAAAAAATATGAGTTATTATTATCAAGACTAGGCTAGAATTTTTAAAAAGGGACTTTTGATTAGAAGTTATGGGGAAAACCAAAGTCAACTTCCAGAAAAAGAAATTGCCAACCTTCCATTACAGAGGATAGATTCCTTACATTTGGGATTTATTTTTGTTTATATTTCTCTGTATACCTCACTATACCTTACCTTGAAGACAGGGACTGTTTTTTACCTTTCTTTGTGGCCCTAGGGTTTAGCACAATACCTGGGGCATAGGAAGTGCTCAATAAATTCTTATTGGATTCAGACTATTCAAATTCAAACTCAGACACTTATTACTTTGGGCAAGTCACTTCACCTTGTCTGCCTCAGTTTCTTCATCTCTAAAATGATCTGGAGAAGGAAATAGCCAATCACTCCAGGATCTATGCCAAGAAAACCACAAATGGGCATGGAGAGTTGGACATGACTCAACAATAACAACAACGTGTTACATGGTGAATAGAACTCTGGACTTGCCAGTCAAGAAGACAAGGTTCATATCCTATTTTAAAGGCTTAACTGAAGGCAGCCTTGGACCTCAGTTTCCTCATCTGTAAAATGAGTGAGGGGGACTAGATGGCCTCCAAAGCCATCTATGTGTAATTGAACCCAGACCAGTTGCTAGCACAGCAAGTTTAGACATCTATGTTGTTCTGATGCCCAGTGAAGAAGGGCCTTCAAATTGGAAAGAACTGAGGTTTTAGCCTGGAGAAGAAGAGACTGAGGAGGAGTATCATTTCTCTCTCTAAAGTGTACAAAGCCTCCGCCCAGAGAGAGAACTGTGGGAACTGAGTGTGGACCCCCACAACATAGCATTCTCACTCTCATGGTTGTTATTTGCTTGCATTTTGTTTTCTTTCTCGGTTTTTCTTTTTCTTCCTTCTTGATCTGATTTTTCTTGTGCAGCAAGATAACTCTATAAATATATTGGATTTAAAATGTACTTTCACATATTTAACATGTATTGGTCTACCTCTCAGTGAGGGGAGGGGGTGGGGGGAAGGAGGGGAAAATTTGAAACAAAAGATTTTGCAAGGGTCAATGTTGAAAAAATGACCCATGTATATGTTTTGTAAATAAAAAGCTTTAATAAAAAAATAAATAACGTGTACAAAGAACTATCAGGGGGTGAAACTTGGTCGGAGCTTAGAGGGCAATGAGGGGAAGGTGCAAGGGCTCAAAGGAGACTGGTTTTGGGGGAGAACCTGCCCTTAAGCTAAACAGGCTTCCCCGAGAGGGGAAGGACTTCCCTCCTTGGACATTTCCAAGAAGTACGGGCTGGACAGCCATTGTGATAAGGGAGAAACTTCTGGCTTGGGCTGGACTAGGTGGGCCATCAAGTTCTCTCCATCTCTCACATTATGGGATTCTGAAACACCAAGACCTTCCAGGACTGAGTAAAATCATGGCAATCCTTGGGATAGAAGGAGGAGACAGTAGCTGATCCCATGAATTTCTGTGGAAGGGAAATCCTCCCTACCAATGCAGGAAGAGAGGTTCTTACCCCAACAGTCATGGACTAGTTTTTTAATTTTTAAAAATATTTGGATGGTTGTATTTTAATATATTCATTATATTTATATCCATAATTAATGTTAATAGATTTTATTTTATCCATTTAAGGATATTATTTTGAGAAGGGGTACGGAGGCTTTGTCAGCTTGCTAAGGGGGGTGGGGGGGACCATAACACACAAAACAGTAAAAAATTAATAGCTCTAACTCCACTGCTTGGGATACCCAGAGAGCTGTTAGAGCTGGCGCTTGTTGGCCAAGCCAGCTCTGTCTCCCAGTGCCGCGAGGCCTTGATAGTGATAATAATTCCCTTGTCTATACTGCTTTGAGGTTCTCTGAGTTTCTCCCAAACCCTAGCCCTATGAGAGAAATAAAATGTCCGGCCTAAGTGAAGGAACAGCTTGAGAGGAGAGGCGAGGAGGCTGCTGGGAGGGCTGACCCAGAATATGATGTTTGGAGACACAACAAACACTCCCTCTCTTCCCCGGGAGCCTCCTCGGCCCCAGCTGGGAGGTCAGGAACCAGCTGTTTCCACAGATGCTCCCCCAGCATGGTTAGGAGGCCCAAGCTGACCTCCCACAAGGGGTGGGGGAGGGTGACTTGGAAGACCTTCCTGGGTCTAAAAGGTCTCTGGGGAGAATAACAAACTGGGGGGACTTTTGGGAGGGCTTCCTCAATCCAAAATCCAAATCCAAGTCTACCTTCCCTCTCCTGGTGAAGATTGTAGCCCACCTCCAACTGCCCTGATATGGGAAAAAAAAGTTGCCCTCTCTGTGACCCACATGTGGTCTCTCAGAACTTGGGCAGTCCCAAAGAGGCAGGACCTTCCAGAGCATGTGCTCCCCTGGCCTGGCTGTGAGGACCCTTTCAGGGGCCCCTCAGGTCACTATGAACTACCAGGGGAAGTTAAAAAGGACCCTTGTCTCCAGCAGCTCCCGCCCCATGAGCAAGACAGCCAAAGGCCCTTCTGGAGCTGAGCCCGTGGCGACCTGTCCAGCTGCCCTGGACCTTTGGGGCCCAACCAGCCTCTCCCTCTCCTGCCCTCCATTCCTCCACAGCTGCAGGCCAGACTGCTCCCAGGGGACTTCCCCCAGGCCATGAGCTCGGCAAGCCCCAAACAAAACGCCTTATCTTCCCTCCCCTGCCCACCCCCTTCAGGAATCCCCTGTTCCTATAAATGAGCCACGTGACTTCACACCCCCTCCCCCTCGCCCTGTCCAATCAGCTGCCAAGCCTTGACCCCCTTCCTCTACAACATCTCTTGCCTCCTTTTCTCTTCCTAATCCCAGCCCTCCTCACTTCTTGCCCAGACTCTCATATAACCCCCAAATTGGCTCCCCAGCTTCTAGTCTTTGCCTCCCCAAGCCATCTTCTTCATGACCACTAAATTGATCCAAACCCCAGCATTTATTAAGCACCTACTGCATGCAAAACATTTCTCTAGGTGCCCTGAGAATGAAGGACAAAAGAAGGTCCAAACCTCCCTTGGAGGCTGAACATCTGTGGACTAATCACTGATTCTCTTTTGGATTTTATTCTTCTTTAGTGGGATAAAAGGATTAGGTTAAATAAATGATCTTCATAGTCCCCTCCAGAGGATGGGGGAGTCGATGGGTAGATTTCAGGGGGTTGGTAAACTGGGAAAAAAAAAACAACACTATATTTCACTCACCTCCAACAGAAATTTATCATGGCCTCACAAGCCCCAAGCCAGGGAACAGTCCTCTGCTTGGTCCCGCAGAGACTGGTCCAGATGGGCTGCTCCGCCCTGGAGTCGCCTTCCCACTGGCCCTCCTGCTAGTCTGGGCCGCCAGCACCCATGGGAGGGATGATCTCTCAAGCCAAACAAGTGGCTCTCTGAGGGAAGCAGATCCCAAGCCAACAGGGGTCACTTTAGCCTCTGAGCTTCAAGCAGTCCTGATGGCCAATCACGCGGCTCTCAGGGCTGATGGGAGGGCCAGAGAGAGAGATGAATAAATGGATGAATGAATGAATACATGAATATACACACATTTACATAAGCATGCACAGATATACATACACACATAAATATAAATATGTATACACACATATGAACAAATAAATAAAGTTGGAAGGGTCCTTAATGAGTTATGGAATCACAGAATATCGGAACCAGAAAGGACTTCAGAAGCTTATAACTGGGTCAAATAATCTTACAGAGGAACGCTGATAATGATGGTGATGATAACTAGGATTTGGAAAGTGCTTTCTCAATATGCCCCCCATGGGGGGGGTGATGATCCCCACTTTGGAGATACAGAGGCAGAGGTGGGGGGACGTGCCTTGCCCAACATCACACCACTGGTAAGTATCGGAGGCTGGCTTTGCATTCAGGTTTCCCAGCTCCTTGTCCAGTGTTCTAACCCCTGCACCGTCTAGCAGAGAGAGAAGGGACTGACCCAACATCCCACAGGAAGTAAGCAGAAGAGTCGGGATTTGAATTTGTACCCGCTGACTCAGTTGTTCAATGCCTTTTCCTGTGGTTATGTCAGGATGACTTCTGGGAAGAGATCTCCATTAGTCACCTGATCCCAGGATCCTTGACCTTTCATGGGACCTTTGGGCGGCATTTGGGAAAGCTGATAGCCTCCTTCTCGGAAGAATGTTTTTCAATAATTGAGAGCAGTGACAAATTTGTTGGAAGTTAGTAAAATAGAGAATGTTTTTTTCCTTTGCATTTACCAACCCCCTGAGACCTATCTATAGACCCCCCAACCTTTGGATAAGCGCCCCTTTTCTGGTCCAAACCTCTCAATTTATAGATGGGAAAGCCGAGCCCATGGTGGGGCAACTTGGTCCAGATCACCCCATAAAGCGGGGGTGGAGCTGGGACCAACAGGGTGGAAAGATGCTGAATCAGGCTCAGAGGATGTGGGGTGCAACCCAGATTGCCACTGACTATCCGTGTGACTGTGAGCAAGCCTACTTGTGTGGTCTCAGTTTCCACATCTGTAAAATGGGGAGGCTGGATGACTAGGTGGTCACTCTAAAATTCTTCCCAGTTCTGGGGCTGTGAAGGAACTCACCTGACTGGCACTGAGGTTCCATAGCTACATGTGAACCCTTTCTGGTCTTTTTTTCCAGACAATCCAGCAAGGTGAGGGCAGGGTCAGTGCTTGGGAGACTGATGGCGTTCCGTACAAGCCGCCTCAGCAGGTTCTCAGCCCTCCTCCTCCCCCTGAAAGCTGGAAAGCTTCTCCGGGGCCCCCTCCCTGTCCCTGACCGAGGCCACTTGCTGAGTGCTTGGAGCCCCCTGCAGACCCACATTGCACAAACACAGTAGGGTGAGTCAGTTTTGTTGGTATAACAATCACAAAGTGTCCCTACCACAAAGTGTGCTAGAGGGACTGGGCAAGGGGGAGGATCCCCCCTCTGGTAGCCAGATCAGACTTCTGTTCTCATGGCTGCTGGTGCCCCTGGGCGGTCCCCGGAGCCAGGACTGATGGCTTCCCAGTGCCAGGCCCGAGGCTGGCCACCTTGGGCTCCCAGGAGCCACCATCCCGAGAAAGCAAAACGAGCCAACCCAAGAAACTGTGAGGTTCAATGGCTGCTGACTGGGCAGCGCATCTAATGAGATCCTTCAAGCCCTGCAGATGTCCTCAGGCTTAAGGAAATAAAGTGGTCCTGAAATGTGGGCTGCAAGGGACTGTGCAGGGCACTGAGTCCTACCAGTACCATAAAAGCTACCATCTCTGCCATGTTTGTTTCCTGCTGTCAATCAGTTCATTGATCACCTACTATGCTCCAGGTACTGTGCCAAGTACTTGGTGGGGGGGGTACAAAAAGAGGTAAAAGGTGACAGTTCCTGCCTTCCTCAGAACTTAAAATCTAGTGGGTATAAAAGCACTCCATGACTTCTCCTAGTTGCTAGCATCCTCCTGTTCTTCTCCCCCATCTTCCACCACCCCATTACTTTCTTTGGGTGTGTGTGTATGTGTGTGTATTGTGTGTGTATATGGGGTGTGTGTGTATGAATATGTACATGCTGTCTCCTCCACAAGAAGCCTCCAAAGGACAGGGACTATTTAATCTTAGTTCCTGTCTCCAGCTTGTACCTGATACATAGTAGGTCGGTACTTGCTAAATGTTCGGTGATGGATGGAACATCTCTGCTAAGTGCTAATTTTGTTTAAAGAACGGTTCTGAGGGAATCCACCATCCCCCAAGGGGACCTAGTCCACTTTTGGATGACTCAAATGACTGGAAAGGGCTCAGCACCATGGCTGGCACACAGTTGGTAGTTAATAAATGTTTATTGATTGGGAAGTCTCCTCCGATACTTCAGTGGCTGAGGCAGAATTTGAATTCAGATCTTCTGCTTCTGGGTCTGGGGTTCTAGCCATTGAGATTCTTTAACTCTAGAACCAGTCTCTTTCCTCTGTCCTCTGCTCAGAAACAAGTTCCATCTAAGTCCCAGTTAGTGCGCACAGCGAGTCCCGAGAGGGGTCCTATGCATTCTAACTCAGGCCGTGGGAATTATAATTATCTGAAATGTCTGGCGCAGTTCTGCAGGGAAAATTTGAACCGTGGGGCGCTTCGTGAGTTGTATTCAGTTACTTTCTATTTTGCCTAAACGTTCTTGGGCGGTGAGTGCCCAGCTCAGTTTCTTCTACTTTATGAAGAAGCCCAAGAGCTCTCAATTCTGTTACACCTGGACAGGTAACAGGTGACCCCGCCCTCCCAAACACACCTTTTCTGTTTTCAGACACATCCCCGGGAATTAAGTCAACAGTGCCCCCTCCTGGGCTCTCTGCTCACCACCTCTCCTCCCTTGCCGAGCTTCATCAGCTGGTTATTATCCATCCATAAATAGGGCAGGTTTTCTCTTTTTCCCTTACCCTGATCTCCAAAATCAACCCGCAGTTCCCCTTTGGCTGGTTAGAAGCCTTAGCCCTGTACCTCAGCACAGAATAGGATACTATTAGTCTAGACTGGGCTCTCCCACCAGGGCCACCAGCTCTGGCCGGTTCTACCATATCGGAATTGCTTTGGCTAACAAGCCTGTAGTTGGGGGGGGGGGGGGGGGGGGGGGGGGAAGAGGGAGGGGACGGGCACTGAGGTCCATCCCAGAACCCCAATCTCTAAGGGATGAAATTTCAGTCCGAGGTGACCCATGGCTAAGCAGCCCTCTGGGAAGGACTACCAGGAAATTATAATAATATAGAAGCCATTTACAAATGACAGAATATCAGCTAATCTTAGTCTTTCTAAACAGTTATTTGCTTATTTATTTATTATGTTTCCTTTTTATTCACTCATTCATTTAATTATTAATTATATTTTCTTGGGCAGATATTCTAAGATGAGAAGCCGGTGAGCAGAGGCCAACCTGTACTGGTGGAAGGAGCTTCCTTACCCATTGACGTTGCGCTACCAGGAGCTGCCGGAATACACAGGAGCCCCGTGGCAATGGCTGTTGGAGAACCAACGCAGAATGGATCTCTCTTGTGAGAGGCCAGGATTGGCCTTGTGCCTCTGACTTTCTCTTCCTCCCTCTGCCTCCAGTTTATCTCATTCCCAGTCCCCAACGCCTGTGTCAGCAAAGGCTGCCCCGCAGCTCCCTCAGATGCTCTGACCCACAGCTGTGGGGGCTCTGGGAGAATCGACCTGCCCCTTAACACATCGATCCCCTGAACTAATGACATCACAGGCCTGGTCCCTTTTTGCACCATGATCCTTTCATCAATACAAGCAGAACTGACTGGAAACCAGCTGTACCTGACAGTCTGCACCGTTTCCCTGCTCGCACCTCTTCCTTCCGAGGAGGGAACACGCTTCCTATTTGTTCCTTGGGACTGGGGTTGGTAATTACAGTTAGCATTGCCTTCATTTGTATTTTTGCGGCCATCTATCACTCTCCTAAGGGAGTGATCTCCGCCGCTTCACCGAGGACCCCGGGGAACTTCTCGCGGCTGCTTCCCGGCCAGTAAGAGAGCCCTGGCGTTCCGCGGGTCGGGTTCTCGTGCTTCACCCTTCTGAAACAAGCACCGGCTTGCGTGCGCGTCCCCCCGTAGTCCCCGCGTAGTCCCCGCGGCACCCGTGAGTTTGAGGGGACTCGGCTTGACTCCTAGACTGACAACACTTGGGGGACGGGCTGAAAGAATCGTCCCGAGCTCCTGCCGGGGGAGGCCGGAGGGGGAGGCCCGGGAGGGAGGCCGGCCAGACCCGCAGCAGCCAGCCCCCTTCGGAGAAGGGTTTGAGGCCCACCCAGAACCTCCAGCGGGAAAGCCCCCGCGTGCCCCTTACAGCGGCAACTCATGAGCATTTGTTAGGCGGCTGCTGGGGCGGGACCTCAGAGGCCGCGTAGCCGGAGGCCCTGGCTTCGGGTCCTGCCCCCGGTGCTCCGACTGTCCCGCCGTTCTCCATCAGGGAAACCGAGGGCTTAGACCCGGTAACGAGAGCGCGCTTCTGGCTCTGGAACCGCGAGCCTGCGGATTATCCGCGGCGGGTCCCATGAGTGCGGTTAATGGGGGTCCCGGAGCGGACGTAAAACCTCCCCGCCCGGGGACGTCCCCCCCAAGGCGGCCGGCGCGTCCCCGGGCCCCTAACGGCCATCTATTTCTACAGCACCGAAGCGCGGGGTTTGGACGGGCCTCCCTCGGCACGGAGACGTCCCGCTCCAGGGCAGATCACGTGCCGCAGCCCAAGCTCACCTGGCCGGCCCCGCCCCCGCGCCGCGCCGGTGGCTCCCGCGGCTAGGGTGCCCCCCGCGCTGGAGTGCTCCCCGGAAGTGCTCCCCGCGCTTGGGAAGTGCTCCCCCCTCGCGCTTGGGAAGTGCTCCCCCGCGCTTGGGGAGTGCTCCCCGCAGGGAAGCACCAGCCGTGCACACGTTCGTTGCGGAGGAGGCCGGAGCCCCGCCCCAATAGCCTCATAACCCCGCCCACGAGGCCAAGGCCCGCCCCTTTCCGGAGGCCCCGCCCCCAAGCTCCCCGCCCCGAGGCTGCCCTTCTCCCAATCCCGCGGCCGCCTCCGCCAGGGCCCCGCCTCCCCTGCTGGCTTACGAGCCGCGTGCGGGCGCCGCGCCGTGACGCAAGCGCGGACGCCGCCGTCGGCCCGCGGCCGTCTCCGAGTGGGGCTGCGCGCGCCGCCGCTCCGGAAGCGCAGCCGCTGGCGGGAGGCGGGTCCCGGCGCTGCCCTCGGAGCCTCCCGGGGCCGAGATGCGCCGGCCCGCTGCGCCCTGTTCCCAGGGGCCCTGCCGCGGCGGCGGAGGCGGGGCGGCCCTGCAGGTGAGGCGGCGGGCGGCGGGCGGGCCCGGGGGGGGGGGCTGGGCTTCAGTGCGCGTCGGGCCGGGTGTGAGGGGCCGGGGTCCGCAGGGGCAGGGCCCGGCCCTGGCCTCGGCCTCGGCTCCGTCCCGGGGAGGGGAGGGGCGCCGCGCCGCGTCACGAGGCGCTGTGGTCGTTGTCGTGGTTATTTCTCGCTCTCCCCCACCCCGCCCCCACCCCGCTCTGTAGCCCGAGGGGGCTCCTGAGAGGGCGCCCCCCAGTGTCTGTCCGCGATCCCCCGCCCCGGGAAGGCTCCCGGTCCCCGTCACAGGTGGGACGCGGAGGCGGGCCGCGGAGAGCTGGACGGGCCCGCAGGAGAGTGACTCCGCTCTCCTCCGCTCTCCTCCACGCGTAGTCGGCCCCAGGCGTCCGCCCCCTGTCATGGTTGGCAAGCGTTTGCTGCTTGGGCATTAGGGGAGGTCGGGCGGGCATTCTCGCCCCCATTTTACAGATGAGAAAACTGAGCCTGTGCTGGGGTCTTCCCGGGCGCTTCTTGGGTGGGGTCTGAGCTCGACTCCAGGTCAGGACGCTGGTCACACACAGTCTGCTGTGAAAATGGAGGAGACCCTCGGGCAGGACGGGGGCGGACCCGCGTCCAGGGTTGGCTCCCAGAACTGGGGTGTGACATTGAACTTGAACACAGGCTTCCCGACAATACGCAAGACTTCTTTAATTATTCAAATGATGTTTATCAATTATTTAATCGGTTATTTAATTTGCTCGCATTCATTTCAGTTCATGTCAGCTCACCAAGCATTTGCTCGGTTTACAGATGAGGAAACTGAGACAAGCAGGGTTACTTTACTCCCCCGGGGTCACAAAACTAGGAAATGAGGCTGGATTTGAAATGAAGAGGAGTCTTCCCGTCTCCAGACCCTGCTTTCTGTCTGGAGCACCCTCGGCCGCCCCTGCCCACTAAGCCAAGCGCCACGTATAAACCAAAGGAAAATGGTGCTCCCCAGTGAAAGCCCTTCTTTCTCTGCCAGAGGAAGCTTCACAACCGGTTATTAAAACACACAGGCGCACGGTGGAGAGGCATCGTGGTATTGCAAGAATGAGAACTCGTTTTTTTTTTAAACACTTTTAAGATTTAAAAAGGGATTTCCTCCCCAGGAACTCCATAACACATTGTAGAGATCACGATGTTTTTCAGGCCTGGAGTAGCTTGGAGCAATCAGTCTTGCTGGTTTTTCCAAAGTAATAGTAAGAACCCATATTCGTTTTACAACAGCCCTGGGAGAGAACACTTGTTAGGATTATTTTCTCCGTTTCCTACGTGAAATAAGACTAGTAATATTCTAGCTGGCATGAGGCCCAGCGAGGGTAGATTATGCTCAGGCTCACGCAGCTCAACCTCTAACCCAGATCTTTCATTAGAACACTGGGGATTCTTTTAATGCTCAGAGACTTGACACTTAATAGAAGATAAAATCCTGATATTGAGTGAAAACAGAGCATGCTTTTTTTCACTTTCTTTTTTTTCCCTTTGTTTGAGTCTTGTACAAAGTGACTAATGTGGAAATGGTTTACATAACCGTACATATGTAACCTAAAAAAAAAGAAGGTAAAATTCTGTTATCATAGAAAGTGAGAACTGGTAGCAAATTTAGAATTCTTCGAATCTCTCCTTTCACAGACAGGGAAAATGACTGGGAAGAGTTAATGTGATTCTGCCACTTTAGTGGTGAGCTGGGGCTCCAACGACTTCCTCCATCTAAAAGCCCGGGACTTCTCGGTCTTGGCCCTCTCTGATCCTTATTCGCCACTGTCGCCCACTTTTTACTTTGGCCTCCTTTGGCTTCTATGGCGTTGCTTTGTCTCGTTGCCCCTTTCAGTCTCCTTTCCTCCATCCTCCTCTCCTTTCCCCAGTTAAGCTCGGCTCTCCAGGGCCTTTCCCAGCACCATTTCCCCTTTTTGGACTCATGGTCTTGTCATCCATCTTCTGTGAGTTCAGCTGTCATCTTTATTCAGTTGACTTCCAAATGTGTATACGTAATCTCCCTCGGGAACTAATGTCATGTTGCCACCTGCCTGTTGGGTATCCATTCCTCACTTAAATGCTCTGAAGGTATCTCAGATTTGACATAAAGAGACCCCATGATTCCCTAATTGGGCTCCCCACCCCCAGATTTCCTGTTTCCGTTAAGGGCACTGCAGTTGCCAAGGCTCCTTCACCCTGTGGGAACATTCAGTTGGCTACAATCTCCTGCATCTATCGTTTATTTTCCCTGTTGACACAGCCACAACCCTCGTTCAGTCATCCCGCGCCCCTAGCTCAGATCTGCCATATTAATCATTTCCTAACGGATCTCCCCTCTTCAGTGATCCACCGGGCAGGCGCTGGATGAGAGCATGGGATTATGTTGTCTCACATGGTCTTCCCAACTCTAAATTCAGTAATCCTATGATCCTACAGGTGGCTTTCTAGGTAGGCCTCCCCCCACATAGTCAAGCCTGTTGGCTCGCCCTTCTGGTCAGAGATTCCCCAAATCCCCAGTCCTCAGCCTGTTGTCTGAACAGCTGCATGGGCTGGTTCCCTCCCGCCTGTTTTCAGGATGTGTTACCTAATAGGACTCCCTTGCCTTGCGTCACTATCCAAGGTGCAGTCTTCAGATAGGTTTTGAAAGGATGCACTGCATTCCCGCTAAGCTGACTTGACTGATCTTCTGTGCAGAATGCAGCTTGCCTTCTGGGACCCCCAGCTCAGCCTCCAGGGCCCGGCCCTGGTGCGCTGGCTTACTGGGGGCTCCTTGATCACCTGCCCTTGCCCTTCTGAATTACTTCTATGCTCTCTGGGGTTCCCAGGAAGGCTGCACCTTGCACATGCAGCATTTCATGTTTGTGTCTCTATCCAAAGCTCCTGGTGGACTGCCTTAAAAAATGGGCCTCATTGCCTCCCAGGCCAGTGCTTCTCCCAGCACTCCACGCTCCTTCCTCTTAAGGGAATCTTCCAGCTTCTATAATCCAAGCTGCCTTCATTTTCCAGCTGAGAAAATGCTTACCAGAACGGGAGAATTTGATGGCAGAGCTGGGGCCGGATCCCTGGCCTGCTGGGCTTGGCCAGGGTTTCTTGCTTTGTCCAGTGCCAGACCCCTGGCGCTTCCCCAGTAGAAATCTTTGTCCGTACCCCTGCCTCCCTCGCTCCTGGCTTTCTACCGCAGCCAGCCCCATGGTGCCCCACAGCCTGGATCTCTCCCCTCCCTTACACGTAGGCATGTCTGGTGTAGGAAGAGCTCAGAGCGGGGGGAGGGATGGCTGGACACGTTCCCAGCGCACTTGAGCAGTCTGGTGATTTTCCCTGGCATCTCCTGGCCTTGTGCAAGAACCATGGAGGTGGAATTCTTGTTGGAAGTCCCTGTAAAAACCATTTGAAAAAATAGGAAAGCCAAAGGTAGAGATTGGGAACTCGGGGGATGTTTTAGCTGCGCCACAATTTCCTTTTGGCAAATTAGGACTGACTGAAATGGCAGGGTACGGAATATTGTACAAGAAAAGCATTTTAAAAGGAAGAGTTTTGTAATTAAGAAATTTCCACGTTAGGAGATCATCAGGGGCTATTTATTTTCTTTTCAAGAATCTCGGTGTTTTCATCTCACATTGCCGTCTTTTAATGTACTTTGCTCAGTTTAATGAAAGTAAAAATTTTTCAGCTTCAGAAAACTGAAAGGATTCCTAGTTCTTTCTTGAATTGACCCCATCATTGACACCTGTGCTATTTCTGGTTGTTGGTTTGACTGAATTATAAAACAAAATGGGATTTTTGAAGCTGCCTGATTCTTATCCATAGGCCTACCATAGATCATAGTTAACCCTGTGCATATTTTGTGTACAGGAAACCATGTGCTTTTTATTTAATTCAGCAAGAAGTTGTGGAGCACCTGTTCTGGGAAGTGTACGGATCCCCTGGGGCTCCGTGGTGAGTCACAAAATAAACAAAAATGCAGCAAAGTGTGCTGGGGTGGGACCCTGGCCCCAGCCCTGGAAAGTCTGGTTACTCTTCTGTAAAATGGGCTTTAACCCCTAAAATACCACACAGTGGAGAGGAATTAGTAGAAGAGTGTAATGAGATAATTCTTAGGCCATAGAGAATCAAGTATGTAAACTTGAGGCACAGATGAACAAAAGTAGGAAAGAAATTCAAAGTAATTGTAAGACAGAATTGGTCAGAAATGATTTCTTGGGGAGCGAAATGTTGATTGACCTGGACCTTGAAAGTGTCGGATTGGGGCTGGCAGAAGGGAAGGAGGAGGCAGGTGATGGTGGCATTTTACAGTCAAGAGAACAGGGTTTACCCAGGGAGAGGAGCGAGCCTGGGGGGGGCAGGGAAGGGGCCCTGTGGCCTAGGGCAGGAGCAGCCGCCCGTTGGGAGGGCCCGGGCTCCCAGGGGACAAGCCCAGCCTGACCCCCAAGTGCTCGGGAGCTGTTTCCAGCCCTCTGGCTTGTGCACCAGGGATGATGGCCATGGCTTGGGAGGGGGCAGCCGGCTGTGGTGAGCCCACTGATGACAGGGGATGGGTGCCCCGCAGCCAAGAGGCCCTTATTGTGACCCGGCACAAGAAAACAATGGCCTGCCTTTTTGTGGGGCTCTGGAAATGGAGAAGGGGAGAGGAAGCAATAGCACCATTGGGTTAGTGGGGGAAAGGGGCCAGGAGGAGCCGGGCCGTCCTGTGAGACGAGAGATGTAGAGAATGACGTGGTGGCCTGCGAACATGGGGGAGGGGCCCGGCCGAGGCGAGGCCGGCTGTCCAAGGTCTGCGGAGCCCCCCGGGAGGGGCCGGCTTCCCGGTGAGCAACGAGGGACCCGAGCCTGCCATGGGGTACGGGTCCTCAACGGTCCCGGCCAGCTGGGGGTCAGGCAGGGAGGGGAGGTCTGACCCCAAGTGGTGGTTCTGGGGGTTTGTGGCTACCCCACGCAGAGCTCCCTGTCGCCCTCCTCCTCACTGAAGGGTGGCCTTGTCTCAGCTGCTCCCCTCCAGGCGACCCCCACCCCAGCACCAACTTCCCCTTCCCTGGAAGGTGCCCTCCCTCACCTCTCCCTGCTAGGGTCACTTCAGGACTCAGCCCAAGCTCCCCCTCCCCTCCCTGAAGCCTCCCCAAAGCCCCCAGCTGCTCCCCCTCCCCCTGGGAAGGGGGCGTGCTCTGTAGCCACTGGCTGTGGGTCTGTCTCTGTCTGGCCTGATCTGTCATTGAGAGCCGATTGCTGTGTGATTTTGGTTGAGGCGTCCCCAGCAGGGGGCGCAGGGTCTTGTCCCCCTCCCTCCAGCCTCGGGCTGAGCCCGACAGGCAGAAGGGCTCGGCTTTCTCTGAGGGGGGCTTTCCCCCGTGCCCCCGATCGGGGATGCCCGCCGTGCCCCAGTCGTGGCAGAACCGCCTTCCTTGGCGTGCCCAAGGGCCGGGGTGGGCACCGGGGCTGTCAGAGGAGGCTGTCATTCAGCGGCCATGTGATCAGCAGGTGGTTCCCTGAGCTCGGGCTCCTCCTCCACTCATTGTGTCGCGCGGTTGGTCACTTCTAGGATGTGAATTCACTGATCGGGGGATTCTTACATCTGTCACGCGAGTCTGAGACCAAAGTGTCTCTTATTTTTTTCTGAATTTGAGATAAATATTCCTCTCTTTAAGTTGTAGTAGCATAACAACCATCCTCACAGCAGTCATGCGAGGTCAGCGCTCTCATTTCTCCCCATTTTACAGATGAGGAAACTGAGGTAGGCAGAGGCTGAGGGGCTTGTGAGGCAGCTGCCAGGCGTCCTTCTCGGGCCTTCCCAAGTCCAGGCCAGCGCTCTGTGCACTGTGGCCCCCTCCCACCCCAGACCAGGGTCTGGCGCCCCCCTCCCCATCCCTGGAGGTTGCGCCTCTGCTCCAGGCGGCCTCTCCTGCAGCTGCCGGGCTCTCTCGTGGAAGCGCTGACCGTGTCCTCTCTCGTCCCCAGGAGCAGGAAGGCCGTGGCACTCCCCAGCTGCTCTTGTAACAGTGCGTCGCAGCGCCCGAGACCAAGAGCCTGGGTTTGATTTCGCCTCCGGATCATCTCAGCATGGGGAGGTAGGTGCGGGCACAGGGCTGGTGGTCACCGGTTTGTTCTTTGGGGCTTTTTGGACAGGTGACTGGGGTGTGCCCGGGGTCATACAGCCAGTGTCAGTTTCTGAGGCCACATTTCAACTCAGGACCTCCTGACTCCAGGGTTGGGGCGCTCCTCACTGCTCCTTCCAGTTGCCCTGGGTCACCAGTTTGTGGCCTGAGTTGTGCCAGCCGGACACCGACAGGGAGATTGCGTGGCATTTGTGCCATCCCTTCTGGGCTCTTCCATGCGCTGTGGGGCTGGAGACACAAAAGGATATGGCAAAGCCCAGGGTGAGAGGGGGCCTGCCGTGGTGGGTGGGTGGCACGGGGCAGCCGGCTCTACCTGTCTGCAGGAAGGACGGGAGGAGAGGCCCCTAAAGGAAGGGAATAGAATAAAGGTGGCCCGTGTCAGAACAGTGTACAAATCCTTCCCTTCTTGTAGTGGACCTTTTGCAGATTCTCAAAGGGCTTTTGTGCATTGCCTGCCCTGCCAAAGGCTCAGCCCTTCCTGATGTGTTACTCTTCTCCTATGGGGCTGAATTATCAGAAAGTACGGCCTTGAGGGCTTGGAAAGTGGTCAGGAATATTTTCTTGACTAGGAAGGATGATTTATTTTTAGAACCTTTTCATTCTGGCATCCTATGTTAAGTTTCAATTATTAAAGTAGTTTTAAATGTTTTTTTATGGTTCACAAGGGCTTAAAGTATTTTAAACAACAATAAAGCAATTTAAAACCTTAAATCTGTTAGATGAAGCCACCTTCAGGCTTAGCCCACGGTGCTTCTGCCTCATCTTTCTCAGATCCAAAAACATTTATTCAGAATCCGCTTGCAAAGCCCTGTGCTTGATGTTGGGGACACCGAGTCAGAATGAAAGACTGACCTGGAGGTTCTAAAATTCTGCTTGAATTGTTAAACTGGCAGCATGTGTTTGTTTGTGTGTTGCCAATAGTGCTCTCTGAGGCTGTGGTTGGTTGAGCCACTCAGTCAGCTCCCTTCTTCCCCCCGCTCGCTGTCTCTCAGCTTGAGCCCTCCTTTCCTGTCTGGGGGAGCAGAGGGTCGCGGACGGGGCAGTATTTGTGTCACGCGTTCCCTCCGTACACTATTTATGGCTGCTGACGAAATCGTTCTTCAAGGGGTAGTGCTGGGGAGAACCCCTTGGGGAGGGCTGGGCCTGGTATTCTTAGAGCCCCCAGCAGGGGAACGGAGCCTTGTTGTGGGGCCGGAGGCTCCATGGGGAGAAGGGGAGTTGGGCTAGCGGTCCTCCAGCCGTGTTCGCTCCTGAATTCTGCCTTTACATGAAACACAACTTTAATCCCAGGACATTGCTCCTCACTACAGCTTATGCAGTGGCAGCTCGCCAGCCTCGGGGATTGGGCCTGGAGTCAGAAACCCGAGTTGACATTTGACCTCAGATACTTAGTACCTGTGTGACCACAAGCTGCCTCATTGCTTTTATCTGTTTCCTCAGCTGTAAAATGGGGACAAAAACAGCACTCACCTCACAAGGTTGTGGTGAAGATCAAACGAGGCCCCATTTGTTAAGCACTTCGCACAGTGCCTGGCCGGCTGTCGTAGGCCCGTTATTGTAATGTGCATTTTCATTCTGCGCTGAGTCATGCTGCACAGAGTAATGGAGCTGAAGATCCAGTAACTGTCCTAGATGAGGATGTGGATTTCTGAGGGATCCTCAGCCCACAGGTGGAGAGCTGTTTCCGTGGATGTGAGATACCAAAAAATAACATCTAAGGGGAAGACTTTTACAAATAGCATTTTAAAAAAATATGCCATTGTCCTTGGTTAACTAATGGAATGACTTTAATTCCAAGGACATTATTTTGAACAAAATTATCCTCCTAGAAAACATAGCATGAACATGTGGGTAGGAAACAGAGGCAGCTCGGGGAGAAATCTGGGCCCAGCTGGTCTCCGTGGGTCCTTCGGGTGTTGGGAGAGGCTGCTCTGAGGTGGGCGCTCTTTGATTCCAGGATCAGCGTCTCCTGCTTGTTTCCTGCTTCCTGGCATTTTAGCATCTCCCCAGTGGGATGCCCTCGAATCCTGAACACCAACCTGCGCCAGATTGTGGTCGTCGGCATCCTGGCTGCTGCGGTTTCCCTGCTGTACTTTTCTGTCATCATCATCCGGCATAAGTATGGGCGCTTGTCCCGGGATAAGAAGTTTCACAGGTGAGAGCCGCTGGGAGGGGAGAGGAGGATCCTGCGGGGTGGCTTCCAGGCAGGGGAAGGCTGGGCTGTGAGGGGTCTGAGTGGGCTGGGGTGCGAGAGTCCGGGTGAGATGGGGTGCAGGGGTCCAGGTGGTCCCGTGTGTGAGGGTCTGAGTGGGCCAGGGTGCGAGAGTCTGGGCAGGATGGGGTGCAGGGGTCCGGGTGGTCCCGTGTGTGAGGGTCTGAGTGGGCCGGGGTGCGAGAGTCTGGGCAGGATGGGGTGCAGGGGTCCGGGTGGTCCCGTGTGTGAGGGTCTGAGTGGGCCGGGGTGCGAGAGTCTGGGCAGGATGGGGTGCAGGGGTCCGGGTGGTCCCGTGTGAGGGTCTGAGGGCCGGGTGCAGAGTCTGGGCAGGATGGGGTGCAGGGGTCCGGTGGTCCCGGTGTGAGGGTCTGAGTGGGCCAGGGTGCGAGAGTCTGGGCAGGATGGGGTGCAGGGGTCCGGGTGGTCCCGTGTGTGAGGGTCTGAGTGGGCCGGGGTGCGAGAGTCTGGGCAGGATGGGGTGCAGGGGTCCGGGTGGTCCCGTGTGTGAGGGTCTGAGTGGGCCGGGGTGCGAGAGTCTGGGCAAAATGGGGCAATGGGGGTCCAGGTGGGCTGGGACGTGGGGGTCTGGGCAGGATGGCGCAGCGTCTGTGTGCCCCAGAGAACTCTGGGAGCAGCTGTGGCCATGCAGGAGGCCCCTGCTGCTTTTTTCTGTCAGTTTGAAGAGTGATTGGGTTGAGGGAGTGTTAAGGTTGCAGTGAGACCAGGGCCCAGCTTCAGAGCTTGTTGAGCACAGTGGCCTGAGACCCAGGTGCCCGCGCTCTTCTCCCGCCAGGTACCTGGCTCGCGTGACGGACATTGAAGCCACTGACACCAGCAACCCCCACATCAATTATGGGATCGTGGTGGACTGCGGGAGCAGCGGGTCGCGGATCTTCGTCTACTGCTGGCCCCGGCACAACGGCAACCCGCATGATCTGTTGGACATCAGACAGATGAGGGACAAGAACCGGAAGCCGGTGGTGATGAAAATAAAACCGGGTACGTGGGGGTGCAAGTGGCAGGAGCCCCCCGCTGCTGGGAGCCAGTGAGAGACCTCGTGGCATCTTGGGTCTGAGGCAGGGTAGTTCAGAGAAGGCAGACGTGTCTGGGGAGAGTGCCGAGCTGTTGGCGGTCCCAGGACAGGTCCATCTGCCAGGAGCCCAGGGAGGAGGGCTCCCTCTGCTCAGGCCTGCCAGTCCCTTGCCAGTCCCCTCAGCTTCTAGACTTGAGAGAAGGAGCCTCTTCCCACAAAGTGTGGGGATGCTCCCATAGAGAATGAGGGCCCCGGCCCAGTGTTCAGGACCCCCTGCTGCTTCCCCTGGTGTCAGTGTCCAAATGCAGCTGCTGCTTCTTTCCCCATACCTCAGGCAGGTTGGCCTGCCGCCTTCCCCTCACTCTGTGGGCCCTGCTGCCAGTCCGTCTTTCAGGCCCTTGGGCAGGGAGGCCCTTTCTGCCCCATCCTGGTGCCCAGTGTCCTGAGCAGCAGCAGCAGCAATAATGGCCCTCTTGTGCCCCTCCTTGGCACCTCCCACCCCCGGTTTCTGAGCTTCATCTGTTTGTCAGCCTTCTCAATTACAAATGCACAGAGAACAGGGGCTCTGGCCTGTCCTTGCTGGCCACGTGGCCATGTCCGGTCTGTGTGGGTTGTTGATAAATGAGCAGTTTTTCCACTGTTTTGTAACCGACCCCCCATTGGTTTTTTTAATCTTTTAAAGTTTATTTTTTATTTTTATATTATTATTTTCAAAATACATGCAAAGATAATTTTCAACATTCACCCTTGCAAAATCCCTATCCCCTTCCCTTAGATGGCTAGTAATCTGACATGTTAAACATGTGCAATTTTTCTAAACATATTTCCCCATTTATCATGCTGCACAAGAAAAATCAGATCAGAAAGGGGGAAACAGTGAGAAAGGAAAAAAGGCAAGGAAACAAGAAGAAAGGTAAAAATTTTGTTGTGGTCCACATTCAGTCCCTCTAGTCTTCCGCCTGCATGCAGATGGCTCTCTCTATCTCAAATCTATTAGAACTGGCCTGAATCACCACACTATTGAAAAGAGGCAAGTCCATCACAGTTGATCATCACGTACTCTTGTTGCTGTGTACAAAGTTCTCTTGGTTCTACTCCCTTCACTTAGCATCAGTAAGTCTCTGATAGTAGCAGACCTTTGTCAGTTATTTGGGATGTAAGAGAGGGAGTGGTTGGATGTATTATTAACCAGGTGATAGGGTTGCCCTGAGAGCCCAGGAGAGGCGATGATCTTGTTTCTGGCCTGCAAAAATGCGGGTCCTGTCCAAGGCAGGTGATCTGTAAGAGTGGATGTGCCTCATGTGCCGTGCAGTGGGATCGTTTGGGAGTGTGGACCATAGGCTGCTCTTTAACGGGGAAGGCAGGTCTGTACTGTCATCCTTTGACATTTCAACCAGCATGACACTGCCCAAGCAAGTCAATAAGCTCAGGCGCCCCAGATTTGCTGTTGAATGGTGATTACATAATAGGACGGACGCCAGGCCCTGATGTCATTCCCATGGGGATTTCTGTATAAGAATGCTCCGGCAATGCCAGCCAGCACTGAGTCCCTCGGGGATGTGCCCCTGGTCCCCCTGCCTGGAGGGTCAGTGGGAGCCTGTGCTCTGGCTGCAGGGCCAGCACCCCACCTCTCAGTTATGTAAGAAGAGAGTGGGCTCCCCAGAAGTGTATGCAGAGTCTGGACAGTCAGCATTTCCATAGAACAGTCCCTTTGTCACTGCCCTGGCCGGCCACTGGTCAGTTCATGAAAGCTGCTCCTTTGTCCAGGCCCCGAGGGCACAGAGGTGAAGCTGGGGCTGCTTTGGAGAGCCTGTGTCAAGGAGAGACAGAGAAAGGCCAGGGAGTTTTGTGTCTGAGGCCTGGCTGCAGGGCTTGTCTCAGGGAGGCAGGGAGGGGGCGTTCAGCTGTAGGAAGCCAGGGACTAAGGGCCAGAAAGCTGGGCTGGGGACCAGAAACCCCCTCCCACCCTCTTGGTCACCTAGCATCACAGCGTCCTGTTGTAGCGCCTGCAGCAAGGCCTTGGGATTTATCCTGTTGGGTGCTTGGGACTTCAGGAGGAGGCCTACATGTGTGGCAGACTTCATTTTGTGAAAATGCCAGGTGCTGCTCCTGGGTGACAGGAGAACATAGGGGCAGCAGAATGGCCCAAAGTAGGAGGGCCGAATTCAAATGCTGTCTCAGACACTTTCACACATCCTAGCTGTGTGACCCTGAGCGTGTCACTTAACCTAAAAAAAAAATAACAAATGCCCTCAACATATTCAAGTTTTCACACTTGATCTTCCTCTCCTTTTATTGCACTTTCCCTCTTTGGCTGGAGATCCAGATCTGCCCTTGTTTCACATCCTGCTTCAGTTAAACTTCAGGCTCTTTCTAGCAGGATGCAAATGCTTGGAGGACTAAGGAGAATGGAATTGAACACATGAGCACATTTTCCACAAAGAATGGAGGAGGGGAAAGTTTTCTGACTTGATTTACACTTTGACCATTCCTGCTCCAGTCACTGTCCAGGACCCCAGCTCCTTGGTCCCCCAACCCTTCAAAGCCTGAGGGAATGGGCAGGGGAAGGAGGGTCCTGGCTCGCTGCCTTTTGTCAGCTGTGGCTCCATTTAAAAACATTTACTAGATGATTAAGTCCAGAGTCCAGATTATGTTCTTACAGTTCTGAATCTTGGGAGGGGGTCTCACATGCCCACAGGATGCTCCCAAAGGGCCTCTGCAGCCTTGGCAAGAAGACCAAGTGAGGGGGAAGCCACGGGTTCCTGAAACAACTCACTCCACTTTGGCGTTGCCCGCATGGTTGGGGAGTCCTTCCCAAAGTCCTGGAGCCCGAGCTTCCTGACCCAAACTTCCTGATCCGAGCTTCCCAGCCTGAGCCTCCTGGTCTGAACCTCCTGCTCCAAACTAACTGATCCGAGTCTCCTGATCTGAGCCTCCTGGCCCAGACTTCTAACCAGACCTTCCTGGCCCGAGCCTCAGACAGCACCTGCCGGACTTGGGTGCAGCCACGTAGCAGATGCTCTGTGGCTGCCCTGGAGGCTCTAGATGTCCTCCCTGTTCTGGACGCTTGGCTGTGACCATGGGCAAGTTTGTAGAGGCCTCCTTGCTCATCCGTATAGTAAGGGCTTTGGACAGAACTGTTTCAGATGTTTTTGGGTCTGAGACCGCGATTCTGTGGTTCGGTCATTCTGGTTGTGTCCGACTCTTTGTGACCCTGTTGGGAGTTTTCTTGGCGGAGACACTGAAGGGGGGTGTTGGCCATTTCCTTCCCCCCTCATTTGACAGATGAGAACACTGAGGCAGATGGGGCTGAAGGGGCTTGTCCAAGGTCACACAGCTGGCGAGGTCAGGCCTGTGCTGTGACGCCACCTAGGGCCTGCTCTGATTCTAAGTGACTTACAAAGAAATGGCTTTTTGCAACTAGAAGGAGCCATCTGGGCAACTTGAGGCTGGCCAGACCAGAGCAGACTCTGAGCTGGAATTGTCTCCTGTCTCTCCAGGCATATCAGAGTTTGCTACCTCTCCGGAAAAAGTCAGTGATTATATTTCTCCACTTCTGAGTTTTGCTGCAGAACACGTGCCACGGGGAAAACACAAAGAGACCCCTCTCTATATCCTCTGTACGGCTGGGATGAGAATCCTTCCGGAAAGGTAACTCAGCGTGGGGAAGGAAAGGGCAGTGAAAGCACCCTTTCTATGAGTTCCTGGGCAATACTTGGATTCAGGAGTGGGGGAGAAGAGGGACAAACCTTTAAGTAAAGGGTAAGGGAGGGCAAAGTCTTTTGGATTGTGGAAGAAGAAATGAAAAAATGCATCTTTCTCCTTGCTTTAGCTCTAGGAAATGTTGTTACTCCACGCTGTCACTAGAGTGCTACCAAGTCAGCCTAAAAACTCTAATCTTAAAGAGCATTAAATTACTTTATTTTCAACTACAAATAGTCACTTTTAGAAGCTTTGATCTGGATTGTTCTGTTTAGTTCTGGGTCCTGAACTTTAATTTAGAGAGAATAACTAGGATATTGAAGGAACTTCAGTTGTTTGTGCTGGCAAAGGCTTTTGTGGAAGACAGTGTCAGCAGTCTCTAGTATTTGAAGGGTGGCAACATAGAAGGAGTTTAGATTTGTTCTCCTTGGACCCAGAACAAGCCGAGGAGTGGTTGATAAAAAGTCTCGGAGGGGCAGCGTTGGAGCTAAGGACACTTGAGCGATGGGAGCGGTGTCTGGGGCTGGGGAGAGGCCCTTGTTCCCTCCGGGACCTCCGATGGAGGCGGGGTTGAGGCCATGTGCTTGCTGGGGCTCGGGCTGGCTTAGGTGGGCTGTGCCCTAAATCTGGGCCTTCTCTTACAACGTTATCTGGCTTCTCTCTGCAGTCAGCAAAAAGCCATCCTGGAAGATCTTCTGACAGACGTCCCAGCACACTTTGACTTTTTGTTCTCTGACTCTCATGCCGAGGTTATTTCAGGGAAGCAGGAAGGTCAGTGTTCGATCGCGCTCTTGGTGTTGTCAGCAGATCAGGCTTGGGGGAGCCGCCCACTTGGCGCATTTACCTCTTCCTGCTGGCTCCTGAAAGCCATCATCTACCTTTTTTTTTTAACCTAACAATCATATTTATTAACTCTTACCACTTATTATTTTTGCTTAATAACAATGAAACATGCACTTAGAAATCAATTAGTCAGTATAAAGAAAGAATCCTCTTTCACAGTGAATTACATGCACTGTCATAAGCTAACATAATAATGTTAGTTTCACTTCTTCAGAAAACGTGCTTTGATTACTAGTTTATTGGGAAATGGCTTTTGGTATACTTGCCTCAGTTCCATTTGTTATGTTATACTTATACATATATGTATATATATAATATCTTAAAGGTCAGACTTCTGTCAGGAATTATTCAATGCTAAAACCAGCAGTTTCTTTTTTTTATGATGGGTCTTCATTTTAGAAAGAAGTCTCAGGTCCCCCTTTGTCTTTTCTTCACCATATTAAACAGTCTCAGTTTGTTCTTTCTTTAAATAGATTATGTAATGTGGTTTCCAGAGTGATCTATCAAGTGTTAAGTAATGCCATTGTCTGTACTCAGGGTAGCAGATAATTAGACCAATAATAAGTGGCAGTGGAATCCATCAGAACGAAGCCCTTCTTGGTGAAACTTGCCAGTTTTGTTTTTTTTTTTAGATTGGGTGAAACTAAATTTGAAAAGGTGAAAGGGCAGGTAATAGGCAGAAGAGAGGGGAAAAAATGAAAGACTCTGTAGGAAGCAGATGGTCATCTGGGAGAAGGAACAGGATTTGGGAGATTATTTCCTAAATTGATTTTAAGTAAATATGTCAATTATATACAACTCATGTGTGTGTTTGCAGCTGTATTTGTGAGAGCCAACACTCTCAGCACAGCAGTGCCCAATTATAGCAAGAACCCTTCTGGGAAAAAGCTTATTTGGGCTGCATTTTAATAAATTACAGATTTTAGTGATTTAATAAGTGATCATCTGTATTAACTTAAGTTCTTTGGGCTGGTATCATACAAACCTTTCAGCTAAAATGACATTCTGAGCAGACCCTTCATTTAAACAACTAAATAAAAGAGGTGAATCCCTAAAAAGGCAAGCTTGAATTAATTCATTTCTCTTATCTTTCCCCATTCCTGGTATTTTTCAGACACTTAAACAGAAATATATATATATTCTGGATTTGTAGTGTTTTGTACCCTTTAAGTGAATTCTATGAATGTGCAAATTCCTGTTATCAAAGTATCACTATACCATGTACCTTAACACAAATTCTTAGAGTAATATCATTGGCATGAGAAAGATGAAAAGTTGTCAGAAGGCAAGTGTCAAAAAAGAAGTAAATTAGCACAAAGTGTGGGGAAGGGATCCTGTGTTTTTTTGGTCAAGGAATTAAAGTTCTAAACTTTGAGGAGTAAGGAGTATTAATGAGACAGAAAAGAAAAATATATAGAATCTTTTAAGGATTCAAATCATTGATTCTCTTTCATGAGGCATAATTATCCATATTGCATCAACCTCTTAATATTGGGGAAGTTACTTCCTCCTATTCACTATAGCCAGATGCACTTGGATTGTAAAGTGTCACAGTTACCAGACACTCTGCCATAGAAAACTCTTAATTTGTTTTTGCCACAGGAATCACTTGGGAAATCTGGTTCTGGTTGATTTAAACAGGAATGAGCCACAGCTCTTCAGGCTGATGGAGAACGGTCATCAAGGCTCTGGAGCCTCCCAGGGTAGAAGCTTTTCTGAGCTCCCGACGGAGAAGTTGAGCCACTAGGGCAGTAATGGCCATTTAGGAGAGATGGGAAAAATTACAATGAACACTTTTAATACAAAGTAGTTGCTTATTTTATAGACCTCTCCATTGAGCCTAGAGTAGAGAGTTTGGCATTTGGAGTGCTAGAAATTGAGGTTGAAGGATCAGTCTGTGGCACTCTCTGGTTCTGATGTTCTGCTAAACCCTCAGAAAACATCCCCCATTGATGGGCAGGCGCCTCCTTTTGGGAGGCAGATTTGAATCGCAAAGATTCACCAATCCATGCTTCTCTTTGAATACTTGCCATGCAGAGAGTTGAAGCAGAAAGAGAGAATGCTCTATAAACCTATGGATCTCTAAACATACCTCTTTACAAGTAATTTTCAGAGCTGAAGATCTTATTTCCCCACAAGCTTCCTTTTGTTCTCTTCTGTGCACTTTTTTCCTTTTTCTTTTTTTGCTTAAAACTTTTTATTTTCAAAACATGCATGGGTAATTTTTCAACACTGACCCTTGCAAAACCTTGTGTTCCAAATTTTCTCTCCCTTTCCCCCACCCTCTCCCCTAGATGGCAGATAATCCAATATATGCGAAATGTGTAAAAAAAATATGTTCAACCTAATATATGTATACATATTTATACAGTTATCTTGCTGCACAAGAAAAAACTGATCAAAAAGGAAAAAAAAGAGAAAGCAAATAAAATGCAAGCAAATAACAAAAAGAGAGAAAATGCTGTGTTGTGATTCACACATAGTTTCCACAGTCCTCTCTCTGGGTGTAGAAGGCTCTCTCTCTCTCTCTCTATCACAAGTCTCTTGGAACTAGCATCAATCATCTCATTGTTGAAGAAAGCCACATCCATCAGAATGGATCATTGTATAACCTTCTTGTTGCCAGGTATAATGATCTCTTAGTTCTTCTGACTTCACTCAGCATCAGTTAATGTAAATCCCTCCAGGCCTTTCTGAAATCATCCTCCTGATCATTTCTTATAGAACAATGATATTCAATAAGATTCATTTACCATAACTGTTGCGTCCTACTTTCTAGAGCCCCCAAGTTGGGGGTGACAAAAAGTACTGTGTTTTCTAGAGTCCCCATGCCAGGGTGATTAAAACATACTGTCTTAGTGGAGGAGTGATGAGGCAGGACTCCCGACGATGGTGAAATATGGAGTCCGTTTATTCCAAGTTCTTTCCCCCTTACATATCCTCATCCCTTTCTACAGGGGTCCTCAAACTTTTTAAATAGGGGGCCAGTTCACTGTCCCTCAGACTGTTGAAGGGCCAGATTATAGTAAAAACAAAATCTTTGTTTTGTGGGCCTTTAAATAAAGAAACTTCATAGACCTGGGTGAGGGGGGATAAACGTCCTCAGCTGCTGCATCTGGCCTGCAGGCCGTAGTTTGAGGACCCCTGCCTTTATATAACCAAAGCAATACTGCGCAGGTGCTAAGTACATGCTGCGCACCTGGGACCACATAAACTTGCTAATGCGTATAGATAACTTTTGCCACCTGGTGTCACTCTGCTTCAATCACAACACAGATGGTCAGCCCTCTGACTTCTCAGGAAAGGTGAGAACCCTTAGGGGAGATGGGGAGCCGAACCAGACACTGTCAGCAGGTTCCCTCTGGGTTGAAGGGTCTTATACCTCACTTAAGAGTTCCCCTACTGTCTGTGCCCTCTACACTACTTCACCATCCTCCCAGAATCCTTTCTCTCTGTGCATCTTTAAACAGTCTCTGAGCTGATATGGATCAGGTGCGGGACCTGGTCTGCCAGGTGCTTGATTGAAGAACAAAATTGGTATTCATGGTTATGCTGAAAGAACCTCTGAGGCAGTGTCCTTGTTCAGATTAAGATGTGATAGAACTTCAGTCTTACAAATAGACCTTTGTCGTGATTTACATTTGCACAAGTCAGACTAGATCTTTCAAAACGCTTTTCTTGCTCTTTGAAATGTCTCTAGGTGTCTATGCTTGGATTGGCATTAACTTTGTCCTTGGGCGATTTGAGCACATTGAAGATGGTAAGTGTGATAGCTATAATAATTAAACCAATAGTTCTGCTTGTTGGGGGATTACAATGATTTCTGTTTAATTATTTTTCTAAAATTTGAGTTGGAATTTGTTTTAGCTAAATCTCAGACACAGTTTTTACAGGAGAACTCAGTACATTTTTGCATAGGAATCATGTTTGTTTAATCAAATTAAACTGAATTGTAGAAGAGCTTTGGCTTTATCGGTAGGCCAGGTTGACTAAATCCACTTTAAATGAATTATGACTTGTGAATAGAGTATCAGCCCTGAAGTCAGGAGGACCTGAGTTCAGATTTAGCCTCAGACACTTAACACTTCTTAACTCTGTGACCATGGGCAAGTCACTTAACTCCATTTGCCTCAAGAGGAGAAAAAATGAATCGTGACTACAAATGGGCCTCCTGAGAAGATCCCAGATGCCGGGGATGCTTTGTCTCAAGAAGGGTCTGCATGTTTTCCAGATGATGAGGCCGTGGTGGAAGTGAACGTTCCTGGAGCTGAGAGCCAAGCAGCCATTGTCCGCAAAAGGACAGCGGGTATTCTGGACATGGGCGGAGTGTCTACCCAGATAGCGTACGAAGTCCCCAAAAGTGTAAGCTTTGCCTCCTCACAGCAGGTTATTATCTGTATAGATTTCCTTCTGTTTGGTTTAATTTTTCATTTAACATGTCTCCATCCATTTTTGTTTTGTTTTCTGAGTCTTAAAGCATCATTACTGTGCTTATTGGGGTGCCGCCTCCCCAACCCCAGGAGAAAAGAGACGGGAGGAGAACGAGGCACATCTCAGCTAAGCTGTTTGGGTTTGGTCATTGAAACCAGCTGGTTTGTTTTGCTAACCTTGATTAGCTTTTTACTTAGAGATGTCAAAGAATACTTGGTTTGGGTTTTTTAGAGGGTTTTTTTTCTCTGTAAATTAGATTTCTTTCAACAAGCACGATAATGCTTTTTTACAAATGCCAAAATAAATAAAACAAGTCATGACAAACTTAATCCAGTAATATGAATGGGAAAAGACTTGTATTGGTTGTGCCTTAGACTTGAATTTCCAGAAAAGACTTAGGGTTTGTATTGGGGCTTGAGAAGATCTTAATTTATGATTTATGACATGTTTTCACTCTATTTACCTCCTGTGCAGTTCCCCTGGTCACTGTTGACAGTTTTCCCATTAGAAGCAAAATAGTGGGGGCTGATAGGGCTCACTGGCCAGGAACGGGGGCACCTGCTTCTGTTTTCAGACCTGTAGCTGCATCGCTATGTAGCTCGACTGCTAGTGTTCTCTGCTATAGACCAGGAGGTCTTAGCTCAGAACCCTAAAAGCTTCTTTTAGGAAGTTGCCGGACATCCAGGTGTCCCAAGGTGCCCTTCACCATCCCCCGCCAGGAGCTCTGTTTGAGAATATAAACCCGTGTGTGTTTGTGTGTGTGTGTGTGTGTGTGTGTGTGTGTATGTGCAGGAGTGTGTCTGGCACCCACAGATGTGCACCTGCCCAGTTCCCACAGCAGCTCAGAGCTGGGGTTCTGGAGGCCCTGCTTCGTGCTCCTGGTTCTGGGCGGTTCCTCTCTATTTGAGAGGCTCTTGTTCTGAAGGGGGCAGAGGCTAGAAAGCAGACTTAGCCTTATCTGCTTTGCTTTGGTTTGAGCCCACTCAGTGCTGAGAGATTGTTTAATCCTCATGTCTCCAGGAAGAAGTAGCCAAAAATTTGCTTGCTGAATTTAACCTGGGCTGTGACGTCCATCGCACAGAGCACGTGTACAGGGTGTACGTTGCCACCTTCCTTGGCTTTGGCGGCAACGCGGCCCGGCAGCGCTATGAGGACAGCATATTCGCCAGCACCCTGCTGAGGAACAGGTACCAGAGTCTGCTCGGCATGAGCTCCGGACCGGGAATCGGGCTCTTTGGTCCATGTGTGTGTGTGATTGTGTGTTTCTGTGTGTCTGAACTGTGACTTCACTTCTGTGGAGCCTCCACCTTCACCCTTTGCCTGCCAGTGGTTTTAGAGGCTAGAATGCGGTCGCCAGGCAGGCCGGTGGGTTGGCTGCTGGTTGTCCGTGTTCTGGTCCTGCTTCCTCGGCCTTCTGGGCCCAGCTGTCAAGGCTGGCTCACAGGGATTCTCTTTGAGTTGACAAAGGCCATTTCCTGGGCCCTCCCAAAGCTCTGTACGAGTCCTGTGTCTGACCGTAAGCTCCCTGAGGGGGGAGGTGTCCATGGAAGGGAAGTCTCAGACTCGGACAACTCTGTGCTCCTTAGCCCGCCATCACCGTCATCATCATTGCTTCTAATTTACAATGGTGTAAAAAGGTTACTGTCAATCCTTTCCAGTTGGCAAGGTGACAAGAACTCCCAACTATAGAAGGGATGGAGAATTCCAGTCCTCAGAAGTGCTGGCGAAATTGTCTCGTTTTAGGGTCACCAGAGTTGTTTGGTTTGTCTGGTGAATGGGCTGGTGGGGCTCTTTCATTTGGATGTGGGGCAGTTTGGTTGGATGAGGGACCTCCCTGAAGTGGCTGTGCCCTCCAGCATTGCTGGCAGCAACCCATCCACACCATGCATGCCCTTGCATGAATCCTCTCCCAGGGTAATGTCAGATATTTTGATTAACATTTGCAAATGCTTCATGTAGTTTACTCTGCATTCATTTAATTAATTGTGGACCAAATATCATCCCTCCTGTGGGGTAACAAAATCCTGGCCTTGAAGACCTGCTCTTTCCTTTACCAGCTGCTTTATCTCATCTGCAGTATGGCCATAACAACCCTCACACATTGTGGGTACTTAGGAGTTTTTCATTCATTTATTCTGCCATTTTTAGGAAAACTCGTAAAACTTAGAGCGCTCTGAAAGTGTAAATTTTACCACTTTTTAGGATCGTACAGATTTCACTGTTACTATTTCTCTTTACAGGCTCCTGAGTAAGCAGACGGGTCTAACTTCCGATACTCCCTACCTGGACCCTTGCCTTCCCTTAGACATCAGGGACGAAATTCAGCAGAACGGGCAGACCATGTACCTTCGGGGAACCGGAGACTTCACCCTGTGCCGGAAGACGCTTCAGCCTTTCATGAACAAGACCAACGAGACCCAGACTTCCCTCAACGGGGTCTATCAGCCTCCAGTTCATTTCCAGAACAGTGAATTCTACGGCTTTTCAGAATTCTACTATTGCACTGAGGATGTGTTAAGAATGGGAGGAGATTATAATGCTGCTAAGTTTATTAAAGCTGCCAAGGTAATGGATAGAAGAGGGGCATATTTTGGGGAGGGCCTAGCAGAAGGCCAGAGAGGGCTGCTGGGAGCCCTGGCTGAGGAGGCTGGTTTGAGAGAGTGGGCAAGGCTCCTGGGCAGGACTTGGGGAACAGGGGGGTGAGGGAATGGGGGGAGCAGGGCAGGTTTTGGTGGCAGATGTCAACTGAGTCATTCTCATGGCTTTCCTTTAGGATTATTGTGCAACAAAGTGGTCTGTCTTGCGGGAACGCTTTGACCAGGGCCTGTATGCCTCTCACGCTGACCTCCATAGGCTAAAGTGAGTAGAAAAGCCCAGGTTTCAGTAGGCATAGTATGTCGTGCTGGGGAGACGGCGGTTTCCTCCACTTTGGGAAGGATTGCGTGGGGTGCGAGGGGCCCTGCCCACTGGGGGACTCCTTCCTTGGGACACTCCTGTTGATGGCCTCCACCAGGACACCAGAGCTGGGCCGGGCAGGGCCCGTTGTCCAGTGTAGGTCACTGTGAATCAGATTGATGGGGAGCATCTGTGTCTTTCAGATAAACTGTTTGGATTTTGTGGTTTTGAAGAACTGACTCAGGACCACTGGCTTTCTGAGACGACCTGGCTGGCCCAGGAGAGCGGGCTCCGGGCCCCTCGCGCGTTGTTTCTTGTCCAACTCAAGCTCGTTTCCTCTTTTGGCTTGCAGGTATCAGTGCTTTAAATCCGCCTGGATGTATGAGGTGTTTCACCGAGGCTTCTCATTCCCAGTTAATTATAGCAATCTAAAGACGGCCTTGCAGGTGTACGACAAGGAAGTGCAGTGGACACTGGGAGCAATCCTCTACAGGACCCGGTTTTTGCCTTTGAGGTAAGTCTGGGAAGACCACCTATTGGCCAGGAGGTGGGGGGGGCAGAAAGCGGACACTGGCAGCCTCCAGGGTGTCCACAACACACCTAGAAGGGGCTGCCTCTGGGCAACCTGAGCTGGGGCTTTCTTCCCCTCCTGCTTTGCCATCTTCTGTCCATTGCTGTCAGCCGGCCGCCCATGGTCTCTTGCTAAGGGTGCCGGCCACCCGCCCTCTTCCCTTGGGATGGGAGCTGAGTGAGCTCAGTCCGACCTGTCAGCTGGGCAGCCTTAGGCTTCCTTTTCCCGGGGAGCTGTTCTGGCCCAGGACCCTCAGGGAGACCCTTACTGTGACGCCATCGCCCCATTCCCCAGACTGCTGACTGCTTCCTCATAGGGACCCTGACCTCTTCCTCCTGTCCAGCTGCCCTGTCTCCCCCTGGCTATTCCCCAGCTGCCCCCTCCCCCCAAGGGTCTCCACACTCTGACTTTGGGGTGTTCTGCCCATCTTCATCCTCACCCATTTCTCTTCTTGCTGGTGCCTCGAGACCAGACTGTGGACCACCTCAGTCTCTCCCCTCACCATGTTCTGGGTCCAGGCCTACACCCCTGCGCTGGGGCCACTGCCTTGGAGACTGTTCCCCCCCAAGGCCTCTGGCTCCAAGGGGGGCTGGAAACTAGCCTTGGGCTGCTTCCCCGGTGCTAGGGGTGGGTCTTCCCAATTAAATAAGGCTCGAAACTCATGGGATTGTGTGGCGCGGGGTCAGGAGGACTTGGTCTCTGGCACAGAAGATCCGAGGACAAGTCCCATCACCCCCTCATAAATTGGAGAAGGGTGGGGTGCTCACCATCCAGGGCTGCAGGGAGAACCAGATGAGCAAAGGGCCTGGCCTGGGGAGCGCTCCATAGAAGTCCAACATGATCAGGAGGTGTCATTCACCTTGTCACTGTGATGATCCCTTCCTTTTTCTCCACCTCCTCACCACAGCTGCAGTGGGCAGCACCCTCCGCAGGGGGGGGTCTGGTGATATGCCTAGAGGCGGCTGTGACAGGGTTGGCCTGGGCCTGCTGGCTGGGGTGGGCTCCCAGGCCCTCCTCACCCCCAGGTCACCTTGGGGCTTGCTCCTCAGATAAGTCCTGATCAGAGCCAAGTCTCTCAAAACAGATTAATCGGGTGGCTCCATCCTCCTGTCCTCTCTGCCTTGGTAAACATTCCTGGTTTGTCCCTCTGTTTTGGCAGAGACATCCAGCAGGAGACTTTCCGGGCGGGCCACGCGCACTGGCGGAGCTTCTCGTTTGTCTACAACCACTACCTGTTCTCGGCCTGCTTCCTGGTCGTCGTCCTCTCCATCCTGCTCTACCTGCTGCGCCTGCGGCGGATTCACCGGCGCATGCTGTGGAGTGGCTCGGCATCCTCCCTCTGGATGGAGGAAGGCCTCCCCCCCCAGAAGATGGCTGGAGCCTTGTGAGCCGGGGCACAAGGGTCCGGGGAGACTCAGAAAGAAAAAGCCATTTTTGCCTCAGGGGTTCTTTTCATTTCTCCCTTTTTTTTTTTCCTCCCCATTTGGTCCCTTCAAATAACAACAAAACAATTTTTAAAAGATCTGCTTTCCCAGCAGTGTGGTGTTCATTTATTGTTGGAAACTGCTCAGGATGGGGAAGGCCGCGTTCTGCTGGAGTCCTCAGGACTCCTGGATGTTCTCATGGTGAAGGCACTTTGCTCTTGGGGCAAGGGTGGGGCTGAGAGGACTCTGCCGGCCCAGCCACTGTGGCCGTTGGGTGTCTATGTTGCGGACCCGCTGCTCTGAGATTGCCCTGAGAATGGTTTACAATCCCGAGCCTTCCAGAGGGCACAGACCAGGGCTGGGGGTGGGACAGGCAGTATGTATGCTCCTCTACATCTGCATGGTGTCTGTGGAGGCGTCGGATTTAAGATGTGTGCCCAAGGATGAGGAACCTGCTTCCATTTGGGACACTTGGTTCAAACAAAAGAAAGCAAGCTTCCAGATGGCTTCCGCTTCGTCCCCCTGGGGAGAAGGCCGCCCTTGACCCACCAAAAGCCACAATCCCCTTCCCCTCCCATCCTCGTGTCCCAGGGGCCCCTTTGGCGCTTTGCAGTCTGAGAAAGGTAGGGACTCGGAGAGTTCTTTGTCGCTGGTTTTTTGGGCCTGGCTCTTTCTCCCCGTTTTCCTTCTTTAAATTGATGCCTTGAAACTTGACTGAAGTGGCACTTACTTAAAAGCTGTATTTTTGCAGGGGAGAAACCCCAGCTGGTGGGGGGCTCTCACCCTGTTGTAATGAGATTGCATCAGCAAAACTCTTATAAAAACCTGAAGAGGAGAGTGTATGTTATTGACTTGGGGATGAAGAGCCTGTGGTTCAGATCCATTCTGAGAAAAGGGGAAAAAATAAGTGTGTGTGTGTGTATGTGTGTGTGTGTGTGTTTGTATGTATGTGTGCATATACACAAGTATTTTAAGAAAAATCAAATTAAATCCCAGCTGAATTCTAGGCCTCCAGCTGCATTCCCAAGTGCAGAGTTCTAGCTGTTGAAGCTTTTGAGTGTGTGAGCAAGCTCTGGCCCTAAAGTCCGCTCGCTTCCTGGAGTGAAGAGCTGTTCAGTGCATGGCCTGGGGAGCTCTATGGGTGGCAGGTGGCCCATCTCTCTGATTTCATTGTTCTTATCACCTACTTTTCCTTTCCATGAGTTTAAAGCAGGCAGCAAGTGGAGAATCCGGCAGTTGGACTGTTTGCCTAACAATTTGATAATGTTAAGTCAGATTTCCTTAAATGCTCTGTTGTCAAAAACATTGCATTATGAGGATAAAGTCAGCCCTCCCTGATGTGAATTCTCTATAAAGATGGAAGTCCCTGAAATGCAAAAATTGGCTAGAACATTCACCCCCAAACTTGGAAGTGAGCATTGGTGATTGCTATGGCAGGACATACCAGAGAGAATTCTGGGATACTTCCCCCATGTAGAACACATTAGATCTGGCTTCTGAAATGCTGATCACCTGGAGACCTTTGGGTGCTGGGACTCGGTCTTCCTGGTCAGAGAGTGGGATAAACCAGCCAGCTCAAAATGAGGGGGTCCCCAGAGCTGGAGCTGAGGCTAATTATTCCAGTGCACTAGCAAAAACAGCTTTCACAAAGGAAGGAAGAATTAATAAGGACTCCTTGTGTCCATGCCTGCTTTTTGGTATCGGGGATTGCACTTGCCAGTGAAACTTGAGCTAGAGCCTGCTGGTCCTTCGGTTACTGAAACCCTGGCTGGGCAGGCTTTCAAGATGGACACCACCTCTGTCGATGTCTCCGTTTATCAGGAAGGGTCCAGGTGGAGCATCTGTGGTTCGTGTAGATCCCACCGGGGCTGGAAACTTGAGCCCAAGTCAGCAGTATTTCATTGCCCTCTTCCCCTTCAGAGAGGTAAGCAAGAAGATGCCCAAGAGACCAGACCTAAATGTTATTTCCTCCTGGGTTTCACTACCTAATTTTGCTCCTTGGTAATTTTCCAGATGAATTTTCCAAGTAGCCAGAAAATAAATAGCAAAAAGGAATTTACATATAGTAAAAAAAATAAATAAATAAAAAGTCAAATGGAATCTATGATTGGAAATTTTGTTATCAACCCGTTTGTGCAAATAGAAAATGACATTATAGGTAATTGCCTTCCCTGGGTTTCACATTGCAAAAAATCAAATCTTAAAGCTCTAAAATTATTATGTTGGGCCCAAGGCTGGTGAATGGCCCACTATGAGTCTCTGCTGTGCTTTGATCATGACCCTTTGGAGTCATATTAGCAAACATTTTGAATAAATTTAAATTTTTTAAAAATTCCTGATCCATATAGCTATAGGTTTTGCCATTAAAGAAACGTAATTTTCTTGTAGAAATTTCCACCACTGTTTATTCAGGTTTCTTCAGGTAACTGCCCACCATGTTGTGTCAGAAGGTTTGATCTTGAGGTCCTGTTTTACAAACAACAAAAGGCAGATCAAATAAGGAGTAGGAGGAAGATGATACCAGCCAAAGACTGGCCAAAGTACTGTGGGCCAGTGGAAGCTAGAAGGAAGGAAGATCGGTTTCAGTCCTGTTGTGGAGAGTCCCTCAGTGAAGGCAGTTTCTGAAACTGTGCTAAGAGGGTCTGTTTATTTACAGGCCCTGGGTAAGGAATTATGAAAGCTTTTTACAACAAGCATGGCTTGGACATTGAAATGTGGCAACAGATTTATAAAGTGCTATTTTTTCCCTCTGATCTGCTGGCTGTGGTTTATTTGCATTTAAAAGTCAAGGCCACATAAAACAATTTAAGGCACAAGGAGGACTTAGAAGACAAGTATGATTTTCAAAATGTTTTTTAAAAACAACTCCATGGGTGAAGACCAAGTTAGCACCCTGAATTCCTTAGAATCAGCCGGAGTCAGGATAAGCAAAAGTCCTTGATCTTTAGGGATAGAAGTGAATTGGACGCAGAATCTCCATGACCTCCTTGTCTTCTTCTACCGCCAAAGTAAATCTGGCCTGTCTTACTCCACCCTCTGACCCTTCCCACAATTCTCTGTATATACCAAAAGATGGAACCAGCACAGAATAGTGGGAAGGGCCATTTTCCAAGCATATGCTAATAGAGTATTGTCCAATCGGTAGTTAGCCTTAAGTGCTTGGTTGTCCGATCCCAGTGCAGCAACTCAAGAGTTTCAGCCCTTTACATCCATGTTTGGTGGTAATGTTCAATGCTGTGAAAGTACATTAGGTATTTGGGTACTTAGGCCTGTGGCTTGGGACATTGGGTACCAAGGCTGTCTTCTTGCAATTCCAAGTGATGGGACCCACAAGGGAGAATTCTGGAACCTCTTAATGAAATGATAGAGTTTTACTACTGGGAATTGCAGAAACTGAGGGAGCGTGTTTAAAGTTGTTTATCAAATTGATGTTTGAAAGTTCTTTTGGGAAACTTTGAGGTGGGATCCCCACCAGATCCCTGTATCCTTTCATTTTCTGTGTTGTAGCATCTCCATATTGATACACTTGAATATACACTGATGGATGCTGAGAATAAAGTAGAAATTCATGATGTTACTTATGGCCTGGGTGTGGTCTGGAATCCTAGTAAGTGGAATAGATTTGGCCGGGTAGCTGGAATATCATCAAAACAGATAGCATTTATTGACAATTCTTTCTCATTTAAGGAGAGCCCAAATCTATGAGCAGAACCCCGGAATTCCGGGCATATGTACTGGATCTTTAGATTGGAGGGGGGGAGGTTTACAATTGCAACCTTATACATACTTTTATGAATTTCTGAGTATAAGTAATGAGTTCTGTTGGGTCCTGGAGGTTCTAAAATTTCCAGTATGGAAATCAAATATTCTGCAAGGAGAAACTCCAGGGCTTGCTGACTACTCTCATTCCAACAAAAAACAACATACATTAAGATAATTTTACATGAGAGTTAACTGGAAGGTTCCAAATCATTCCAAACATAAGATTTCTTCTTTTAAGAAATCCATCCTTTTTTTAATTCCCCAAATGTTAAATTCATCACCATTTCATAAGCAAAATCTAGTCGTCTTATTGAAAATGGTACCTAGTAAGATGAAGCTTTCTTGTCTGTACTTGTATGAAGATGATGGTGCTTAAAGCTGCCTTCAATTACACAGCATCCCTAAGGGGAACAGAAAGGGCAGGAGCAGGGATGAAACATCAACAGGATTTTGAATAAGTCGAGATTGAAGCCAGATCATGAAGTGAGGGATCTAGATGAGGTGATCTAGGAGTTACTTTGCTCAGAAAGCTTTGAAACTTCCACGTAAGACTTGATTCCACTAGAGACGATTTTCACTTTCTATATATTCACGAATAACGTGTTTAGGTGTGTATGTACACACACATAAACACTCAAGCAGGTAATTTTCTGGTTATATAATATAAAAGATGACGGAGATAGGGACTGATAAAGCTCCCCCGGAATGCCCCTTCAAACAACTTTAAAATAGCATCTCCAATCGAATTCAGGAACAACAGGAGAAGGCCGAGGCAGAAGGAAGGATAATTTTGGGAGAGGAAAAAGGTGTTTATCTGTGGACTGCTCCAAAGTCAACCCCAGTCCTGCTGCTCATATCACAAAGAGCTGAAGTGTTCAAATAAATCTTGTTGAATTACTACTTTGAAAACACTGCCATGCCTAAACAGATTCTTTTGTTTTATGATAGATAAAATGTGAAGACAAAACTTAATATTCCTGAAATGGATAACCTTTATTTTTCTACTTGAATGTAGTAAAGTTTCTGTTTGTTTGTTTTTTTTTAATTTTTATTTTTTAATAATTATAACTTTTTATTGACAGAGCCCATGCCAGGGTAATTTTTTACAACATTATCCCTTGCACTCACTTCTGTTCCGATTTTTCCCCTCCCTCCCTCCATCCCCTTCCCCAGATGGCAAGCAGCCCTATACATGTTAAATAGGTTACAGTAGATCTTGGATACAATATATGTGTGCAGAACCGAACAGTTCTCTTGTTGCACAAGAAGAATTGGATTCAGAAGGTAAAAATAACCCAGGAAAAAAATAAAGTGCAAACAGTTTACATTCATTTCCCAGTGTTCTTTCTTTGGGTGTAGTTGCTTCTGTCCATAAAATTTCTGTTTGTAATAACTGGCCCTTCTTGACATGACTGATACAGCTACGAAATGTTTTGTGTTACTTTTAATTAATTCTTGCGCCTAATGGTAGGACATAGCCCTAATTTTCTAAGCTTCATCACCCCCCTCCCAATGCCCATGTACTCCCATACATCAAAAAGCCTGTGATCTTCCACAAGGGCTTAGGAAGAGGAGAAAAAAGGCACACGTCACTTTTACATTCAAACTGACTGATGGCAAGGTCATGTGAAGATAAAGGGAAGACTAAAACAGGCCCCCGAGTTCCCTGTAGCTTAGCCATGAACAACCATATCAGAGTGAAATGCAATCCTTTTAAAAGACTTAGCCGGCACAGAATGTCAGAGGTAGCCTGTCATCAGGTCTAACAAAGTTTTTCTGTTGGTGTTCATTTACTCAGCTTTGTATTTAAAAACAAACAAACCAGCTTGGCCCTTCACTCAATACTTGTTTCTCTCTGCAGGCCCATTAAGGCAGGATGGAGGCCCTTTTTGCTGTGTGGCCTTCATCCCTGACCCACCTTGGCAGGTGCATGACAGCTCAGCTTCAGAGCCCCTCGGCCACTTGACCCACTCAGCCAAGACCCGAGTCCCAGGGGCGCTTTCTAAAGCCCAAACAAGAGGCCGGTCAGTGGAAACACTGGTTCTTCCTCAAGGATTTTCACTGAGAATACTTGAAGATATAGCTCAAACTGTAATGATGAATGGCAAAAAATCGCAGCATAAACACAAACCCACAAGGTGGAGGTTTAAAAAAGGTTTGGTTTGGGGCAGGATTTGGAACAGGATTCCTGTTAAATCAACAAATGTTTGGGGGCAGCTCCTCCTTTGGTCTTGAGGAAAGGGGAAATTAGCTAAAGTCCCAATTGGTCTCAATTTTTTCCCTTTGACTCCTAGGTTTATAATTCTCAGCAGTGATAACAGCAGCTTTCCCTTTGAGGATTCCCAGTGCTGCTTGTGTAATCCCGACTGCCAGCTCTCTGTCCACTCCCACAGTGCCTCAGACACATTTTGCAGGTGAGAAAACTGCAGGTAAGTTCATTTTGTGGGTCTCTGATTATCACCTTTCCCAGTACCCTCTCAGTTCTATCAGAGGAGTGGTTACAACTTGGGGCTCTAGGATGAGCAGCGTTTTGGCCCCCTAGCCAGCACAATTGGCACCTTGTCCCCAAACAGTGTTTTCAAACACAATAGCACAGGATACCTATGGGGGACATCCCGGCAATATCCCATCTCCTCTGTTTCTCTGCCCAGTTATAGAGTGAGTCAGAAGCTTCCTCCGACAGAACTCTGCATTTCAGGCTCAGATGGGGCCATAAACCCAAGCTCTTCCATAGCCAGTGGTTGTGTAGTTTGAACAGGAGTCATCTGACTTCAGATTATCTACCTCGAGGCACAAGATTGCTGGTGCCCAAAGGAGGGCAGAGATCCAAGGGATCTGGAGGAACCGTCGGGGCAGAGGGACACCAGAGGGCCAGCAGCAGTGGTGAGATGTCCCATTGGTCTGCCTGGCCCCTGGCCGAGGACTAAGTGGGAATGGGGGAAGAGAAGCCCATCTCCCATACTCTAGGAGACAGACAGTGGAGAACCTTCCAGATCAGGGAGTAGAATCCTTTGTCACCCCAAGCATCTCAGTGATCTTGGCCAAGTCAATTGAACTCTCTCCTCTGGCCACTTGGGATGGGAGTCTCTAAGGTCCCTTCACTCTGTGGTACCTGTGAGCCTCTTCCTGAGGCGGCCGGCCTGCATACACCCCAGGCTGGGAACCAGAACAGCAGGAGGTGCACAGGGAGGTGGAGCATGGGAAGGAAGCCTAGTGCTCAGAGCTAATTGGGCTAATTGGGCTGTGTAGCCAGATGCTGCCACCCAGTAGCCGGCTCTCTCTCTGACTCTTGGTTGTCTTCCCTTACTCTTCCATGAGTTCATTATCATACTATTGAAGGGACCTTTCCAGCCTCAGTTTTACAGATGAAGAAACTGAGGTCCAGAGAGGAAAAGTTATTTGTCCAGGATTAGTTAGTGGTATATAATATAATTAGTTACTGAGCTGCAGTAGCAGCTTTTCAGGCACTGATAATTTCTGTGGTGTCCATGAGGGACAGCACGCTTGTGCTGTCCCTATCTCAAGTGGATAGAATGCTGAAGAGAGACCTGAGTGCAAATCTGGCCTCAGCCAAGCCACTTCACTCCATTTGCCTCAGTTTCCTCATCTGTAAAATAAGCTGGAGAAGGAAATGGTAAGCCACTCCAGTATCTTTGCCAAGAAAACCTCAAATAAGATCAGGAAGAAGCAGTTTTGAGTTCCAAATTCAGTGCTTTCCTCCTTCCCTCACTTTCCCCCTCCCTGATATGGTAAGCAGATATAGGATATGCATGTACAATTATGTAAAGCATTTCCATATTTGTCATTTTGTACAAGAAGACTTGAATAAAAGAAAAAATGAAAGAAAGAACGGGACACAAAACCATGCTTCGGTCTGTATTCAATCTGTTATTTTTCTGGAGGTGATAGTATGCTTCATCATTAGTCCTTTGGGATCCACTCGGATTAAGTCATTCACAATTCTTCAACGAACAATATTGCTGTAAGTGTATAATTGTGTGCTGATTCTGTCCACCTCACTCAGCGTCAATTCATGTAAGTCTTTACAGGTTTTCCTGAAGTCATCCTGCTTTGTCATTTTTTACAGCATGATAATATTCCATATAATCATGTACCACAGCTTGTTTAGCCATCTACTAATTGACGAGCGTCCCTTTGATGTCCAATTCTTAACCACCACATAAAAAGCTGCTGTACATAATTTTGTACAACTAGATCTTTTCCCCTATTTTTAAATGTCTTTGGGATACAAACTAGTAGCAGCAATCCTGAATCAAAATGTTTGCACAGTTTGATTGTCCTTTGGGGTTAGTTCCAAATTGCTCTCCAGAAAGGTTGAATCAGGTGCATTAATGTCCAAGTTTTCCCATGTCCCCTCCAGCATCCATCATTTTTCTTTTTTTCTTTTTCTTTGTCATTCTGAGAAGTGTATAGTGGTACCTCAGAGTTGTATTAATTTGCATTTCTCTGATCAATAGTGATTTAGCACATTTTTTATATGACTATAGATAGCTTTGATTTCTTGGTCTAAATCTTGCCTTGTTCATATTTTTCTGATTATCTATCAATTGAAGTATGACTTGTATTTTTGTAAATTTGACTCATTTGTCTATATGTTTAGAGGCCTTTATTAGAGATACTTGTTGCAAAATTCTGCCCTTCCCTCAGTTTTCTGCTTTCCTTATAGTTATGGTTGCATTGATTGTGTTTGTACAAAAAACTTTTAAATTTAATGTAATTAAAAGTATCTATTTTACATATTGTAATGCTGTCTATCTTTGGCCCTAAATTTTTTCCTCACCCACAAATCCGACAGTTAAATTATTTCATGCTCTCTTAATTTGCTTATCGTATCACCCTTTACGTGTAAATCATATACCCATTTTGATCTTATCTTGGTATACAATGTGAGATATTGATCTATACCTAGTTTCTGCCATATTGTTTTCCATTTTTTCCAGCAGTTTTTGTCAAATAATGAGTTTTTGTTCCATAGATAATTAAATAAGTTCCCTTCTTCATCCTTAATCTTTTCCTTTCCTGCTCCTTCCATCTACTAACTCTTATTGAAATTTGTCTTTCCCCTGATGACATAGCATCCTGGTTACTCTTGCCAATACTGTCCTTGTCTTCTTTCCTCAGGCAGAGAGTTGGAATAGTCCTTGCTCTCCAGATTTTCACCCTGCCTCCATCACTCAGTAGCCCCTCTTCCTTTAAAATTCATCCTATTCCTAACTCCCACCCAATCAAAATCTTGCGATGTATTGTCTACAGATCCCCATGGCACTCCCCTTCCTTTCTCATTGAATTCAGGATCTGGTTTATTGTTTTTGTCTCCTCCCCAACTCCTGCCTCATGCTAGGGCTCTCCTTCAAACTCTCAGTTCTTCAGCCTACTCACTTGCCATGAGTGGGAATACCTCCACCTCACCTCAGCCACACACAAAGACAGTCCCACCTTTGATTTTGCCATCACTCACAAATGTACCCCTTCTATCTTAAAGAACTCTGATACCCCATATCTAACCATAATTCATTGGATTTTCGCCTTTTCTTAAACCTTCTCTTACCAAACCCTGCCCTCAATCCACACAATCCCTTGACCCCTCAGGCCTTTCCCAAGTCATTTCCCTCGCACTTGCCGCTTTCTCTCGTTTCTCCACCTTAACTCCTTGAAGAACAGATTCGACTTTATCCTTTCTTCCTCTCTTGGATTCCTACCTTCCTTGTCATAGGGCTGATCACAGCCAGCCAAGTCTCAGGCTTGGATCCCTCCCACTTGCCTCTGCCCCTCCACATGAGCTCCTGAATGAAGATGAAAAAAGTCACGTAACCATTCTGACAAAGTCAACAATATCTTGATGTTCTATAACCTTGGCCCAGCCCTCACTGCTGATAGGCAATCCTTCTATCTGTCTCTTCACCTCATGATCTCATTCTCCACAGTGGCGCTTCCAAACTTTCCATTCCTCAGCGAGCTTCCTATGGTTTCTCCTACCACCGCCCTCTCATTGGAAACCCTTGCCTCATATTTTCAGAAAAAAATTAAATCTATTGGGGCAGCTAGATGACACAGTGGGTAGAACATCGGCCCTGAAGTCAGGAGGACCTGAGTTCAAATCTGGTCTCAGACACTTAACACTTCCTGGCTGTGTGACCCTGGGCAAGTCACTTAACCCCAATTGCTTCAGCAAAAATAAAATTAAATCTATTTACCTCTTCCCAGCTATATCAGCTATCACTCAGGTGCTTCTGCTACCACCTCCTCCCTGTCTCATGGGATAAGGTACCCTTACTTCTCACCAAGACCAACTCTTCTACTTGTTAAAGGATCCCTTTCTTTCCTCCAATGGCTCCTATTTTACTCCCCAATCATTCTCCTGCTTTCAATTACTTTGAATCTTTTCCTCTTTAACTGGCTCGTTCTTTATTACCTACAAACATGACCATGAAAAAAAATAAACCCATTTAATCCTTCTATCCCTGCTAGCTCTATCTCTTCTGACCTTTGTTGCTAAACTCCTGGAAAAGGCCGTCTACAACAGCAGCCTCTGCTTTGGCTCCTCTCACTCTGTTCTTAGCCCCACCCTAGCTAAACTTGTCATTCCCTAGGAGCTGCTCCCTTTGTTTCCGAATCTGGCTTTGTCTCGGTCCTCCTTCCACTTGCTCTCTCTGCAGCCCTTGGTACTGCAGACCCCTTTCCTCCTCCATATTGCCTTGACTTCCCAAGGTTTCATAGCCAGTGTAACACACACACACTCTCTCTCTCTCTCTCTCTCTCTCTCTCTCTCTCTCTCTCTCTCTCTCTCTCTCTCTCTTTCTCCAAGGCCAGTTTTCTCTGCAAAATCTAACAAAAGTATTCATGTTAACTATGGGGGTAAAAGCATGTAGGGAGGGATTGTTTCATTCTTCGTGTTTGTATTCCCCTCGTTTGCTAACTCATTATATGGCAGTAACTAGACCCCATTTCACTGTTACAGTGCCTTTTCCTAAACCTTCTCTTACCTCTCATGCAGGTCGGTACCTTCTCTGCAATTTAGCATGCCAGAGAGATTCTGGGAGATTTCAGGTCCCTTCTAGGTCCAGAATCATGATCTAAAGACAGACCTCCAGACACCCCAGCTCAGCCTGACCCTGGCCTCCTGTCCCACTGAGGCTTTTACTTGATGACTGTTTCCCCCCTTCTTCTGCTGACCTACTTCTGAAAGCCTCACTCAGCTTCTGGGGATGGAACCCGGTAGGAAGAAAAGAAGTTTGCCCCAGAAGTCCAGGGACACACGTCCGGGGACCAGGCGTAGCCTCTTCCTGGCTCCCTACTTCCAAACTTCCCATTTCCCCAAACATTGAAGGAAAGCCTTGGAAAAACCCACAGGCTCTTGGTTCTATTGCTGAGGCAGCTCTAAGTTCTTGTCCGGCTCTGACACGTCATCTTCCATGAGTCAAACAGTGACCTTAGACAACCCTGCTTTACCTGCTCCGTGGACAAGCATTCTTTCCAGAGGATTGTCGCGGCTTTCATTGGGCCAGTGGCTGGCAGGGATGGCGGAGGCAGCCACATACCGGCCTCGGCTGGCCTTCCATCAGCCTCTGAGAAAAAGCTTCCGTTGTTGTCTGGATCGGCTTCCCATCTCCAGCTCTGTCTCTGTCTCTGTCTCTGACTATCTCTTTCTGTCTCTGTCTCCCCTCTCCTCTCTCTGTCTGTCTCTGTTTCTGTCTGTCTCTCTGACTCTGTGTATGTCTTTTTCTCTCTGTCTCTGTCTCTCTGCCTCTCTGTCTCTGTTTCTATTCCTATCTCTGTCTCTCCCTCTCTGTCCTGTTTCTGTCTCTGTTTTTCTCTGTATCTTTTTGTCTCTGTCTCTCTGTTTCTTTCTCTCTGTTTTTGCCTCTTTCTGTGTGTCTCTGTCGATGTCTATTTCTGTCTCTCCCTGTCTCTCTTTGTCTTTCCCTCTCTGTCTCTCCCCACTCTCTCTCTGTGTCTCTGTCTCCCCCACCTTCGTGTCTCTTTCTGTCTGTTTCTCCATCTCTATCTCTGAGTCTCTCTCTCTCTGTCATACACACAGATATACATATCACTCAGTCTCTCCCTCATCCTCTGTTTTTCCCCATCTCTCCCTCTTCATCCTCCCCCACCTTTCTTTCTCCATCTCTCTGCATTTCCTCCTCTCTATCTCCTCCATTTCTCCACCATTCCCCTCCCCCAATACTCTGCTGAATCCCATCTGGATCAGGCCCTTCCTTTGGGAGAAGGTAGCCAGACCTGGCAGGATCAAGGTGTCTGGCCCCATGGGCCGACCAAAGCCTGCTTTTCTAATTTTCTTTTCCTTTCTTCCTGCAGCTGTTAGCACAATGTCTCTGCTCGCTTTCTTCTCTTCTCCCACTGATGTAAGAACAATTTAGGGACACGGTTGCCTAATGCGGGGTCAGAGCTGGCCCTTAGCGGAACCTTGAAGCCAGTAGGATTCCCATTCCCAGTTTTTCAGGGTCTTCGTCAATTCCTAAAGTTTCCCTGAGATCTTCTGCTAATGGGGGTGCCCCTTTTTGGCTGAAGTCACACCACCCTCTCCACCCTCAGCCCCGAATGGGATAGAGGATTGTTCTGGAGTCTGAGGGCTTGGGTTGGAATCCTAATTCCACCATTCCCTTGTTTCTTGTTTGCTCCGAGGAGTCTAAGTCCCTCACCCGAGGTCACAAGACAAAATGGCTCCTCGGCAAAGATGGGAGAGAGAAGGGCGCTTGCCTTCTTGCTCCAAAGAGGCCCCTAGCTCTGCCTCCGTGTTCCTGGCAGGGCGCAGTTCTCCCACCCTAGAAAGGGATCGGCCTTTTTCTCTTGCCCCCTCAAGAGTCTTTCCGCATGACACTCAAGGGAAGAGCTGCTTAAAGCTCAGGTGGGACTCACAGCTGGGGTCTCCTCCAAAAGGGAGGTCACTTCCAGTGTATTGGGCAGACTGGGCATGGGGTGGCTGTTTCCTTCATACAACAGACACACAAATGCAGACTGCCGGTGATTTGGACGAGAAGCTATGACTTCCCAGGGAGGTTGATGCTTGAAGCACAGAGAGGTAAGCTGTACCCTCTGAAGTCAAAATGCTGAATTAGCGGTCCTCCCTCCCCCTGGCGCCCCATTATCCAACTGGCTTCCTCAAGGTCCACCTTCTGTCAGCCAGGGAGTAAGCTCCTGTCCCTTCAGTGGTCATCAGCCCAACCCCCTTGCAGGGCTGTCCCCTCCTGGTGGCCTTGGTCCTCTCTGAGAATTAGGGAGCAGGCAGGAGTGCCCATGCTGGCTGCTTCCTGGTTCCAGACTTTCTCCCATGCTCAGAGGGAGAAGCACAAAGGCCAAAGAAGCAGCCCAAAGGATGCGTGGCTTCCCTATGGCGTGGATTTATTCCAGGCCCCATAGCTGCAGGGTGCAGAAGAGTGGGGAGTCCCAGCTAGAGCAAGGGGCATGCTGTGAGTTCTGGAGAAGGAAAGGAATAAGAGAGAGGAGGAGAGGAAGGAAGGCTGGGGAAGAGCACCCGAGGTGGAATCCCACTTTTTATGGCTTGTTGAGTGAGTCATTCTCCTTTACCCAGAGATCAGTCTTTGCTGCCTCCCTCCCCATCAACTTCTCCCTCCTCCCTTTCTCAACATGGAGAGCCAGGGAACGATTGCATCAGCCAGCACACACGGGGCACCGGAGAGAGTCAGGGCCAGCGTGGCATTGGAAGAATCCAGTTCCGGGCATGCTTGGGGTGTTATCTAGCCAGAGCCATTGGCAGGGGCTGCCCCTGATCGGACTGAATGGCCTCTGAGGTCCCTTCTCATGAATCTATGGTCCTTTGATCTCTGGTCCCTATTTAGGTTATATCCACCTTCAAGTCCCATTTGCAGACCCATTTCCCCCAACAAGCCTTCCTTGACCATCCTGGCCAACGCAACAAACATCTAATTGGCAAGCGCCTACAATGTGCTGGCACACAGTAGGTACTTAATAAGTGCTTGTATGCAAGACATGTATGCAATCATTTGAGAGAGTGTGTTCGATTAAAGAGATAAGAGAAAGTTTCTTTTAGGATAGGAGTTCGTAATTTAGGGTACATCCCTAGAGGTCAAGAGAAGTTTGTCAAGGGGGCATGAGCAATATGTTAAAAAATAACTATACAAAACCATTTCCATATGAAAGTTAGTTTTCTTATTTTATATTTAATGCCCATGATTAACTCTAGAATTTATTTCTTGTTATATCGAATAGGAAACACAGGAAGGTTAGCTGAAAGCCAAGGGGCACAGAGTCCACAAAAGGTTGGCAACCCCCCTATAGAAGGCGGCTGCTTGGTGGAGACTCGAAGAAGTCCAGGGATTTGAGGATATATGGATGACAAGGGGGTGCCTTCCAGCCACAGAAGCCTCCTGGGAGAGGAAAGGGGAGCATGGAAGGCCGAGTCCACACAAAATTAAGGAGCCCAGTCAGGGAGGAACACAGCTTGTCCGATGGGGAAGAGCAGGCAAGACTCCTAGAAGAGTTGGCTGAAACCTCGGCGGCCCATTCAGGTTTGAGCACCAAGCCGAACAAGGTGCATTTTATCCTAAAGGTCATAAGGAGGTCCCACAATTCTTGAGTCAGAGCAATGGGGTCACACTGGTGCTTTGGGAAGGCCGTTTTGGCAGTTGGTGAGAGGAAGACTTTGGGAGACTGGCATAGAAGCAGAAAGCGGCTAAGAGTGTGGGCAAAAGGTGACCAGGCTCTGACGGAGATGACGTGGCTCCGTGAGTACGGAGACGGTGCCGTAGAATTCACAAGTCTTGGCAACTGGCTGTGAGTGTAAGGGAGAGCCAGGAATGGCTCCAAGGCTGGGAACTTGGGTGGCTGAAGAATGAGTCCACAAAAGAAAAAAGAGTTTGTGAGCGGGCTGGGGTGAGGGAGGGCAACACATGCCTTTGCATGTGGTGAGTTTGAGATGCCTGTAACCGGAGAGGTCCACCAGGCAGAGGTGGTGTGGCTAGAGCTCTGGAGAGAAACATGGAGAGAGAGAGCCTCTCTGTCCTCATCAGACCTCATCTGTATAATGGGTTTAGGGCAGAACATGGTTTAGAAAAACTTGGATAAGCTGCAGAATGGCCAGGATGGAGGGCATCCAGGATGATCCATGTCATAGAAGGATCAGCTGAGGAGTCAGTGTTGCTTAACCTTGGGAAGAGAAGGCTCAATGTGAGTTGGCAGGAGGGATAGAAAGGAGCCCACATTCAGTTCAGTGATTCTAGGACTATTGGAGAGAAGAGACTTGCTCCCGGTGGGCCCTGACTGCGGAAACAATGGCTACAAAGAAGCCAGTTTAGGCTGGACTTAAGGGGAGAAGTCCCCCTGATTTGAGCTGTTTCCAAGTGAGCCTTGGGGTGGGGGCGTCACTTAGCCATGTTTACAGCCACCCTCTATTTGCCCTTAGTATAGAAATCTTTGTTTCTGTTTACAAAGGCAAGCCAGTGGAAAGGATCAGAATTTTCACCAGTGGCAGCAAACTCACCAGTATCCGTGTGCAACTCTAGGCAAGTCATTTAATTTCCCCATGCCTCAGTTTTCCCATCTGTACAATGAGGAGATTGAACCCAAGTCCTCTCAGCTCTTTTCTAGTTAGAAGGCTGTGTTTGAGCCTCTGGTCATCCTAGCGGGATGGGAAGGCGGAGGAAAGGGGCCAAGTCTAAAACATGGAAGACCCTGGCGTGTTACTGTAGGAAAAGACAATCTCGGGTTGGAAGGAAGACTAGGGCCCGCACCCTCCATGGCTGGAACACCGGCTGTTAGACAAAGCGCCGTTAGCTGCCCTCCACCTGGGGAGCCCGGGAAGTTGGGGGGTCCTGGGCTGAGGGTTGTCGCTTTCGAGCCGGAAGGGACCCCAAGCCAGAGAATCCAGGCCCTTCCTTCTGCTGACAAAATTAAGTGACTGATCCCTAGATCGAGAAATCGGGTTGAGGGCCGGCTTGAACACATCCGAGGGACATTGCACCCCTTCCCAGGCCTCGGTTGTCTCCCCTGTAAAACGTGATGGAGGAGGAGGATGTCCCCGCCCCAGCATCCGCTCCAGGGGAACGGGAGCGAGCCGTGCAGGTGGAGCTGATGGTCACTAGGTGGCGGCAGGTCCAAAGCTGAGTCTCCGGATGAAAAGTCCGGTCTAGTTGGGGTTGTCCCACCCCGGCTCCCAGCCTCCGCCACCAGCTTCTCGTAAGGTTTACAAAGCGGGAGAAAGAGCTACGGACTTAAAAGTCAGAGAGACCCGGCACTTAGCAACTGGGTGTGTGTGTGGGTCTCTTGGAGCTTCTGTTTTCTCATCGCAAAAATGGGGGTGATCCTAGTACCTGCCTCCCTGGGCGGACCAAGGGCTCCCGGGAGCAGTAGCCTTTAACTTGGACTACAAGAGCAGGGATTTTGCAGAAATACATTCCCGGCTTTGGGAGATGTGGAAGCCTTGACATTGCGGGCGGAAGCGCCCAGCACGGCGCCCAGAAGTAGTTAGTGCTCCGTAAATGCTCACTGACTGATCGGGGCGTGAAGAAAGCGAAGCCGGATGGGAATCAAGCTTGGAATAGATAAGTCTGAAAAAAAAAGTTGGTTGTGTCATATGGTGGAGGGTCTTAAAGGCTAAGCAGAGAAATATATACTTTCATTGGGAGGCAGTAGGGAGAGACTTTTGAGCAGGGGAGTAACACGGCCAGAATCACAGAATCTGGTTCCTCAGAGACGTCTCATCCAATCTCCAGCAGCATATTGGCCAAGCGGTGGTCCGTCCTTTTCTTCAACGCCTTCATGGAGGAAGAGTCCACTAATAATAAACACGGCTTCATTTCCATAGAGCTGAAAGGCTTACAAAACATTTTACATGTTATCTCATTTGGGCTTCAAAAAGGCCCTGGAAATAAGCATTATTATAAACCCCCTTTTATAGATGAAGAAATTGAGATGCAGAGAGCTTAGATGACTTGCCCAAGATCATCCGTTAGTGTGTAGTGAGGCAGGTTTTGAATCCCCAGTGAATATTTACTTGCCACCCAGCTTCTTGTTGTTTTTCTAAGATGACCTTTCCACTTCTGGACAGCTTGAATCATTAGGAAGTTTTTCCTGACTCCCGGCCCAGATCTGCCTCTCAACAGCTCGAGCCCTTCTGGATCTGTCTTCCGGGACCTTCCAAGGAACAGCCATCCAAAGACAGCTATCGTGTTTCTTCCAATCCTTCTCTTCCTGGCTTAAATATCCCCGTGTCCTTCACCTCATCCTCACGTAGCTCTTAGGGGCTCAGAGCCCTTGTCATCCTGGACCTTCCCTTTGGGGCTCTCTCCAGCTTGTCCAACTTGTCTAAGATGTCTACGCCGACCACGATAGTCCTACCGGGACCTGATTGTGGCAGAGGATAGAGTGACCGGGGCTTCCTCCTCTCTGAACTCTCTGCCTCCCTCAACACATTCTAAGCCTGTCTTCACTTGCCCAGCTGCCATTGGCTCCCATTCTCCAGGCAGACCACAAAAATCCATCAAAAACCATGCTTTAGTCAGACTTCCTCCATCTCTCACTTGTGAGTTTTAATTTAGTTTTTGACCCCAACTGTATGACTTTACCCTAATTCCTATCAAATCTCACCTTAATAGATCTGACCAATCATCTGATGCCTTGAATTCTGGGTCTGCTACCCAGTGGATCTGGCAACTTTGTGCCCTTTGCAGATTTGATGAGTATAATATCGATGCTTATGTCCAAATCATTAATAAAGGCTAATCACCAGTCTTTGGAACATTCGAATGAAATCTTCATGATAAGCTGAAGGGCAACTGTGAATAAATGCACAGATGAAAGGATGAAATAATACTAGGCAGTTAAACATTTATTAACCACCTACTATGTACCCACTTCCGGGGATACAAAAGACAAAATTCAGTTCTTGCCCTTAAGAAGCTCATATTCTAATAGAGAAACACAACACAGGAAAGGGGGAAAGGGGAGGAAAGTTATCGAGGGATAAGAATATGGGGGAGATATGATGTAGCATTTAGACTCATTCTGTAGTTGTTTGCTCACATTTTTGTTCTTCTTCCCAGGTTATTTTTACCTTCTTTCTGAAACTGATTTTTCTTGTGCAACAAGAGAACTGTATAAATATACATACATATATTGTATTTAACATATACTTTAACATGTTTAACATATATGGGACTGCCTGCCATCTAAAGGAGGGGATGAAGGGAAGGAGGGGAAAGTTGGAACAGAAGTTTTTCCAAGGGTCAATGTTGAAAAATTACCCAGGCATATGTTTTGTCAATAAAAAGCAATAATTATAAAAACAAACAAACAAAGAAGAAAGTTATATTAGCATAAAAAACTTTAAAAAATACAAAAAATAATAATATGGAGGAGATGTTCTGAGAAGCCTAGTGGGAAGTGAAGTCTTCCTAAAATGGAGATTATAGGGGCAGCTCTCCATCCTCTAATCACAGGAAGGAGCCCAGGAAAGACTGCTGATGGAGGTGTGAATACCAGGACTGAAGTGATCTTCTGGGATGAAGAACTTCCTGGGGAATGATGGAAAAATCCCGAGGAATGCAGCCGGGTGGCGAGGGAAGCATGAGGTGCTTGCTCAATGCTAAGCACTGTGCAGAATGCTGGGAAAACAGAAAAGCCAGACAGATCTGGCTTTCAAGGAGCTCCCATTCAGGCCAAGGAGACCAAGGAGCAACAGGGCTTGGGGATGTAGGAGCAAAGCGGATGGTCAGCCTGGTTTTTCCCTGTCATTTCAGGGGATAAAACTCCATCCATCGAACTGCTATTGACTAAAATCCTAGATGTGGAGCTTGAAAATCCTCCAGGCCGCCCCTTCCATTCGCAGATGAGGAAACAGATGTTTCCTCCTAAAGGTCTGCCCGGGCAACCAAATCAGAACCCGGAGCTGAGAGCAGCTTTCTGGCTGAGAAAAAAGATTCTGTCGGTGGCGTCCCGAAGGGGTCCCGACTCAAAACCTTGCTTAAAAGCGCCAGAACCATCGCAGAGTTCTCTTCTCATCCTGCAGATAAGGAGGATCAGAGCGCCTCGGAGAGGTGGAGCAAGCTCTCAGCATTCACACGGCTAGGAAGGGAACCCAGGTGTTCTGGCTCCAGATGCAGTGCGCAGCCAGAACTGGACAGATCGATGAACCGCAGGGCTGCGAGCCCTGGGTCCCTAAGTGCCCCAGTGTGCCCGGATCACTTCCCAGACCTGAGTTCCAGTTTGCCTAGCTGTAAAATGGGGATAATCAACCAATGAAGAAACATTTATTCACCTCCTTCTCTATGCCAGTCCCTGACTTATGTGCAGGTGACAAAGACTGGAGTTAACCCGAGTTCAGGGTGCTGAGACAGAGCTGAGGAGGGGGCCGTTCCGGGGCTGACGGGCAGCTGGCGCCCCCCTCCCAGAGGAGGTGAGGAGGGGACTTTCTAAGTCTCATCGGAAATGGGAAGTTGGGTCCTTATCAGCAGAGCGACGGCCAGCGGGGATGGTCCACGACCCCCGGGGTAGAGGAGTGGGGAAGGGGTAGGGGGCGCCCCGATCCCTTCCTTCCTTTCCCCTCCCCTGGCCGGCCTGTGCTGGGGCTCGGGGAGGAGCGGCCCAGCGGAGGAGTTAGAACAAAAGGGGGCCGGGACTGGGCAGCCAGGCGGCGGGCCTGGGCTGGGAAGGGGGTGGGTCCGGGGAGGGGTTTTCGGGGCGGCGCCAGTGAAAAGGAGCCGGAGGGCGCGGGCGCCAGGGTAGCCAGGGCAGCAGCAGCGGCGGCGGCCACCGAGGCAGCGGCAGCGGCGCAGCTTCGCGGAGGGGCCAGAGCTCCCGGAGCCGGCGGGCGGACCCTGCTGCTACTGCCCCGGCAGCCCCCGCAGCTACGGCCCCGGGCGCTTCGGGGAGCGGGGAGAGCGCGCAGGAGCGCGGGAGACCCTAACCCGCCCGGCGGTGGGGCAGAGTCGGGGGGCGGCCGGAGCGCGGCGTCCGCACCTTGGGTAAGTACCTGTGCCCAGACCCCCACGGCCCCACCCCAGAGGGGCGCGCAGAAAGTGGGGGCGCCGGAAAGAGGGGCAGCGGGGCGGGGAGAAGGCGCGTGAGTGCTAGAACCGCAGAATGCCAGGGCTGGGCGGAAGGGGTCCAAGAACAGTTTGTCCCAACGTGCTCCTTTTGCAGATGGGGGAAACTGAGGCATCGAGAGGCGTCTAAACTAGAGTTAGAGCTTGAAGTGACGGCGGAATGCATCCCTTTTAATCCCCTCATTTAACAGATGAGGACACTGAGGGACCAGGGTCACGCGACCAGTCGCCTTCTCCCAGACGGTCCTTGCTTCTGGAGCCCCCGCCTCACTTGTGTCACTGAGCATCCCTTGCTCCCTTCAAGACTGAGCGCAAGCGCCACTTCCTCCGGGAAGCCTTTCCGACGTCCCCAGGCGCGGGCGCCGCTGCCCCTCACCTGCGGTTACTTTCTCTCTATTTCTCCCGTGGATGTGCGGATGTTCCCCGCGGGGAAGCTCCTCGAGGGCCGCGGCTGCGGCGCAGAGCCCGGAGCAAGCAGGGCTTAAACCCAGACTTGCTGGGGGATCCTAATGCCCCCGGGGCTCCCTCCCCGCCGCTTGGGTGGGTGGGACTGCCAGAGGGGAGGGCTGGGACTGCCCCCCCCCCCGCGGGGTCCCACGTGTACACAGATGCACACGCCCTAGACGGCTGACACGGGCGGCACGCACGCACGCCACACACACACATGCACGCACACACTCACTCACACGCTCCGATCTCTGGACCAGTTAATCCCTTCACTGGCCCCTACCCAGAAAAGTAGCAGAAGTAAAAGAAGAGGGAAGCCGGGGTCTGTGGGGGAAACTGAGACCAGGATCGGACCACGTGAGGGTCTCAGCTTTGCCTCTGGCCGTGGCTGAGTCAATTTCCTCGTCTATAAAGAAAGGCCGTTAATTGCTGGGGGAGGCTCCTTGGAGGTGGCTGGGAAGGCTCCTTGGAGGTTGCTGGGAAGGCTCCTTGGAGGCCGACGTCCTCTCCTGGAACTCCAGCCCAAGATGCCCCGTCCAGGCTCATTCATTCTGGTCTTTATTGTGTCTGTGGGGTTGCTCCCCGCCTCTCTCTCCCCTCCCCAGTAAGACATGAGCTTGGGGGGGGGGGTCACTCCTGTATCTCCCATGATAGCGCAGTGGCCTCAGAACAGCACTCAGGACAGTGGGGAGCCCCTGGGGGATGTGTGCGGAGGCCATCCTTGTTTGGGTATGGGCTGGTCCCCGGACGCTGTCATTCTGGGACTGTTTCACGGGGACCTGCCCTGTTTATTGCTGGGGATGAAGGCTGGCCGGCCGCCACTCAGAGCCTCTGCAGCTTAAACTGGAGGAGAAGGTGCCTGAAGTACAGGTAGTCCCTGGGGGCTCCCGGACAACAAGCAGCCTTAGGTCTGAGGGCACCCTGACTATGGGAGATGCAGGGGAGTGGAAGACAGCAAATACCTGGATTCAAATTGCCCTCCAGACACTACTGAAATGGCATTTCCCCATATACTCATTGAAGGGCTCTGCTGTATACAGTAGGTGCTTAATAAATGCTTTATGAGCTTTATAAAAGAGAGCAGCTGCTAGAGGGATTCTGTCATTTACTCTGTGTGGGCAGGTCACCCAGTTTTATCCATGAAATGGAGAGATTGGAGCTGGGGATCTCTATATTTAAATCCTACAAATACGCTATTAGGGAATATTTGTGCCTGAAATGTGTCAGTGGGTTCAGAGGGTTTTTAGGATTTAAATTCAGAAAAGACCTTGGGGGTCATCCAATCCAATCCTCTCATTTGACAGATAAGGAAACTGAGGTCCAGATAGAAGTGATTTGTCTGTTTGGCTCATTCATCCGTTCATCAGACTTTTATTAACTCCTACTCTTTGGGTTCCCAGGGAGGTGCAAAGTTTACACCATAAGCTTTGTAGAGTGGGAGATTTAGGACTTTGCAAAGACTTTCCTCTACAAATATTAGCACCCCCACTTTGTGGATCAGAAAACCAGGGGACAAGGAGGCAATGACTCACAGTCATGGTGTGGTGGAGGCAGCGGACAGAGGCTTAGCTCTGGAGATTAGGATATCGGAGCTCTAGCCTGGCTGCCGACACCCTGGCGGTGTCCATTACCCTCGGAGCGTCTCAGGCCACTCTCTGAGACCGGTCTGGACCAAATTTCTAAATGGGCTCAGGGCGGCGGACTCCACATGTGCAGCCAGATCAGCAGGCTGGTGGATGGGAGAACTAGATCCCCGCTGTGAGCTCAGTCTCCCAAGGGGGTGGAAACCTCTTTGCCCTGACAGATTGGGGGAGCCTCACAGACTCGTTGCCAGCGGGGTTTCTGGCCGCTGTGCATCTGTCGGCTTCTTTGCCAAAACTTGGTCCTCTCAGACGGGTTCTCCAGAGCAGAGGAAAATTTTCAAAGGAAATAATGAACTTTCTGTAGCTTGGAGAAGACCTGATGGAGTCTGACTTTGCCCTGGGAAAGCTCTTGGGGGGGACATGGTACTAACAATCCCTTGGGGCAGCACAGGTTTTGGACCCAAGATGAGCATGGCTTGGACTGGCTTAGGTGAATGGCGGATAGTCAAGCTCTTCTTTCACTTAGGAAGGAACCGTGTCCACAGTCCTGAGCCCATTCAGAAATTTGGTCCAGACTGGTATACAGTTGGCACTTAATAAGTGCTTATTGTTGGAATGTTTTTTTAATCTTATATCTTCAGCACCAGCATATAGTGGGTGCTTAATAAATGCTTACAGCTTGATGGATTATAGGTGTATTGTCCTCATTTTACAAATGAAGAAACTAGGTCTTAAGAGTTTGAGTGATTTGATGAAACTCACAAAATCAGTATGTTTCTAGAGCTGTCTTTTGGCTCCTTCAACCAATTCTCTTCCTATGTTGTACCACTTCTTGTCTTGTACTTAATAGGTGATTAATAAGTAAGTGTTTGTTGAATTAAATTGAAGGGACTTACTGAAAATCAATGTTGTTTTGGATGTTTAATCATGCTGACTCTCTATGATCTCATTTGGGGTTTTCTTGGCAAAGATACTACAAGGGTTTGCCATTCCCTTCTCCAATCCATTTTACAGTGAGGAAACTGAGGCACACAGTTATGTGACTTGTCCAGAGTCACACAGCTTATAAGTATCTGAAGTCAGATTTGAACTTGCAGCCTCCTTGACTCTGGGTCTGGGGCTCAGTCCCCTGCCCCCTCAGCTGTCCCTCCAAATCTCTAGCCAAGTCTACAACACAGGTTTGACTCGAACCCGGCCCAGGGCTCCCTGTTGCTGAACAATCTTGTTGCCAGAGAGCCGGCTGGGCTCAGTTTGGTTCTGAGTCCACCCAGCTGTCAGCTCTGTCTCTGGCTTGGGAGATGCCCCGGTGGCCGTGGCCAGGAGTCCCACTGGCCAGGATGCTGGGCTGGATCGCAGTCTGGAGTTCCATTTCCGGCCCCATGATGGGAACAGATTTCTGGGCTTCCAGAGCGGGTTCTTCTCCATGATGTCATTCACTCCCCCAAAAGACCCCGTGAGAGAGCGTGGGGTCGTTATCCTAACAGATAATTGTTGGGGCCGGCAGGGCAGAGCAAGCTGGGAGAGCAGACACCCCCTCGGACCCAGGCTAGCTCTTCATCCTCAGTCTCTTAGATGCCCTCTTCCCACCCCCCACTCTGCCTCCTCCATCTAGAGCTTTAAGTCACTTAACTCAGTGCCCCAAGAATCAGCCTCCCGCAGCAGTCCTCGCTCAGGACCAGGAGAGAGTTTCCACACCAAAAAACCCGAAACAAACAAACAAACAAATAAATCACAGGACTGGACTGGGCTGATCTGAATTCAAATCTGGCTGCAGACTCTCACTATTGGCGTGATCCTGTGCAAATGACCTAAGTAACCCCTGTCTCTGTTTGCAAGCTATTTAAAAGTGGGGATAATAATGGCAGTTATTGCTCAGGGTTGTTGTAACTATCAAATGAGATACTTAGCACAGTGCGTGGCACATAGTAGGTGCTTAATACATGCTTCCTCCCTCCCTCCCTCCCTCATCCTCCTTCCTTCCTTCCTTCCTTCCTTCCTTCCTTCCTTCCTTCCTTCCTTCCTTCCTTCCTTCCTTCCTTCCTTCCTTCCTTCCTTCTTCCCTTCTTCCTTCCTTTCCTTCTTCCTTTTTTTCCTCCCTTCTTTCCTTCCATCCTCCCTCCCTTCCTCTCTCCCTCCCTCTGAATTATGCCCCACATAGTATTCCTTGCCTTTGGAGTTTCAATGGCCTCCAGGCACCTTGGAACAGTGTAGGAATCATGGGAAAGCCTTTGGACTGGACAAGGGATGAAGTCTTGTCTCTCCCTCTGAAGAGTTGGGAGATCCTTAGGTAGTGCACTCCTCTCCCTCCTCCTCCCCCTCATGGGGACTCAGTTTTATTATCTGTAAAATGGGAGTGGGTTTGGAAAAGATGGTTACTTCTGCCAAACACATTATTTTCTATTCTAAAGTCTCCTGCCCCCACCATTCTGATATCCTGTGTTTTAATCGCCTGCCTCAGTTTTGCCATATTCTGTTCTAAGATTCCCCTTGCTCATGTCCCATGTCCTAAGTACTCTCCCAGCTCTCACAGTCTATGATTGATGGATTTTCAGTATTCTAAAGGCGCTTACTTGTTGCCTAACTCTTGTAAAGTACATATGGATATTAAAACAAGCGGTCTCTGGGGCTTGGCTGTGACTTCTGGCTCCTTCCTATGCACTGAAGAGAAACTGAGCTCCTCTTGTGCCCTCCTGGGTTCTCCAGGACACACCTAAGGCTGAGCTTGGGCTTTGGCTGGAGGGAAGCTCCCCTCCAATCTTTGCTTTCCAGGTCTGGCTCTGCATAAGTATCACCGATACCTGCAGAAATGTGGGTCTCTATTTCTTTAAGGTCTGTAAAGTACTTAATCCTCTCATTCAACCCTGGAAAGTGGCTGCTTTTATTATTCCCATTTTACAGATGAGGAAACTGAGACAGAGATTTTTAACATATACATATACATATATATGTATATATATACATATATACAGAGTTAACACAGCTAATAAGTGCTTAGACAGAATTTGAACTCCACTCTCTTTGCTTCAGTTCCAATGTCCCACCCCCAAGTGTCCCCTGGAGATATGGTAATGTAGAATGAGCCTCGGAGTCAGGAAGACCCAAGTTCAAATCCTGCCTCGGAAATTTCCTGGCTGTGGAACTCAGGACAAATAAGTTCTCTGATCCGCGGCTCCTTCTGGGGAGACAGAATGAATGGCCTCTAAGGTCTCTTCCAGTCCCATGTCCTCCCCCCACTGGTGGCTTCTTATCTTGGAGTTTGAAGGAGCTATTTTGGGCTCGTTGGTTATTTTTAAATAACTGAACCTGGAGTCCCATAAACCAAGTGATTGAAGTCTCGGTTCCAGGCTGGCCTCGGACCCCCCAGGAGACAGTTTCAGTGGGAGCCTTTGGGCAGAGAGAGAATCAATGACTGCTGACAGAGGCTCCATTTGGGAGGCCGAAAACCTTGGGCCGGGCAGGCTCCCTCTCTCGCTGGGGAACAGCCAGGGGTCAGGCAGGATTCTCTGGCCCCCGGCCAGAGGGACCAGCCCCTTGGATGCCTGTCTGTAGGGGAGGGGATGAGTGCCCCTTCCAACCCTAACCCCCAAAGGCCTCCTGTTCCCCCCAGGATGCCCCCAGACCTTGTGTCAGCTCCTGGAGCCCCTGCTGGGGCTGCTCAATAAGCCCCATTCATTCACCAGCCTTCGCTTGGAGACCTTCCGGGATGGGGAGCTGCTGCCTCTCCCACTTTGGGGCTCTTCTCCCTGGCAGCCTGTTCCCTCTCTGAATTTTCCTGCCTCCCCCCCGGCCCCTGCCCCAGGTCTGTCCGGCACCAAAAATTACCTCCTGCACCAGGGACAGCCTCGTCAAAGTTCAAAGTGGGCGAAATTTGGTTAATATAATTCTCTACAGATGAATTCTAACCCCAGTGCTGGGACCCACGGCAGTCGTTCACAAGTGTTTCCTTCCACTGTGGGCATTTTCACGTGGAAGGCGGTGGAATAACGGAATCTTTGAGGTAGGGCGGCAGCAAACCTCCCGGGAGAGGCTCCGGCCTGGGCCGCCTCGCCCAGACTGACACATAGGGCGTTAGAGATTCATGGAGTCCCAGAGAAGCCATCGCTGACCTGGGATTCTCTCTGCAATGCCCCTGACAAATGGGGATCTGCTCTTTGCTTGAAGCCCCTCAGCAATGGGGGACTTGCCACTTCCCCGGAGAACCCGGGCCACTTCTGAATAGCTCAGACTGTTAGCAAGTTTCTCCTGACCTTGAGCTGAGATTCGTTTCCTAGTTCTGCCTGCTGGGGCCAAACACATCTAAGGCTTCCTCTAGCCCTCCAAATGTTTGAGGGCATCTGCCATGCCCCCTAAAGTCTTGCTGAACCCGCCTGATTCATTCACTCTATTTTTAAATGGTATATATCTCTATCTCTATCTATCTATCCATCTAATGCTGGCAGGCTGAGGCAGAGAGCTGTTGCTGTGACCCATGAAGACTCTAGGGGTATCACCGAAGGTTTGGGGTCAGTCATTTCTAATGTGAAAGCTCTTGAGTCCCCACTATAGTCTACCAGTAACTATGGAGTCATTAGTAGTAGTTACTTGATGAACCTGCTGGATTCGTTCACCCTATCTTTAAGTGATATATACAGAGAGAGAGAGAGAGAGAGAGAGAGAGAGAGAGAGAGAGAGAGAGAGAGAGAGAGAGAGAGAGAGAGAGAGAGATTATATATAGTCTATATATAGACTAGAATTTTCTTGTTTTAGATCTGCCCTCTCATCCAAGGAAAATCACTTTTGGTGATGATCAGCAGGGAGAAGGTGATGTTTAACCTCAGGAGTGACTCCTCATGGTGGAATCCCAAACATTGCTGGGGAAGTCTCTGGGGTCCCAAATGAACTCTAGACCCCTTTGTTTCCCAAACTATTCTTCCCTTCTCCTAAGGGATACTTGATGCTCTCCCAAGAATCTTTGCATGTTCAGGAGAAAAACTCCTTAGGATCGGGGTAGGACCTTGAGTTCACGGCATTGAATTACAGAGTTTACAGTCTGGGCCACTGACTTAGATGAAAGGCCCCTCTGTGTCTTGTTTGAGTCTAGGCCCCCCATCCCTCAGTCCCCCAGCAGAGTGTGGGCCCCTCCAGAGCGTGAAGAAGGTAAATGAGCCTTTGGCTCTCTGGCATCCTCGTATCTCCCTCTCCCAGACTCGGAGCATGGTTGGGTTGAGGCTGAGCACTCGCGAAGGAAAGGAAAGAGCCTGCCCGTCCCCTGGCTGGGACTGTACAAGGAACTCCCCTTCAAGGAGAGGGCGGATGAAATGGCTCCTGTGGTCTCCTACAGCTCAGGAATTCCTGAATAAAAAGCAGGGAGTGGTGGAGGGCAGGTACTGAGAACTTACAGGGAGACACTTTGGTGGTGAATGAAAGGAGGGGAAGCCTTTGTTTGATCCCTCCCCCAGTCTCACACATCCCTCCCGCCATGGACATAGTCCACCAGACTCGCTGTTCTCCCTCCACGCATCCCATCTCCTCCCTCCTCCCTGCCCTCTGTGCCTAAAGGACACTCCCTCCTCCTCACCTCTGTTTCCCAGAATCCTCTGTTCCCTTGGGTGCTTAGCTTGTATCCCCTCTCCCATTCCCAGTCACAAAATAAAATACAAAGCATGGTACAGGGAACCAACTCCAGGGAAACACAAGGATCAAAACATAATTTTAAAAGAGGTCATGGACCTGAGGTTAGGAATCCCTCCCTCTTCCCCCATTGCTTTCTATTTGTATGGTAAGGGTATTTCATATCCGCTTCTCAATGGGCAGCTTAGATGGAGCCCGTTAGAATGGGAGCTACTTGAAAGCGGATTATTTTGCTTTTTTCCTTGGATTCCCAGCACTCGGTACATTGCTTGGCTCATGGTAAATCCTTAATGCTTGTTGGGTAGAATGGGATGGAACCTGATGTAGACTTAGGACCTTGGGAGATAATGGCCATGTCACCCTGGGGGGCTAATTCTTCCTTGGCTGCCATTGTTTTTGTATCTCTGACAGACAGATTGAGAGGGAGAAACAGAAACGGGGACAGAGATAGAGACAGAGTCAGATAGAGACAGAAGATGGATGGAGAGACAGAGAGATTATATATATTCATGTTTGTAGAGAGATTTTATATATTATATATACAGAAAGAGATGATAGACACATAGATGGATAAATGGAGGGATATCAATAGAGGGATAGAAACAAATGGATGGATGGATAGATAAATTATATATATATATATAATCTCTCTCTATATATATAGAGATTATATATATAAGAGATGGATAGACAGACAGACAGACAGATAGGTGGATAGACCTATCAATAGAGATATAGAGAAAGATGAATGGATAAATAAATTATATATATATATATATATATATATATATATATATATATGAGATGATAGACAGATGGATAGATAGACAGGCAATAGAAAGACAGAGACATCTCTGTGGATGGATGGATAGATAAATTGTATATATAATAGCTAGTAGCTGGGTAGACAATCAGACAGACAAATAGATGGACAGACAGCTGGATGGAGGCCAGAGAGGAGCCGGAACTGGGTTGGGAAAGGTGACCTCAGGTGCTCACGAACATGAGGGAAGCTGCTGCCTCCCAGGGAGCACGGGTTTGGAGCCCCCACCCCCAAGGTTCATAGCCCAGGGAGAGGCTGTCGGGGAGGGCAGAGTCCCTGGGCTTTCCCACTGCTTCCTGGCATTGCATCATGTGGAAAGTATGCAGCCCTCTCTCCCCCTCCTTCTCCCTTTATCCTCCTTGTTCCTTCTCTCTGCTTTTCCTCCTCTCCCCCTCCCCCCAACCCGTGGAGGGATCCTCACCCACGTGTTCTTCGCCTGAATGATGGAGGGGAACATGTCGGGGTCAGGGGCCGGGAAGGAGCCGCCGGCCTCGCGGCCGCTCCGGCTGCTTCTGCTCAACCCAGGGAGAGCCTGCGGGTGTCGGGCCTCTTAGCTGGACTTGGGGGGGGGGACTGGGGGCAGGTTCTGGTCACCCCGGGGAGGAGCAGCAGTTTGCTGGATGGTGGGCCCGGATTTTCCCTGGAGAAGCTGCCTCAGACGGGGGCAGCCGCCGGGGCTCGTGGGCAGCTCTCCGTGCCTGGGCACAGTTGAGGGACCAGAGAATTTCAGATTGAACATAGGGAAGGACCTTCAGGACCGTCGGTCTCTAAACTTCGTAAACCGCGGGGTCCCATAAATGATTGGGGGGATCCTGAAATTTTAGTTCTGGTTATAGAGAACAGGGCAGACCCCATGCTGGCGGGCCCCCGGCCCGCTGGAGGCCACACGGGGAAGGCTTCAGCTGCCCCTCAGCTGGAAGGGAATCACGGTTCTTGGTGGGGGGGGGGCCGCCGAGAGCGCGGACGGCCTCTGCTTTAATGTCCTCCCTTCTGATAAACCGAGCCCGGTTCCAACGTCGGATCACGTGACAGGCTGGGGACTCTCTTTTCTGGGTCCCCAGTAGGCGGGACTGCAGAACCTTCAGGGGATCCCAGGCTGCATCTCTGGGAGGGGGTGTTGGGGGGGCGGCGTAGCAGCAGATTGTGGGGGGGGGAGGCTGCCGAGCCTGGGGCTTTCTGGGGAGCAGTCGGGGTTGGTGGTGGCCAGAAGCGCTTCCCAGAGACTGATCAGCACTGGCCTCCTGAGAGACGCTCCAAGGCTCTGGGATCAAGGGCCGGGTCTCTCTGGCCCTGTCCCAGCAACTGGTCCAGGCACTGATTTAGCTCCTCAGGCCTGGGCTGCCTCCCGCGGGGGCTGCTGCGGCCACGGAAGGGCTTGGAGCACCGAGGGATACCAAGGGCCAGTCAGACTTAGAGCTTATTCAGGTAGTGCAATATAAAGGAACACAATATACAATTATTGAGTACCTGGTGTATACAAAGCAGATGCAAGTGGGGGGAAATCTAGAAAGTGTAGATAAGACTGTCAAGGAACTCACAGAATTAAGGCTGAAAGGTAGGATTATGAAGATTTAGAACTGGCAGTGTTATAGAAAGCATCTAATCTAATCTCCTCATTTTATAGGTGAGGAAATAAACCTAGGGAGAGGATTCACTCCCTTCCCTCCCTCCCTCCCTCCTTTTCCTCCCTTCCTCCCTCTCTCTTTCCCTTCCTTCCTTCCTTCCTTCCTTCCTTCCTTCCTTCCTTCCTTCCTTCCTTCCTTCCTTCCTTCCTTCCTTCCTTCCTTCCTTCCTTCTTCCTTCCTTGGACCAGTCATGTTCTTTCTCTGGGCCTCAGTTTCTCCATTTGTCAAATAAAAAGGATTTGACTAGATGAGCTCCAAGGTCCTTTGTACTTTAAAGAATTGGGCAATTACAAAACAAAATCCTGGGTGGGCTCCAACTTACCGACTCGGGGGACCAGGGAAGGTCTTGGGGGAGGTGACATCTGAGCTGGCTTTTGGAAGGGCTCAGAGAACAGTCCACTTTGCCTGAGTAGAGAATGAATGGGGGAGGGGAACAAGCCCCTTTGATCCCTTCCATTCTCCCTCCTTCACTGTGGGTTCGCCTGGTTCTCAGGATTTCCCTTTGAAGCCATGATGCCCTCTTAGCTATAAATGTGATCTCACTGGGGCTTGGGGGTGGGGGAGGATGTGGGTTTCCAGAATAATCATTCTAATAGATGAGGTCGTGATGGTTGCTATAAACACTATGCATCCCACACCCATCACTCTGGTCCCCACAGGCTCCCTGTGGCCTGCAGCAGGAAAATTCGAGAATTCCATTTTCACTCCGTGTTAGGCACGATGGTCAGCGCTGGGATATGGGCAAGTGGGAGTCAGTCATCATCCTAAAGAAGCGACTAGGTGCCCCAGTGGCTCTGGAGTCAGGAAGACCTGACACTTACTAGCCACAGACACTTATTAGCTGTGTGATCCTGGGCAAGTCACTTCATTTCTCTTTATCTCAGTTTCCCCAAATGTAAAATGAGGATAATAATAGTTTCCTCCCAGGGGTGTTGTGCAGATGAAACAATATTTGTAAAGTGCTTAGCACAGTGCCTGGCACATGACGGGAGCTATATAAAGTATTAGGTATTATTATTATTATTATTACTGTTATTTTTTTTTATCGTTGTTGTCATTAGTGGAAATGGATTCAGATAAGTATCCACAATACAAGGATATCCACAATACAAATTCATAAATGTGATCTCCCCACAAGGCCATCCAAGGACAGAAGCTTCTGGAGAACCTCACCGTCCACAGGCCAGCCCTCTCCACCAAGGCTTCTGCTACTTCTCCAGGACAGCGGTCAAAATTTAGGCCAGCTGACGTTTCTCAATTTTATACCTCAGGGGATGTCGTTATCAGGGTTATTTCTGTTGTCACATCTTCCAAAGAATCCCCAAAGGTGCTGATGGGAGCGACCGTCTTGTAAAAGAGCTTAGAAGTTGTTGCTTTGCTTGATTTATGTAATTAAATGCTTTTTTTGGAATCAACAAACAATAAGCACAGAGAGATCTTGTGTTCTCTGTATCTTTTGGGGGTGAGATGGGAAAGATACGGTCTATTTTTGAATTATGAATGCTTTTTCCCCCACTGATACTCTTACTGAGGATGCCCTCTGTTTGTGTCTGGATGGCCCTCCATAATTTTGTACACCAAGGAGAGTAAGCATAAAGTTAGGCTGGCCATTATTGACGCTCTTTCGGTCGTCAATAAATTTTTGGGGTGTTAATAAATTCTAAGATTTCCTCCTCCTGTCTTCTGTATGAATTCCATGCAATATAAATGCATTTTAAGAAAGATCTCCTACAGATGTTTTGTATAAGGGTCACTCAGGGTCCTCACAACTGTATTCCCGCTAGTGCCATTCTCCTCCCTAGACAGTGGGTTCAAACTAGCTTCTTTCCCCATCTTTATTCTTCTCAATTCAATTTCTACCCCCCTTGCTTCCATAAGCATATCTAGGACTGTGGTGTTAAGATTCAAGTGCGGTGGTTCCCTGGTCACAGGATCATAGATTTAAAGCCAAAAGAAACCTTAAATGCCACCCGATCCGACCATTTCATTTTACAGATGAGAAAAGTGGGACATTTATGCAAGTTGTGACTTACCAGAAGTCACGGAGCTTATAAATGTCTGGGTTGGGATTTAAACCCAGACTGAAGATCCAATGCCCTATTCACCAATTCCTGTTCCTCCTCCTTTATGGAAACCGCAATTTATTACAACAATTTTGCAGATCTTTTCCATTTTTTCTTGCTGTTCTTTTTATTTAATTTTTGTTTCAAGCTGTTACCTTCTATCCTTCCAACCTGCAGTAGAGAAGGCCAACATCTCTCTCTCTCTTTCTCTTTCTCTCTCTCTCTCTCCCTTTCATATACACACACAAGAAACCATCCAATTAACAGTTCTATCTAGTAGTTTTTCTCTTGTCTGCTGGTGAATAATATGTTCCTCCATAGATCTTTTGTAATTGATTTAAATATTCTTATAACTCAAAATAGCTTAATCACAGCTGTGTGAGGTTAAGTGACTTGCCCAGGGTCACACAGCTAGGAAGTGTTAAGTATCTGAGGCCAGATTTGAACTCAGGTCCTCCTGACTTTAGGGCTGGTGCTCTATCTACTACACCAACTAGCTGCCCCATTCACATTTGTTTTTTAAACAATATTTCTATTACTGTGTATAACAATCTTTTGGTTCTGCTCATTTTATTCTTTATTATTTCATGCAAGTCTTTCCATGTTTTCCTAAAATCAACCTGCTCATCATTTATTACATCACAGTAGTATTCCATCACAGTCATACACCACAGTTTATGCCCCAATTAATGAACACTTTTTCAATTTCCAGTTTTTTGTCAACACAAAGAGAATTTTTATACATATTTTGGTACATATAGATTCTTTTCATTAGAGTGTTAATTTGCATTTCTCTAATCAATAATGATTTAGAGTATTTTCCCATAACTTTATATATATATATATATGTATATATAAATAAAAAACTATATAACTTTATAAAAACTTTATAAAACTTTTTTTTAAGTTTTAATTTCTTCCTCCAAAAACTGCTTATTCATATCCTTTGATGACTTACCAATCTTACAAATTTGACAAAGTTTCTTTGAGATAAGAAGCCAGCACACTGATGCGTTGTTGGTGGAGTTGTGAACGTATTCAACCATTCTGGAGAGCAATCTGGAATTATGCCCAAAAAGTTATCAAACTGTGCATACCCTTTGATCCAACAGTGTAACTACTGGGCTTATATCCCAAAGAGATCTTAAAGGAGGGAAAGGGACCTGTATGTGCCAAAATGTTTGTGGCAGCCCTTTTTGTAGTGGCCAGAAACTGGAAAATGAATGGATGCCCATCAATTGGAGAATGGTTGGGTAAATGGACGTATATAAATGTTATGGAATATTATTGTTCTGTAAGAAATGACCAGCAGGATGAATACAGAGAGGATTGGGGAGACTTTATATGAGGATCAATTCTGATGGACGTGGCCCTCTTCAACAATGAGATGAACCAAATCAGTTCCACTAGAGCAGTAATGAACAGAACCAGCTACACCCAGGGAAAGAACTCTGGGAAATGAGTGTGAACCACAACATAGCATTTCCACTCTTTCTGTTATTGTTTGCTTGCATTTTTGTTTTCCTTCTCGGATTTTTTTCTTTCTTTCTAAATCTGATTTTTCTTGTGTAGCAGGACAACTGTATAAATACATATACATATATTGTATTTAACATATACTTTAACATATTTAACATATCTTGGTCTACCTGCCATCTAGAGGAAGGGGTGGGAGGAAGGAGGGGAAAAGTTGGAATAGAAGTTTTTGCAAGGATCAATGCTGAAAAATTACCCATGCATATGTTCTCAATTAAAAGCTATAATTTTAAAAAAAGAGATAAGAAGCCAGGGTGCTGTTCTTTTTTCCATTTTCATCCTTAAAATTCATAACACAAAGACAAATGAATATAAATTCTATGCAATTATCGAGGACATTTCAGAAGGGAGAGGAGTAACTGAGGGGAGAGGAAAGGGTAACATCTGATCTGTCTCTGCAGGAAGTCAGGGATTCGCAGGCAGAAGAAAGGGTTTGAGCGTAAAAATGAACTAGGGCAGACTTGGAAGAGCAATGGGAAGAGCAGAGGGGCCGGGTGTGGTGTAGACATTCTGGCCTGATTTGATTTTCAAACTCCAGAACTACTCCCTGCTGGAAACAGCACTGACTTTTCGGGGCTGTATTCTCCGTTCCAGTAGGTGATTGGTCGTCACACTGAAAAAGGAAGGCTGCTCATGGGAGTAGGGGGGTCAAATGGGTTGAAATTCTTTGGAGCAGGGGTTTGGAAAAGGTCTCCTCCTAGAGAACAGCCGGGAACTGTTTTGATTGTTGTAATCGGACTGTGACTCTCAGGGAGCTGCAGTGAGTCACCGGTACAACAAAGCTGAGCAATCTTGGCTTGGTGATTTAAGTACTAGGCACAGAATCAGGGAGGCTTGGATTCAGATTCTGATTCTGACACTGCTGATAGTGGGGAGGTCACTTAGCCTTTCTGGGCCTCAGTCTCAGGCAGTAAACATTTATTAAACACCTACTATGTGCTAAGTGTTAAGTGACAGACAGATAATAGGTTTTTGTTGTCCAGTTATTTCAGTCATGTCCGACTCTTTGTGACCCCATTTGAGGTTTTCTTGGTGAAGATGCTAGAATTGTTTTTCCATGTCCTTCTCCATCTTGTTGTACACATGAAGGAACTGAGGCAAACAGGGTTAAGGGACTAGCACAGGGTCACGCAGCTACTAAGTATCGGAGGCTAGATTTGAACTCAGAGAGTTGAATCTTCCTAACACTAGGTCCAGTGCTCATCCGCTGCTCCACCTAGATACCCTGAGCCCAGAGCTAGTGCTCCTCTATTAAGTGCCTGCTGTATGCAAAGCTTTGTCTCTGGTACTAAGTAACATGAGATGAGACCTAACCCCTCCCACTAATTAGGGAGGTAGGAGACGGAATTCTCAGCTTTGACTCCAACCCAGGCAATCTGGGTAAATCCTCTGTCAAGTCACTTCACTTTGCTATGATGTTAATTGATGATCATGTTGACTTCCCTTTCTTATGATGGAAATTGGTGATTATGTTGTACGTGGCATGTTAAGTAAAACATACTATATAAATGTATGGCATTATAGTAATTGATGGGGCTTATAACACCTCTCCCCCCCCCTCCCCCCGCCATCCAATGGATATTCCCAAAATACCGATCTTGCCACGTCACTCCCTTTCTCAAAAATCTTCAGTGGCTCCCTATTGTCTCAGGGATTGAAAACATCCTTCCATCTGGAGGTCATTTGCAATGTACTTCTTGCTAACTTTCCTTATTTTTTATTATCCCTTCTAGTCAAACACAAGATCCCATCTCTTGCCTTTGCACAGGGGAATACCTCACGTCTAGAACACAGTCCCTACTCACCTGCCCCTCTTAGGAAGTGTAATCTCTTCAAAGCACAAATAGCTTCTTCTGCAGGAAGCCTTTCCCCATTCCCCCAGCTATTTCCCTCTTGAATCATTTTGTATAAGTTTGCATCTAATTATGGTGTTCACATTGTATTTCCTACTAGAATGGAAACCTCTGGAGGACAGAGTCTGTTTCATCCTTTTATCTCCTAGATCTAGAGTGAGCACTCAACCTTTTCTGGGTGATGGACAAGCTAGCCAAGTCTTTTTTTTTTTTTTTCCTGAGTCAATTGGGGTTAAGTGACTTGCCCAGGGTCACACAGTCAGGAAGTGTTAAGTGTCTGAGGTCAGATTTGAACTCAGGTCCTCCTGACTTCGGGGCTGTGTTCCATCCACTGCCCCACCTAGCTGCCCCTAGCCAAGTCTTTTGGACTGCACCGAATAGTAATATTTAAAAGCAGAGGAAAATATAAGATTGTAGAAGAAACCAATTTTAATTGAATCAATATGTACTTCTTTCTCCCTCCAAGATCATGGAGCCTCTCGTCTAGAGTTAACAGCTTGCTAGTCTAAGATCGCTCATTCTTTCATTTAAGAAAACTGAGGCACAGGGAGGTTTGTTCCCTTGCTTAAGGTTACCCAGCCCATGAACCAGTGACAGAATTTGAATGCAAGTCTTCTGACTCCTCATCGTGTGCTCTCCATGATTCTTCACTCTTATCTCATCCTTGGATGCCCTCTCTGCAGGCACAGTGCCTGGGACAGCGCGATGCCTAACGTTTGGTGATCTGGACGAAGGAGAACGCGGCTCACCAAATGGCCGCGAGTCAAGTCGCTGTCCTCAGCGTTAGTTTTAAGCTTGGAAAGTTTGGGAAGCGGAGAGTGCAAATGCGTCCCAGACACGTGGCTGGTTCTGAGAGCAGGGTGGAGGGCGAGGGAGTTGTCCTGGCAAAGGGGCAGTAACGTACCCCGGGCAAGGTCCTGCCCCGATCCAACCTATCGTCTCGGCCCAGGTTTTGTGAACGGCTCTTCCAGGGTCTCCTCCCACGGCACAAATGGCAGAAACTGAGTCCCCTTCCCTCCTCCCTCATTCGTCTCCGAGCTGCTCCTCTCTGCCTCTGGGATGCTCTGCCCTGGTTCTGTCCAAGCCTTGCTGTGAATCAGGGCCCTGGAATCGCAGCCCTCCTCCTCCTCCTCCCACTTGCCCCTCTGCCCTTCATCAGAGAAACAGTGGAACAAAAAGGCGCTGAGTGAAAGGTTCCTCTGCCTGGTCTCACGGATCTCCTCAATATGCTCTAAGAAATCAGGAAGCTGAACCCTCCTCCCCCCCGCACCCCACTGAGCAGAGACAGTTAATGGCCACAGCGTGGAATACTGAGCCTGGGGTCAGGAATACGTAGATTCAGATTACTGACTGGGTGACCCTGGGCAACTCACTCAGCTTGGGTTTCCCTGAGTTTTCTCATGGGAAATGGGCATCATAACAGCATCTGCCTCACAGGGTTGTTGTGAGAATCACATGAGATATTTGTGCAGCACATAATACAGTGCCTGCATACAATAGGCATTTAATAAATGCTTGTTTTCTTCCCTTCTCCCCTCACTTCCTATATTGAAGCTATGAGAGTCCATGAGAGCGTGGACAAGAACTTCATATGCATGGCATGGGGGAGCATCAATGCTGTGGAGGTCACAGACCTATTTGAGTTTGAACCAATTTTAAAGCTCACAGTTGGATTCAACTTCAACATGTGGGAAATGTCACTAAAAGATATGAAGAAGATCTGGGGGTTTTAGTGGACCGCAAACTTCATGAGTCAGCAGTGTGGTCTGGAAGCCAAGAAAGGGACGGCAACCTTGGGCTGCATTAGGGGTAGCGGAGAAGGTGCTGGGTACCTCCTCTGGACTTTGCCTGGCTCGGGCCCTATTTGGATGGTTGCGTTCCATTCTGGGCAACGTGGAGAAGTTGGACAGTGACCAGAGGAGGGTGGCGAGGGTGAGGAAGGGCCTCGAGCTCACGCCGTGGGTTTGGTTGGAAAAAATGAGACGTTTATCCCGGAGAGGAGGAGATTTGACAGGGGAGAGTCGGAAGGGAAAATCAGGAGCCAGCTGGCAAAACTGCCCTCTTGTCGCACAGACGAGGACATGGGCATGTGGTTGTGTGGGTACATGATTGCCCCAGACAGTGAGTGTCCAAGGTGAATGAAGGCCTCCGGATGGCAAAGCCCCAGTGGTCCCACAGAGCCTCCACGTGGGTGCAGCCTCCCAGTGTCCCAAGGGGGATTTACTGGCTCTGCTCGGCAGAACCAGGGGAAAAGTCAGGCTGGGCTCAGGGAAAACTTGCCAACGTGAGAACTTTCCCAGAGTGCAAAGGGCTCCTGGGGGGGGTGGTTTCCAGGTCAATGGA